>NC_054543.1:12994770-13367270 GCF_017654505.1 Polyodon spathula
ATTTGTGAGCATTAATATCTATTGCTATTTCCCCAGCTATATAGAAATAAAACCTAGTCGCCACTAACTGGGTAGAAATGCACACAATTAGATTAAAAACGCACTAATAGAACATTACCAAGTAATGCATCGAAGCTCCAAGCAGGCACTTACTCTGTGGAATATCCTCAGCTCTGTACAGCTTTAGCATGAAAGTGACCCATCGTAGCGAGACCCCTGCGGGCAGCAGTAGATTGCTCTCAATGTCATCCTGGTCTCCATCTGTGTCCCTGTTCTCCACCTATTTGAAAATATGCAAGTTTGTCAAGCATTGTGTGCTTTACTTTATAGGATTAGGGCAAGTGCATACACGTGACAGTTTAGCATCCAGAATTAAAACAGATCATTGTTTTTGTATGTGGCATAAAGAAGCTGTTCTGCTGGGTAGCTGTTGCCCTTAGATCAGCATTAAAAAGTGCACATAAAACAGTTATGCTTTGCTACATATACTATTAAAATTGACAGCATTAACCTGTAGCATAAAACAATCTATTGAACATATAGAGAATGACTATAATACTGTATTTTAAATGAAATGGTAAATGATTACACATAAACCACTTGTTTTTATTCAAGAAGTCGACTCCCAGGCCAAGTGGTATGCTACAGTGTTTACTACACTACTTGCACAGTTTTTTGTGTGTTTGTAATTCAAAACTTGTTATAGTCACATTTCATATATTGATGGATGTGTATTGTTGAATGATTACATTTCGTTGTGGAAAAGGGAAAGGGAAAGCGGAGAAGCTCATTACCGGCAGCTCATCTCCAGTCCCAACGATAAACATGCTGACTTTGAGGTATCCTTTCCCTCCCGATGTGGAATCATCCGGGTCATTGAGAAGCAGCCACTTTCTCATAACGGAATGACCTTGGGAGAAGTAGAACAACAAAACTGTACTCACTGAAAACCATGAGATGAGAATAAAAAAAAAAAATGTGTTGACAAACTTGGAAGTATACGGAGTAAGCAGTGCATATGATTTTATGTGAAAGTCAATAGGCTGACACAATATGCAAGTATTTTACTTGGTATATTGTATGTTTAAACATATACATCATATACTATATAGGTGTGATAGCAAGCAAGACACATATGGGCAGATTGTTAGAATGAAAACAAGATTCATCTCTAAATTAATAACTGTCATTTGCATGCTTTTATGAATATCAACCCATAGTCTTGCTTTTTTTTTTAAGCAAATATCAGTACCTACCAGGTTCATCATAGACATACCCAACATCGAGCTGCAAGTACAAAACAAATACATATCAAACTTAGCACAGCAATGTTGAAAACAGGGCTCACATCAAACAAACACATATTTGGTAGCTTTAAGAAGTTAAGAGCTGATAATTTTCCTCATTCAGCCCAAGCATTTCACCATAAACACCACGCCTATACAGCAGATGACTCACAGATTGCAAATTCTTTAAAATCATACTGTGTACTTTGTCAGGCATTGTACATACTGTAGTCAACACTCTGTTTGTAAAAAGAACACCTTAATGTTACAAAGAATAGAAATGGACAATGCAGGTGTAAACATAGCACAGCATATACAGTAGAAAATAACAATTATTGTTATACTACACTAATTAAAGACTATCTCCTATCATTTACATGGACTTGGCATCCGATTTAAATGAAAGCTTTGTGCCTTTCAGGGACTGTATTTTTGAGCGTGTAAAACTTGCAAACAACTGTCATCAAGTCTAGACGAGTAGTTTTGAGGAAATAGACAAAAGCAGTATGAACGGACACCTCCTTTAAAATACTGCAGGGAAAAGGAACATGTACTGCACGGCCATTTTAGACATGCTTATCCTGTCCACCCAATCACCAAGGTAAGTGTCAGTAACTAGATGTTTTGCCTAATTGACAATTTCTTGAGAGTTTAATGGGCCATACAGAGTTACTGTGAATTTATCCACCTTCTCCCATGCATTAATGCAGTGCAATGTTAAAGTCACTGTATCATTAACAATAGAATACTTAAAAGAACTCTACAAAAATATACCTTGAATTCCCCCATGAGGCTGTCTGCTCTCAAAGAATATGAATCATATACCTAAAGCAGAAAACAAAAATCACATCTAATATTATCTATGTTACCATATAGTCCATTTATTTAAAAAAATGAATACATTATTTTCTACTACTTTTCAACATTAGACATTTTATATTTAACACCATTTTGTTTCCACATTTGTGGACCCAGGGCCTACTGTACAGATATATATATATTTTAGTACCGCTATTACAACTAATGCTTTTCTTAACATATGCAAATATAAGCAGAGACAGTATATAGTTATTTATTGTATTTCCAAGTACAACATAACTATTTTCTTTGCTGGGTGTGTGTGTGTGTGTGTGTGTATGTATATATATATATATATATATATATATATATATATATATATATATATATATATATATATATATATATATATAAACTGTAATTCTATTATTATGTACAGGTTATGCAGTATGACTTATTTTAAACAATACCTTACCCTAATGCTTATGTATTCATCAAAGAGATCTGATGGCAACATGTTAACATTGTAGAAGAAAATCTGTGAAAAGGGGGAACAAATGATCAATATGTATAGAGACATTTAACACATTGATCATATTACTAAAATGGAACATCTGAGAATCATGACAGGTAATGAACGCATAATGGTACAAATCATCTTATTTCAATCTGAACCAGAACAGTTATGTTATTTATTACTAGTGCTGGGACGAACACTGAATTTTTATTTTAGGATATTCGCTCATAAATATTCGTTCATTTTCAAAAAGTAATAAAAGACGTTATATTGCTCAGAACGCATGCAGAGACAACATAGCCACATGGAGCAGGGAGGTGTGGGCCTTTATTTTACAGCAAGACGTTACACTATGTAACAAGTTAAAGTAAAAAAATATTCCAGGAGTAAAGAATACGTTGTGTAGGCCTTACTTTACCACAGTAAATTAACTACAAATCAAAGGATGCCAAACAGCAGTTCAAGTTAAACGTTGTTTTGTTTATTTCCTAAACAAATAGTACAGCAAGTTGACAACGTATTATTTATTTTTTACTGTTTTTCATTTTGCCATTGCCGTTTCTTCACAGTAAACAGTGGCCATTGACATTGTTCTCACAAAGTAATAACACGAGGTTTACTTGTGTCTTGAAAATGATCTTCAAACACTTCAAAATAAAATAAAACGTGGAAATGGCGTTGTAAAATTAAGGGGGAAAACCTCACCGTTTCAGTTCTTGTTTATTACATCACACAACAGAAAGTTGCAACAAAAAACCTTTATCATATATACAACCAATAAAAAAAAAAATCACTACACCATTTCCAGAAACCTGGGCACTGTTTAAGCAAGGCCTTTGAGAATAACGTGCTTGCCTTTTTTTCTGTCCGATGAGATTCAGACTAGCGCTAAAGCAGCAAACACGATTCAACCCAGACGGCCTTCCACAGAGATCACTGTGTGCGCGTGCGCATAATCTGTTTTGTTTACTTTTTGCTGTCTGAAACCTTTAAATAGAGGCTCCAGAGCTGTTGTGTTGATCCTATGTGTTTTTATTTATTTTTTAATATATTAAATCTCACCTATCAGACAGAGCTCTTTTTCCATTTGCCATTTTCGCGCAACTTCTGGTGAGGCGGTAAATAAATGCAAGGTATTTTTGTCATTTCTAGCGAATACGAATATCTGATTTTTGTATCCCAATACATCAAAAAATATTTGTTCTTTTATTTGTCCCAGCACTATTTACTATCATCATATAAATCATCTTTCACAAGAAGGTATACATTTCAGTTTACAGTTCAGTTTACTACCACTTACCATTTAAACTGAACTCTTAATTCAAAATGTTCTCATCAGAGTGTTATTTTTACTTTTTTTATTGTGCACCATGGCCCCAAGACAAAGCGCAAAGGTAAAGTCCAATGGCTAAGAATTTTGTTTAAAGAATATAACCTGTAAGAAATTAAACCGGGTATGGCCTGTTAATCAACTACAGGGAATGACACAAACTTACTGTGGCAGGTAGATGTAGCAACAGAGACTTCGCAGGAAGCGAGGGTGGAAGTGTAAGAAGTGGTGGAAATTAGAGAGCTAGTAAGACGGAACCAAAGACAGCTTCCGATTCTCCAGGCAGACAAAGGAAAAAAGTGGAACAGGAAAAAAGTGGGGTAACCCGTGAGACACAAGAGCAAAGAAACAGGAGTACAGCATGCAATTCTGCACCAACCCAGAGCACCGGAAAACTGCAGCCAAAACAAAAATGAAAAGCACTAAAGGTAACAGGAAAGCACTGCATGTTACAGTCTGTGAAGTTTGAGCAGGGCACCCACTGTACTACAAGGAGAAATATTTAGAGTTCGTAACCATCCTACCATCAGCATAACATGATTTAATATCAATATGGACAGCATACCTGTAAAGACGAGGACCTATTTTAATAACATACTGTTTCAGCTTATTAAATTCCATATCCAGGTGTGTTAGGGTATCTTAAAATAATAGTTAAAATACTATGGGTATCAGTAACTGAAATTATTTACAAATCAATTTTCATTATAGGTACAATGAACAAGCAAAAATCATAATAAATACTTTAATTTGTATTGTTTTTTACCTCATCAAAAAAGGGGTTGTTCCCCTTTCGAATCCTTGTTCTGTGTGTCTGACCACAGACATTAACCTTGACTACAGGCTTAATGTTGTTTCCAGGTAATTGCCGACCCTCAATGACTCGAATACGGATCTGAAAAACAACCACCACAAAGGAATTAGTTAGAAACAGTTATAACCAATATAAAACAAGTAACAGGATGTTCAGCACTGTTTAAAATGGCCACAGAATCTGGAATTAACTCTTATATTACACTGTACCAAAGGTTTAAATCCCATACAGTACCTGGAAATCCTGTGGTTTGTTGGATAGGACTCTGCGGTTTTTCTTACTTCTCCCAAGCCTTTTCTGGAGCTGGTTCCCAGGTTGTCCAGCAGAGGGCGATGCTGGAACACCTCCCCCTCCCCCTCCCCCTCCCCCGCCATCACCATACTCTTCATCGCCTTCATCTCCATCTCCAGCTGCAAGCAGTCCACAGAACAATCAATTCATGCATTCACAACACATCCTGCTTAAGATGTGTTCATAATCAAAAATGATTCACAATTTAAAAGCACTGTTCACAAAAACTCAGATTCAGCAGTTGCTCTATATTTACACCAACTAGTTGGTCATGTGATTTTGTAGAGCTCTGTTCAATTCATATTTGAATAACTACTACTCCAAAGCCTCTCATACCATTACACTGAGAAAACAAATTGAAACTTGTTCAACTGAGAGCTACACAGATAGCGTTAATTATATTCCTTGTGTGCATCATGTCTAACTTAACCGAGTATTGAACAGGGGTGGTAAAGTTACACACACAGGTACAGCACTGTCTAAGGACTGTGGGCCTGGCTCGAACTTTCACTTGTAAGTCACGTAAAGAATGATTTTCAAAGTCCTTTTTATGAATACAATAAGCATTGGTGATGATGAAACTGTTATAGAAGAAGCAGTCAACAGTTAAGAACAGATTCATCAAAACTGACTTTGAAAAGAAATGCAAAATCAGACCTGATCAAACACTAAAACACTCATGCAGGGTTTTCTGAAGCAGTACCACAGGATTTATTACAAGGAAGAGACCATTAAGGTCTGCAAGCAACATCTGCTCATCACTTGGATTATTAACCTAAAATAGATTAACTAAGGACAGTAGCAAGTTTTTCCAGACAGAGCAGAGGCTACATATGGGCGGGATGAAACTTTTTTTTTCAGTTTTTTTACATTCAATAATTTACATTTTGATCAACGCATTGAAACTTCCTCAACCAGGACAAAAAGCAAAAGAGGACTTGTCATACCTCTATTTAAATATATCCCCAAAGAGGTCAAAATACAATGTCCTGTTGTGTGATATGCCCTCGCCTATTGATGCAAATAACACTCCCAATTATGAATGTCACAGTATCAAATTTTGATGGCATGGTAACCGTCAAAAAATATACCACGGTTATCATCGTATCGTGGTATAACAATTTTGTCATCCGTTTTTAAATGGCAATTTAAAGAAATACACTCAACTCAAGTCATTTAACAAGAAACATAATTTTAAAGTTTTAAAACAAATACAACACACTAGGGATGGGTCGGTATACCGTTTTTCAGTTTACCGCGGTTTAGGTATATTACAGTATTAATTATGTCAGTTTAATTGATTAACATGAATTTTATTGTAATATTATACCTCACTTATCATGGATTTAGTGCATTATGTTTGTTTAAATAATTGATTTATTTATTTAATATAGCATTGACAAGGCTGTTCACAGCTTCACTGTATAATGATAAAATGTCGTTCGCCTCCACTAACAAGATGGCAGCAGTAGTTTTAGTGGTTATCTGCATTACGATTAGCTTGTCACTCTCTGCACTCTCAGATCTTTGCATCGTCCCTTTGGTTCCCAGCCGCATCCAGACTCACACAGTAGCATTTCAAAGCTGCGCTGGGCTATGCAGAATCTACACAGATTTCTCTGGGTGTTGAGTGACGTCTATAGTGCATCTCCGAGATTCTGTCCGTGCAGAACTGCGGAAATCTGCGCTATATGAACGACCAATGTCTCAATTAAATTTAGCACATGTTTACAATACCGGTTTAAATAAATAAATAAATAAATAAATAAATACAAATGCCTGTAGCATCTTAGACTTGGCTATATAGTAGTAAATATAGACTTCTCTGCATTAGTGTATGCTTACTGTGTTTCTCTTGACTGATACGATAGACAACAGCTGCTGTTACTTCTTTGGTTTGGGAATTTAATAGGAAAGCAGTGATGAAAAGTTACAGTGCCTTGTTCTTGCTGATATTTTTAAGTATTTGTATTTAATTTACTGACAATCACGTTTGCTAGCGATCATTATTTAGTAGAGTGGTTTACAGTAAATACGCGGATAATCTCATGCATGGCAGTTTTCAGAACTTGAGATGTCTGTGTTCACTAGTTAGTTCTATTGAACACAGTGGCTCACCAGTGGAAACAGTGAATATAAAAACGGGCCCATATCACCTTAAACTGTGTGAACTCGGTTATCATGGTATAGAAAAATGGTTGCGATTTCAAAACCGTGGCACTTTATACCGTGGTTTGTCGTAAAACCAGTATACCGTGACATCCCTACTCCCAATGGATACGTATTTGACTTATGGGTAGGCAAACTGTATCATTGGCAATTATTTGGACTGTTGGAATAAATCTTTGCAAGACATTATTTGTCTCTAAAATACAACAGATGTATAAAATCTGGGCGGCGGAACATATGCTGGATTCTAATGCCAGAATGACTCATTCCACAATCAAAACACCAGGATTGGAAATCCAAATAAAGATTGCATATTTCAGGAAAGGAAAGCATGACACACACACAAATACACTCAAAACTTGTTTGAGAATGTCTTTATCAAGTTTTATCACAATTGGACATGTGGTTCACTAGATATATGTACAATGCAAGTGTGACAAGTACAGCTCACTATATCCCCATTGGCAGGAATATGCATTTCCCACAGGGATAATACAGATGTATTTCATATTTTTTATATGAACAGTTGGGTCTTTACGTTGGGCTAATCGCAAATAAACACAGCTAAAATTAATATACAACAGGCTGTAGAATGACTCAATTTCTGTAGGGGAATGTGGTGCTGCTCTTGTGCAACAAGGACATTAGGCCTATTGTACCCAGCTGGGGATTGTGGAGGAAGGAGGGAGGCAGGCAAGGAGGAAGGGAGGGTTTTTGCAAATATTTATAGAACCACTTAACTTGAAAAGGACATTTTATATTAATGTTTGTTGGACTGTATGCAGCATGTGTGTTATTTTTTTTCTTATTTAGCTGTGAAGAAACTTGGTTTAGGCATTTTTTTTTTTAACAAAAGTTGTTGAAAGTACATTTTTACATGTGGTGTTGGATATGGTGATCTACTTTATCGTGTCCCTGATAAGCCTGAATTTTGTTTGCATGTTACGGACATGCACGTTTATATTTGCAAACTGATTTACAGCTTGTTCACCCAGTACACATGTATGAAACACACTGCAATACATTTGCATGAGAGACTGCCACAGGCAAAAGGATTTATAATTCAGTTTAAGGCTGGAACATACCTTCCAACTCCAACCCTTTCCTGCAATACCTGTTTTAAAAAAACATCTCCATATGTATGAATAGTATGCCTACACAGAGAACAGTATTGTGTACACATGGTGCATACTGTAGCTATTTAATAAATCATGCACATGTGTGTATTGACAGTGCCACTGTCAATAGTGCAGTGTCTTTAGGACCAGTATCTGCTCTGGTTTATTTTTCTGCCATCAAGATTGTCTGCAATACATTTATTGCATTTATCTGAAGCACAATAAGTAGCATCTTTTTTGTCCTTCGTGTTCAAAACACGAGACATATTGTCTTCTACGCTTTTCCCAGAGTATCCATTCTACGTATCTTCACCGCAAAAGTCTCATTCCAACCTTATCTTATAAACCTGCTGCCCATTACAGACTTGCTGCTTCACACTGCCGACCTCGTCCGAGTATGCATTCCGAGTCATATTTGGAAAGGAAAGGGTTAATAAAAACATCCCTTTGCCATTTATGTTCTGATAAAGAAGGGCAGCAAATTGTTTTCCTTTGACAGGCAGCTATAGCCCCCCCTGTCATCACTGTGATTAGTGTTTAGTCAAGTTAAACAGGACGGATGCTTATTGCTACTTAAAAGGGGTAGTACCTCATTGTATTCAAAGTGGTTGTGTTCTTGTTGGTTTTTAAATAAGACTGTATTCTGTACGTCGAAAACATTATTCAGTTTCAGTATCTGGCATATTTTGAATATAAGCTGCCACTGTTTAAAAACGTTGCTATGGTACCACAATCAACTTTCAGATTTTTACACATATTGTTCTTAAGGAACTATGAACTAAAATAATTGTATGCCACCTAAAACGACTGCGTCAAAACCACAATATTTTTCCCAGTACAACAATGGATTTAAAGTGACACGACATGGCAATATTCCCACTGAGAGTGCATATTTATCATGTCTGGGCAACACAATGTTTTGGCATCTTCAGTTTCCTGAACCACTTCCTCTCAGCTAAGAGACATAGCAACAAATGTACATTGCTTCAATATTATTACTTAAAAGGGCAACAGCAGATCTGACAAAACTCTGAAAAAGGGATTATTAGTTTCCAAATGCTTCTGTATTGAAAATTTTAAACCTTAATGGTTTTAAAAGAAGAAACGGTCAGAATTCAGGCTGCAGACAATAAGAGACAGAATTCATATGGAAATGTTCTAGAAAAGGCATATAGGATTAGAAATGTTGTATCAGTGTTGTCAATGGTAGTCTCATCTCCAATTGACTGTGGAGACCTGTGCGTTCTTCAAAAATGCTTGGCTTAGTTCCAGTAACAGTAATAATAATACAGTGCTACATATTAGCTGTTCCTGTTACATACTGTATGTTGGCATAACAGAAATTGTGAGGAGGGGAGAGATTCACAAATTTCACCCCAGAGAATGCACTTTAAAGAGAATAAGAAACATACTATTTGTGTACCTTTACTGCAAGTTTTACAAGCTTATAACTGCTTAATTGAACATACACACACACACACACAATGTCGTAGCACTTGTGTACAATATTATGGAGGATAACGCACAACCAATGCTAAAGAATTCGCAAACGTAGTAATGTAGTAATTAGAAAGTAGCTCATCATGCCGGCAAAAAAATATTTAAAAAGGTAAAGATAACAAAGACCTACACAATGTTATTTTTGAAAGCTCTTAGGGTTTTTTTTTTTTTTTTTTTTTTTTGTATGCTACTGTGTTTATTTTTTTCTGATAAAATGAAATGTCGGCTTTAATAAACACGAAACTTCGGTACATTTATAATTTGAAATGTTCTTTTAAAACAAAACGAATAAAAGGAAGCCAATCCTCCACACCCACTAGTACTTCTATTTGAATAATATCATAGCAGTATCAATGTTCCCTTCCTAAATTAAACATTTCCAACAACAACAAAACACACACACAACTCTTTAAATCGTGTCAATAACGATCTGACTTCAGGATCATTACAGTTCCTCGCTTTAAAAAAAAAAAAAAAAAAAAAAAAAAAAAAAGCACAAATAAAGCCAATGCATTACAATGAAAAATAAAATAAAATATATTTCAAAAACAAACACAGCAGACCTACACAAAGTATTTTTGCCCCTTTGATTAAACTAACTGCTGAACTATTTACACCTGTGACATTAGAAACTCTTTTCTTACCAGTATCAATATTTATTTTGTCCTGGTGCAGGTTTACAATTTCTTTCAATTTTGGATTTTGGATTTCCATGATAAAGTCAAGGGAATGGCAGTCACTCAAAACCACTCATCCGAATATAACGCTATATAAGAAATGCAAATACACGTTTAATGTACCTGTTCCTCCAGAATCCTGAGAGTTGGCTGTCGGGTCATTTGGATTTGGAAGGGCAGTAGATGGCGGTGGTTCATACGCGATTATAAGGTCAATTGTTCCCTGAAAATATAAGGTTGTTTGTTATTTAGGGTTAAACAAACGGTAGCAGTAGTGCAAATTGTACAGTTAAAGATGCTAAAATTCAACATCATCAGAAATGAAAAGCAATCATGCAGGTTGGAACTTAGGAAATTGCATTTCTATATTAGTTTTTCTTAAATAAACATTCAATTAATAAATATGGTGGAAAATAATCCAATTTCATCTTCAACCTGTGGGAAGATGAGAAATGATTGTGCCCTCAACTTAAAAAATCCCCCTTCATTTTTTTTATACATCTCGGTTTAAGGTACGTGAAAATAAATGTACATTTCCGAGTAAAAGGAACATATGAGGTTCTTGCATCTGTCATGCCAGAAAAAGGTAAAACAGGAATAGCCATCTGAAGTTGATGTAATAGATCATGTGGAGCTACAAACAGAATAATACTGTCATAGGACCTGCAGTACCCAATTTATTTCATATTGACTCAAGTATTATTGTTATGCAAATTACTACATTGCTTGTCCAATTAAAAAAATTATAACGGATATAATAATATATTATGCACTTTGTCAATAAATGTGCATGGAGAAATACAACGTAAAAAATTAAAAATAAACAAAATGTGTCCCACAAGTATATTAAATTCTGCACTAAAATTACTTTGTGTCAATTTACTATTTCTTTCCAGTTTAGAGTCCCATACATTATGTTAACAGAGAACAGGCAATGTTAGTTTCAATTTTTGGGCGACTTCGTCACTTTTCATACTTCATCACCGGATCTAATTTTCAAAGCTTGGTAACTTATGGAGAGTAAAACTCTTGATTAGCTCTGGAAGTAAAAAAGCTAATCAATTCACTGAGCAAAACAGGACATTAAGTCAAAACAATACAACAAAACAATACATGGATTTTGAATAGATGTACTCACTTATCATAAAATCACATTTACTCAAAATCAACTTATTGAACTTTGAAAATAAAGCAGGCCCTTTGTAATCCAAATAAACATTATCATGCTAATGTTAAAAATGTTAATGTTAAAAAGTTTAAGTTCTGTAATACGTTATTATGATAACATTATCCATCTACAGAATGCATATTTCGACATGGGCTTTTAAATGTTACAACCTTCCATGGTGCGTTAAAACTATGAAACAAAAACACCAATATGAGATGCCTGACAATATGTCAAATTATACACATATAATCTTCAGTCTGTTAACTTACTCCAGTTGGTTGACTCTTTTCATTCAGGAGAGCCAAATTCTTGGAAGGAAGGGTCTTCACTTGACCACTTGCTAAATCCTTTAGGAAGACTGTTGTGGAACCGATAA
The DNA here is from genome assembly GCF_017654505.1 of Polyodon spathula. NCBI lineage: Eukaryota > Metazoa > Chordata > Actinopteri > Acipenseriformes > Polyodontidae > Polyodon > Polyodon spathula. The sequence continues at coordinate 13,006,815 of NC_054543.1, forward strand.
ACCTAAAATTATAAAGTGTTATGTTAGAATTTGTGTCAAAGAGTAATGCTTGTTGCTGTGGACACTGCACTCTGATTTCATATGCCATTATGGGTTATGTTTACTCAGATCTTTTCATTGACTTCTACTTTACAAAACAAGAAACAAACACAATATCAGAGAAGTTGTTTGTACCATTTTTTTCTGTTAAATTGTTTTAAACCTTTACTACAGTAGTTTCAACAGCAAGTATCTAACACTAATGAAGCCTCAGACATCATGAGGTAATTCACTAGGTTTACTTTGATCCTTTTATAAAAGTAATCTATCAATAAATCACACATATCTTACATCAGTTACCCTGCCTTTGTATTTAAACAGTATAGCAACCAATATACCACTAGATAACAGTGAACGGTTATACAGACTTCACTGATATCAGATCTTGAAGTACTTATACTTGGCCCGCATACAAAAATTATTAATTTTGTTTGCAATATACTTTTGATGCAGAGAGTTTACCTAGCCGTGTAAAATGTCTACAAAAACAAAGAAATTTATCTACAGCTTACGTCAGTGTTCACACACATGAGAATAAACAAAAAGGATCAAACCAGGAATTTGAGATTGTAGTAAGTTGTATATATAAATGTATAACAATAAAATAATTTGTTGAAAATATCAGTTCAACTATACTGCTATTGTCCAGCTGCCTGCTGACAGCTGCAGATGTACTAGGCTTCAAATCAGTCTACTACACTACTGGTACCATGAAGAAAAAAATAATAATACTACAAGTACAACTGTACAATTACTACCACCACCACCACCAAAACTGTTGGACATATAGCGATGATCAATAACTCAGATCTACAGATTTTACAAGTCCAACCTTTATTTCACAACACAGTTGCCAGAGGTCAGGGTGGAAGACGGAAGACCAAAGAAGATATGTTTTCTCATGGGACAGCCAATCTCTAGTATGTCTAATAGGAATGCAAGGGCGGGGTCATGTATTTATTTCCAGTCTTTTGGATCGTTTTCAAGTCATTTCTGGTGTGGACTGACATTTTGCAACTTCGCTCGCATCACTCTGTCCAGTGGGGATGCAGTATTTTGCCCCCCTTTATACTTTAACTCCAAACTCAAGCAACATGGTCTGTCTGAAGAATGTGTTATCTTATTTCAGATTTTTAGAACTTCTTGGCATAATTAAACTGTGCAGCCCTGAGGCAACTAACCGCACAAAATGGAATGTTTAGGTAATAACTGGATAATCCTATTCATCATACAGGCATTTTTCAGGTGTGTCACTGTAAATAATTGCTATGTTTAAAACTGCCAGAATAGCCTTTTATACCCTATTCACACAGTTACCAAGACTTTAAAAATGTCTTTATAAATGAACTGATTTTATTTCTATTTGAGGCTCAGCTTTTTAGAACAGGGTAAGGTAATACATAAGCAATTTTCACCAGTTCAGGTGTTTAATGAATTTCATTTAATAATGAAAGACATGGTAGGAACAAAAGATCTGAACTGAAAGATAGCTACACTGTATTTTTACTCCTTAAAACCTTATCAAATAGTAATTCTTGTTGGTGCAATATTTTATTTTAAATGTACTTATACACACACACACACACTAATATTTATATATAAATATATATATATATATCCATATATTATATGTATGTATATAATAATATATATATATATATATAATATGTATATATATATATGTATATATATACTATATATATATATATATATATATACATATATATATAGTATATGATATATATATATATATATATGATACATATATATATATATATATATATATTATAGGCATGTGACTTTTATAAGTAATATGTCATCGTTCATATACTATTGCAAAGCTCACACATTATGTATGAAACAGTCAAGAAATACTGTAATAAACAGTCTGGCTAAAAATCCTCTGCATAAGTGTAAATTAAATTGTTAACAGTGAGGAAGAAGGGCTGAGGTGGGCACTGGATATCTGGAGGGTGTAGCAGCATGCATAGATGGTTTAAAATGTATATTTCCAAGCTTTCATTTCACACCCCTTGTTCTTATACGGTATATACACTAGGCAGCCCGGTGTGTGTGGTTCATTACAGTGCCTCTGTAGTAGGCAATGAGGTTGGTTTTGGGTTACGGAGATTTGGCCAGTGCATTTTCTGTGATAAAACTTTCTAACATTTAAACCTCATTGTTTTTACTGTACAGTTTTTCATGTTCAGCTTTGGTTCCTCATTACAACCCTGTTGTCAGGGAGTCATAGTTAAGAGACTGCGCCAATTGTGTTCAGCCTTAAAAAGGAGACTGCAAATGCTAGCAGAACCGCATTGTTGAGCAAATGAGAGTCATGACAATTTGCCTTAACGACTATACCAGTGATCTACTGAGCCGGTTAAAATATGTTTCTTACTGTGGCAACTCATAGTTATATAACAATGAAAGATTCCTGTCATAGTCAGATGTTTCATTCTTATGCACCGACAACACTGTTTATATAGCTCTTCCATTCTATTCCATTGCATTACTTTTCTCTAACCAGTTCAACTTAAATGGCGAGTACAATGGACAGGAAGGGCCAATGCTGCTTAGCCCTCTCACTCTGCAAGCATGCTCATTTGCATGCAGGCAGAGGGAGTACACAGGGCCCAATAGAAGAAAAGCCCACACAATTTGGAATGAAACACAAAAAATGTCCCATTAATGGTGAACATACTGTTGTCCTCATAGCTTTGAAAATACTTTTTGATATAACGGAAATGGAATTATATGAATATCAAAGTAAAATGACTAACTTCTTGTAACAAACTGGAAATTAATATCCAGATAACCACAGCTTTGTCACTTATATCTAAACAGCACTGACAATAATGTGATAAATAATGGACATTTTAAAATCTATTTTGGGAAAATGTGGTGTGGAGGTCACTGCTAAAGGCTCCTTCCTGCACACCACTGCATATGTTTTCTGTTAGTTCAGATATATTCACAGCACCATGGCAACATACACTGTAATTAAAACAGCTCAACAATGTAATGACTCACTGTATTTTCCACTGTAGCTGAAGAACTGTTCTACAGGATAGTCTCACTCCCAGCTACTCACAAGGTCGAAAAGTTCTGCTGTCATTCCCCACCAATTCTTTTCTTTAACTGCAAGTAACTTTTCTTAAATTTAAAATGGCACCACTGTGGGATATAATGACTGTGTGTTTTCAAAAGAAACATTAGCGGAACCATAAGCAACAAGAAGATGACAGACTTATTGATCATCTTTCCAGACAGTGTCTGCATAATGCACTGTACATAAACAAAGTATGTCACTCTCATAATCTAAAAGATAAACAGAGGGCATCAGACTACCTAAATTATTATCTTTGACTCCCAGCCCCAAATATGACATGTATTTTATAGGGAAGAAAATATGACAAGTTTGCATTTACTTTGCTTACCTTTACATGGAGAATCCTTACATGTGGTATATTTAAATCTATATATATCTAACACATGCAGGAGAAATTCACATATAAAGTGCCATGAAAAAGTATTTGCCCCATCTGATTTTCTGCATTTTTGCATATTTTTGACATTGAATGTTATCAGATCTTCAACCAAAATCTAACATTAGACTCTGAGTGAACAAATAACACAGAATTTTGATACTTATTTCATATATTTATTAAAGAAAGTTATGCAACACCCAATGCCCCCGTGTGAAAAAGTAATCGCCCGCTTAGACTCAGTAACTGGTTACGCCACCATTAACAGCAATAACTGCAACCAAACACTTCCTGTAGTTATTGATCAGTCTCTCACAGCACCGTGGAGGAATTTTGGCCCGCTCCTTCATCTCAGTGACATTTGTGGGTTTTCGAGCATAAACTGCTGGTTTCAGGTCCTGCCACCACATCTCAATGGGGTTTAGGTCTGGACTTTGACTAGGCCATTCCAAAACTTTAAATTTCTTGTTCTTCAACCATTCCGATGTAGACTTGCTTTTGTGTTTCGGATCGTTGTCTTGCTGCATGACTCTGCTACGCTTCAGCTTCAGCTCACGGACGGGTGGCCTAACATTCTCATGTAGAATTCTGATATAGAGCAGAATTCATGGTTCCTCCAATGATGGCAAGTCGTCCAGGGCTTGATGCAGAAAAGCATACCCAAATCATGACACAACCACTACCATGCTTGACTGTTGGTATGAGGTTCTTAATGTGGAATGCAGTGTTTGGTTTTCACCAGACATAACGGGGCTCATGTTGGCCAAAACGTTCCACTTTTGACTCATCTGTCCATAGAACATTGTTCCAGAACTCTTGAGGATCATCCAGGTGCTTTTTGGCAAACCTGAGACAGGCATTTATATTCTTCTTAGTGAGCATGGTTTCCGCCTTGGTACTCTGCCATGAATCCCATTTTTGCCCAGTGTCTTTCTGATGGTTTAGTCATAAACATTGACCTTAGCCGAGGCGAGAGAGGCCTGCAGATCCCTGGATGTTGTTCTAGGGTTCTTTGTGACTTCCTGGACGATTTTTCACCTTGCTCTTGGAGAGATTTTGGCAGGACGGCCACTCATGGGAAGAACATGTGTGCTGACAACTTCACTCTGATGGTAAGGGCTAAAGTTAATCAGATTTACATTGGGCAGGGCTGGCCCAAATCAGGCCTGACTTAACTAAAGTATTCAAACAGCTGACCCTAACTATCCATTCAATTGGGTTAACTAGGGGAGCAATAACTTTTTCACACCTGAAGATTACATTGCACACCAAACAAATGAAAGAAGCACCAAACTTTGGTGTCATTTTTTCTCTCAGACTCTCTCTATATACTACTACGACCCACAAAAAGATCTGACCAAATTCAATGTGAAAAATGTGCAAAAATGCAGAGGGGGAAATACATAACATAACGTCTGTTTTGTTGGATTCTTGTTTTTCATCTCCTCTCCTTGTCATCATTGTCACAGGATACAGTTTATATGTACAATGAAATGGTAAGTTTTCCATTAACAAGTTCTGTGATGCCTCTGTTTATCTGATTGGAAAACATCAAACAGTATACATACTACACCTCTGAATGTTTTTTATAAGCATATTCTTTATGGGTTCCATGATCATATTTGTTGATTGACTAACAAAGACCATCTTTGATTGAAACATCTCGTTATATATGACTGCTCCCTAGAGGATGTGCGAATACGCTCATTGTACAAATCACAAAAATAAGTGGAACGAGGTTTAAGAAACATCAGCTTTATCATTTTTAGTGCAGCGGTATTAAGATCTGTCACTGTTTATTTCACAAAGTCTTGTGAGGTGCTCATTATCACTAGCTAGCGGTGACCCAACACCCCGAGCCTCCTCCCCCTCACAGCAAGTCAGGTGTCCCTTTCTGTATGCAGATTGTCTCATGCAGAATTACCATGCTACTGGCTGACTTCCCACTGTAACTCACAATGTGTTAGGATTCACTGTTAAATGTCGACTGCAGGATTTTGATTATACTGTATACCCAACGCCTGCCTGGTCAGTGCCAGTTTGTTTTTTGTTTTCTTTTTTTTGTTTTTTAAAGTATTCCTTTATGGGTGTTTTGCTACACACACCAACACTCCCAACCCCATTGTTCTCATACCACAATGTAACTAAACAAAACAGGCATGTTCCTGTTACAGCCTGTAGCAGCAGGATGGTATTAATGGCAGAAGCAAGCCCTGCTGCAGCTCACGGAATAAAACAGAGGTAAACAAAGAAAACAAAATGGATCTCCTTTATTCCAAGCCGCATGATGTTACTATGATAGCTCACATTAATTTCCATCATGACCTAAAGGTAACCATATCTACAGTAAATACTAGGGTTCAAACCCTATAGGACACTACACCTTTAATTGTGAAGTTCTGTAAACGTCCAAGTCAAAACTGTAACCATCCCCCTCCTGCATAACTGGCACGACCCTGGAATGTCCTTGGATACACAGCTGTGGCGATTGCTGAACTGCAGTTATAATTTCAGCACACAGGACAGGTTACTCATAGTCTGTCTGTTTGAAGTACAGTGTTTCATATTTACATGTATTAACTCTTTTTTAAGAATGGCCCAAGAGGTTAAAGAATGTCTTAATCTTGCAACTGTGATTCATTCTCTTCTTGATTTGTATGAACTGCAAACTTGGAAACTGCTGCTCTCTTTAGACTTTAATGGTTTCCTATAGCTGTGAAGGTAGCTAGTGTAAGCGCACCTCAAATTACTGCATAGTGATGCAGAATATTTAAATTGAATGTATTTAAGGTAACACAGTGGGGTACATTGAATTGCTTAAATACTACATTTATTGACTCCCTGTGACACTGTATTAACAATAATCAATCTTATTAAAAATGAAAGAATGTTCAAAATCAGAATTTAAATAATATTAAAGAACTTTGCAAACTGTACTTTTCAATCAGCCACTAATTCACCCAACCATTTTTAGTTTTGCTTCTATAATAGATGTGTACAGTAAATTGCACAATTATACCCCATCAAAGAGAAATTAAAAAACACTGAATATTCTGTGACCAAAAATTACAAAGAAAAACTGAAATAAACCTTCATGCATGGCAGATCACCTCCCTAAAAAAAGTGAAACTCTGATACAGTGTACTGCCTTGGGGCCATAAAAACATTATGTTATAACTGAGGTATGTAATAACCAGATACATGCACATACCTGCCAAATCAGCAGAAAAATCCAAACCTAGTACAGTACTAATTGATTAATGTACATATACAATGTATGTAGTATAAAGGTTTATTACAGAAGAAACTATATGAAACAATATAACATGTAACTAGTGCTGTACATTACTATACAGTATGTAACATTCTATATTAATTATGTAATATAGTAATTCTATGTTGCCTTGGATAAAGATAGTCAGCTAAATGAATTATAAAAAACATGTAATTAATGTACTGAATACTGTACTGTAATTAGTAAAATTAATTAATAAAAATGCAGTACAGTAATAATTGTAGAAATAATAAAACAAGTAAATAATATACAAGTCAATAAACATTACTATACAGTTCAAGTACAGTACAGCAATCATTGCCTATACGCTATTTTAAGAAGTCTTTTAGGGCCACGTTACCATTTTAGAACCGAGTTAAGGATTCAGAACCTGTTTAAAAGTGCTTAAATCGATTTGCAGCCACACTAAACACGGTTCATAACTGAGTTCAACAACAGAGTTTGAAACCTACACAGGAGGTAGTCTCAAACTTGGTTGTCGGCATAGCTGGGTTACATAAACTGGTTTAACTATAATCTGGATGTGTTCGAGTCTGGTTAAACAGTATCCTCCAATATCCCTTAGTGCTTTGCAGTAGTACATTGCCATAATCCCCCTGGTCACATGAGACGAGAATAAAAAAAAGACAAACCCACTAACACTGTTGGGCTAGGGTTCAGGTAAATCGGTTTTGAACTTGTATTTATTTTTTTTTGCTCCAATGTGGACAGAGCCTTAACGACTGCCTCAGCGACTACTGCTTTTTAAACTTGAGCTCTTTGACAACATAATTCTGACTGCTTTCATCACTAAGATTTCTCCAATAATGTACAGTTTGTCCTTAAGTGAAATTAACAATCATTTAGTGCTGGCTGTGATAATGGTGCAGAAATTACAGTTATCGAACGCAAGGTCAAGTTAAAACAGCAAGAAGTTGACCTACGAGTACACAGTACGAGCAGAACAGACCACTGCGTGCCTAGGGATGGGTCGATATACCTGTTTTTTGGTTTACCGCGGTTTAGGTACATTACGGTATTAATACAGTTTCTTTTATTCTAAACCGCAATTATCGTAATTCGGTTATACACTGGTTAACGCATTTTTTCAACTGCAAACACTATTCTTCTAAATCACGAGATGGTACTTGCAGCCTCTGCAAAGTGTCCGAGGAAGATCTTTTTGTGAACTGATACTACATTTTGATAATGGTTTTGAAGGAAACTATCAACGACACAGAATATACGTTTCAATGCTGCGTTCTGTTACCCAGAGCATGCTGCACCGGCTGCTCTTGGCTGCTGTCTTTCTAACCTCACACGCAGCTTTTAGAGAAATGCCTTCTCCACACCTTGCAGCATAGCACACACTTTCAATGTGCTATATTTACATTCCTCTAGATTATCAAGTCTGTTTAATGTAATATATAAACATTAACTATTGTAAAATTATACATCACTTATCACGGATTTAGTACATTATGGTGTTTTTTTTTTTTTTTTTTTTTTTTAAATAATTGATTTATTTATTTATTTAATATAGAGTGTGCAAGGCTGTTCACGTCTTCATTGTATAATGATAAAATGTCATTCGCCTCCACTAACAAGGTGGCAGCAGTAGTTTTAGTGGTTATTTGCATTACGATTAGCAGGTCACTCGTGATCTTTGCATCATCCCTTTGGTTCACAGCCACAGCCAGCCTCCCGCAATAACATTTCAAACCTGCGCTGGGCTATGCTGAATCTGCACAGATTTCTCTGGGTGTTGAGTGACGTCTACAGTGCATCTCCGAGATTCTGTGCAGAACTGCGGAAATCTGCGTTACAAGAACACGACCAATCTCTCAAATAAAACTAGCACAGACCCGCAACTGCAGCAGGATAGCCTACTTATTATCAACGTAGTTTTGTTTGAACTAGCTGTAACAGTATTCCAATTTTCTTAGGGAAGTGAATAATTTTTTTATATAAACTCCACGTGTAATAATCATTGGAAGGTTACTTGAGCAATGTCGTAAATGTAAATCCAGTAACACGTTTTAGTATTAAAATACTTTTTTTTTTTTTTGCTATACAAAGTTTATTTATCCAGTTGAAAAAAAATTAACGACTCATCTCTGTTCTTAAATAATAACCATTACGGGTACATATTTGTTTTATGCAGAAGACCAATCATTTCCCAATTCTATATGCCATCAACTAAACAAAGTACTTATTTATTTGTTTATTTATTTAATTTCATACGTTAAAATGTTTTAACAAACTACAGCACCACGTCATTTTGAGCAACTAACAGATCTTAATACTGTTGTAGTATAACATTGACAGTGTACAACTTGAGGTTTTCTGGGATTTTTTTAAAATTATTATTCTGATTGTCTTTATAAAGAAACGTACCAAGTTATTCGGCATAGTAAAATACTAAATACCAAATGTTTAAATCATCCCACGAAAGGAAGTGTGATTTGTTGGTTTTATTTTTGTGAATTACAGTAATGTAAGTGATTTACATTAATCTTTCTTCTTTTGAGCCTTTATTTGATAACTTGCATGAGTCACTGTATAACGTGATATTAAGGTTACCACGGTATTTATTTATTTATTTTTATTTTTTTTTAAACGATTATCATACCGTGCAAATTTCATACCGTCCCATCCCTACGCGTGCCATCGCGGTGCGTGTGCAATAAGAGGAAGTATGCACTATCAGAGTACGTACTAAAAGGAGAATTTAAACAGGATTTAATACGATTTTATTCAGTTCCATGACACTGGATCTTTATATCAGTGTGTACGGTATATCCCAGGTACACTGTAAATTGGTTCAACTGTACATGCATAACTGGAACTGAAACACAATGTCCAGTTTCTAAATAGCGATCTGTCATTTCTCCTCACATTTTCACTTACTTAGCAGCAATAACTTGCTGGTCTTAAACCCTGTGTGACAGCAGAATAGACTAAATTTTAAAAAAATAATAATAATTGTGTTTTAAAAAAAATATCCTTATCCTTAGGGTGTGTAAGACAGTAAAAATGTGAAAATGCAAAAGGAAATTTGGATTGTATTTAGGTATATACATTTTATAATAGTTGTCAGCATAAGAAATTAAATGTGACCCGATTGAAATGTCAGGTACTTGATTCAAGGTCTTCAAATCGAAGGTCACAGGCCAAGGCCCTAAGAAACGATATTAAGCCTTGAGGCCCCCCAAGATTGCACCTAAACTATTTTTCATTAAAAGACTGTTTATCCAAGACATATGTAAATTATGTTTAACAATTTACAGTACTTGGTTTATAATCTTCATATGATGTTCCAGTCAGAGGGAGGGAGTCAATAAATATTCTCCTGCTGTGAAGAGATATTGTAACCTTGCCTGTTAATGTGCTTTGTGAAAACGCAGAACTAGACCCAGTGGCAGCTTCTGTGGCCACACCCTTTGCTACTACAATAAAGCCAGCCACGATAGGTGCAGACAGGGGATAGAAGAGCTGCATGAATGCAATTTAAGCTCACATTATTTTCATGGTTGGCTGCGACAGGATGGCATGTGCGGTGACGTCAGACCAGAAATGAACACACACAGCACTGCAAGGGGACATGGCGAGTGAAATGAATGCACTGCTGTGCGGTTTATTAAATACGGAAAAATAAAAGGTCTGTACAAAAACACTTTGCAAAATAAAACAGCACAGTAGCCAAAACAAACAGACAATAAACAGACAGACAAAAGAGTGGACGAACAGACACAAACAAGTACTGTGCCGGTTCTCCAGCACGTAGCAGCAATTGGTATTTACTTTGTTTTTACCTCCTCTCCACACCCGTTCTCCACTTACGAACACACAACCTTGAGCGAGTGAAAACATGTTGCTTTTGTGCACCTGTACCGAGACTCGATTGCTAATTAATCATTTAATTTGAGTCTCAGTACAGCTGCACGTGAATTAATAAAATGTAATTCCCTGTGCTCGCATATTATTACATTTTACCTGCACGTGAAGTGCTGTGCAATCCTCGTGCCTAGATACAAATGTGCATTTTAAACACTCGTGCTCGTAACCCACATTATATCCCATGTACCAATGACTATACCCCAATATTAACACACAACATATAACACAGAAATACACACAGGGGTGGGGCAACATTGCCATATTGGCATACTACAGTATTTAAGGCACTGTCACAGTCAACTTATCTTTAAGTGAGGAGGCAGATGTGTGGCAGCACCTCCCCTCACTTCCCTTGGAGTCCCCAGAGAATGAGGCCATTCAGAGTTGCTGTAAACCCTGACTAACAACGGAGCCCACTTCACATTTATATGCTATTTATACTGAAATGTGCCAGATGTGCAGCAGCCAATGAACTAGAAACATTCTCTTTATAGTTTTGGAATATTACTCAAAGGAAATCGGAAAGTTTGTTCATATTTTCATGCTGAGGATGACCAAGTTCAACTATAGTATATAGGTGGCAGGCTTGATGTTTACAACTAACATTGATAAAATAACAATGGACAAAATCATGAAATTGGGTATAATGTTATTTCCAGCGACAGCCTCAACATAACCTGTAAAATAACATTTCAATATACATTTTTAAATGCGCAAAAACACAAACACTGACTTAATAGAAGCCTGTTAATCTTAACTAAAACCACAGGCTGCATAACTTTTGCTTTTATTAACAGTCAGCTATCTAACCAAATGTCAGGGTGGTTAATACAGACATGACTGAAGAAGGAGATTATGGGTTTGTTCCAGGGCAAGCATGACTCAGCCTAGGATTATGTCTGAAGTGAGAAGGCAGGCAGGCTGCCTTATCTGAAGCTAAATTCCAGTTTCTTAAAAAAATAAACAAAAAGATCCCATTGCCTCAGTATGAGGAGTGTGGTTGCTACACAGGTGATGCAAAATGAAGGTAAACTTGGAAAATGACAGATAAAAACAACTTGGTATCTCTACCCCAGGAAAAAAGAATTGTTCTAACTGCAACTGTACATCACCCATACATTCGGTGCCTTGTTTGAAGCTGGGAACTACCACACACACACACACAGAAACACATATACAGGTTTCTCAAAATTCACATCTTTCGACATTGAGTGCAAACAGGCATGCCCAGCTTCACTTTCCAGCCATTGCTGGGCAACAAACCACCCAGGGATCCTGGAAAATGTCTGATTACAGAGATTTTCCTCCTACAGACAAATTGAGTGGGTTTTCTTAGTGTTACTCAGTGGAATTATCTGCTCACTAACCCCTGCCCTCCCAAAAGGAAGATACTGTGCAGAGTGCAGCCCTTTTGATTTGTCTGCAGAGCACACACTTATAATGCTGTTGGCACTGAACTGTGTGAGCTCAGCACTGCAGTGAAATGAAAAACACAGATTTCTATTATACTCGCTTTGACTTATTGTCTTAAAACAGAAATACAAAAATGTCATTACTTTCACATAAATACTGATTTTTCTTACTTTGAGACTAACGTGACTTGAGACCTTTGAGATTATAAAATGGTGTCCTGAAGCAAAACTGTAAGAGCCCCTGAATTGTATTGTAACTCTTTACTGATTAATCCCATGTGTTCACTTGAAAAACACTCTCTCTCTCTCTCTCTCTCTCTTCCTCTCTCTCTCTCTCTCTCTCTCTCTCTCTCTCTCTCTCTCTCTCTCTCTCTCTCTCTCTCCTCTCTCTCTCTCTCTCTCTCTCTCTCTCTCTCTCTCTCTCTCTCTCTCTCTCTCTCTCTCTCTCTCTCTCTCTCTCTCTCTCATAACCTACAAAATAACTAAAATCAGCCTGTCTTTGTTTCATTTGTGAGCCAACTGTAACATTATCTCTTCTCGCTCTCTAGCCTGTGTTTATACTCCAATGTTTCTCAAAGATAGATTTGTTTCATGTTCTCAGTTTACTTATTTCTCCTTTGAAGCTGCAATATTCTATAAAACAGACTCCCAAAGCATGAAGGGGAAAGACAATTTTTCTCTTATTGTGCTGTGCACGTCTACTCCCATTATATTCGGGTTCAGAAACATTTTGATTTGGTCGATCTGCATCATTGTACTTAAAGGATATGCAACAGAAGAAAACTAGGACCAGTGATGATGCTGCTAATGTTATTGGAAATTGATTTTAAAACCTTGGTTAGCTATCCTTTAATCAAATACATTAGAATACATTATCTGACGTTATAATTTCTCAGGGGTCCTTGCTACATTTTACTGTCACTGGTACCTTCAGGCATGTGTACTACAAAAAGGAGGATAAAAAGTGCTATGAAAAGCTGCAATGGAAATGTCATTGTAAGAAAAGGCTACGAAGACTCGAATTTACCCAAATGAAAATTACAAATGGATTTGTTGGATTCAATGTCACTCAGTCCCAGTACACATGCGTATGTATTTATCTAAGACTGGACTGAATTATTTTTAATCTGGGTAGAAAGTCAAAATTATTTTCCCCTGGTAAACAAAAAACTTTTGACAAAAAAACAAAAATAAAAAAAAGGAACCTCAAAACAGCAGTGGACATTAATTTCATTTACAATAGATGACAAATAATTTAAACACCTGAGATATGTAGCACACACTTTTGTCCATCCATTGACATTCATTGAGGACTAACCATTAATCCTTCCAGAACAATTTAAACACCTTGCCAACTTGCATTAAAATCAGTCCTGCCTACAAGACCTTAAAATCTGTTGGCTGTGTTATGGAAGGAATTTGTATTTTTCTTGTCAAGTCTGCCTAATTTCTGCAAGCTAGGTTTAAAATGGGGCTCAACTGCAAATACCTAAGGGATTTTGTTATATTTGCCAGCGTTCAATCGCCTTGCAAACCCAGCCTTCAGAATCACCTCTACCTAACAAAACATGTTCTGCACAGTTGACACCAGACAGAATGCTTCTTTTGGAGAGCAGGTTAAAGCATGCACCGTAATGGGTGTAGCAACTGTGAAGGCATGTCCTGACTCAACCAAATTCTCAAAGGTACTACCTGAAGCCAATATATAAAACTAAAATGCTGCAATTTATTGCAAGATGAACTGAAGTTTAGACTCCTTGAAAAATTTAGTTCATAATGTCTATCACCTCGCTAACCCACATGCTGAAGCATAATTGTACTAACATTTAAATACAAAATCGAATTCCACATCAATAGGGTCCGGAAACTGCATGTTAAGAAACAAAGTAAAAATAACACCTTACACTACAAAGAATGTCATTGAACCAAAACGCAGTCTTCTTTTCACACCTCGTATAAGTCGTTCTTTGGCACACACCAGCCCAGTATGCAACAGAAGTGGGTCAAAAAGATTTCCATCAACATTCTAGGAAATTCTCCCTACAATGTAATGCTGTTCATGGACCTAAGCAATATCCTTATCCATCCTACACCATCTAATGAAATAATTAAATAAATGGAAGGGGCATAGTACCTTTATCAAGCTTAATGTTTGGATGGCCTTTTTCACAATTCATATTTTTATATGTTGCAATTGTAACTTGCATTCATAACATTACAGCAAGCTAATTCATGCCTGCCAGTTTACAGACAGGTAGTTTAAAAAAAAATGCATATGTAATCAGGACTGAAGAGAACATACTTGTCTTTTCCGATGGTTTCAAAATCTTTGACTGTAACAGTGATGAATGAGGAGGAATCCAGAGGTAAACCCTTTAGGTCAAATTCAAGGACCTGGAGGCAGAAATAAAACTCAGTATCTGTTTTTCATGTCTGTGTTTATACATTATGTGGTCGATCTACACGAGCAGACCGGTGTGTACCCATTAACCTATCCCCCTGAATCCAGTATGGGCAGTGTGTTCCAGGTGGACAGATTAATGGTTACACCCTGGAGTTTGAATAAGTCACCAAGATGTGATGACTGCAAGAGAAAACAATACAAAAGGATACATTAGTTAGGTTATATCTGTATACCCACATTTCATATGTGTTAAGTCTGAAGGGAGTCAAGATATTAAAGGTAATGATTTAAGCCAGGTCACCTTAGATTTTTCCCCAATTATGGTAGATGAAGACTGAGCTAACTTAACACATCTATTTCAGGCTTTACCTACATTTTGACTAAGACAGGCACAATTTTGAAAAAAAAAAATCAGCCAGTAAGAACAGAAACACATATTCTCTGGTCACTTGTCTGCTTTTCTTTTGAAGGAGTATCATGGTCTTTATAACCAGAATGACCTTAAAAAAAAAAAAAAAAAAAAAAAAAAAAAAAACACCTGCTCTGACAAGATATGACCATGATCAGCTGGAATTTCTAACAGGGGGTATTCAATGACATAAGCCAAACAGAAGGCACACAAATGCTACGACAAAAGACATAGGGGTTTGCCTTTTAGACAAAGATTTATTTCAATTACAACTATTAGCTGAAATGTAGTTTTATACATAGAAATGTTTTCTTTTTTTTTTTCTTTTTTTTTTTTTTAAATAAATACTAGCTGGCGGTGGACCATTATATTGCAGTCTTCCTGGCTTTAAAAACCTAAGAGCACAGCACTGTCTGGCACTCGTCATAAGATTTATTCACTCAAGGTTTGCTCTTAGCCTACAAAGCAGACAAAATGGCACCCTGAAAGTATTTTTAATCAACAAATTATAAAACACATCTTACCTCATTCCAAACAGGATTTAAATTACTATTAATTGATTTGGTTTTCTTCTTTTCATCTGAAAGATATTAAGAAAATACATTATTGGCTTAAATAATATTTTATTAGTCATAACTGCTAACATTTTGGTTGTCTATAGTTTGTTTGGCCAGTGAATGACCCACTCCAGTCTTTTAGCATTTGATATCATTATATTGTGCCAATACACTTGTGAGGTGGCTTGTGCACTAAATCATCTGTATGTTTTTTAGACTGCTGTCCATTCAGGGATGACTTGTGCATTAATGATTTGTATATATTTTAGACTATTGTCCATTCAGATAGATAGATAGATAGATAGATACACACACACACACACACACACACACACACAAAAATCAAACTTTCTTGAAATTCAATCATGTGGTCTAGGATGTCATCAGAATTCTCCAATGGTAATCTTGTTGTACATAATTAATTTTACAATGTAGAATGTTCATAAAAACAAATTATAAATGTATTTTACTTGAAAAGCAGATTCTTATCTGTGTTTGTAGGAACTCTGCTTTACTAGGTAATTACATTTAAGTACAGTGGCTTGCGAAAGTATTGACCCCCTTGGCATTTTACCTATTTTGTTGCCTTACAACCTGGAATTAAAATAGATTTTTGGGGGGTTTGTATCATTTGATTTACACAACATGCCTACCACTTTGAAGATGCAAAATATTTTTTTATTGTGAAACAAACAAGAAATAAGACAAAAAAAACAGAAAACTTGAGCGTGCATAAGTATTCACCCCCCCCAAAGTCAATACTTTGTAGAGGCACCTTTTGCAGCAATTATAGTTGCAAGTCTCTTGGGGTATGTATCTATAAGCTTGGCACAACTAGCCACTGGGATTTTTGCCCATTCTTCAAGGCAAAACTGCTCCAGCTCCTTCAAGTTGGATGGGTTCCGCTGGTGTACAGCAATCTTTAAGTCATACCACAGATTCTCAATTGGATTGAGGTCTGGGCTTTGACTAGGCCATTCCAAGACATTTAAATGTTTCCCCTTAAACCACTTGAGTGTTGCTTTAGCAGTATGGTTAGGGTCATTGCCCTGCTGGAAGGTGAACCTCCGTCCCAGTCTCAAATCTCTGGAAGACAAACAGGTTTCCCTCAAGAATTTCCCTGTATTTACCGCCATCCATCATTCCTTCAATTCTGACCAGTTTCCCAGTCCCTGCCAATGAAAAACATCCCCACAGCATGATGCTGCCACCACCATGCTTCACTGTGGGGATGGTGCTCTCGGGGTGAAGAGAGGTGTTGGGTTTGCGCCAGACATAGCGTTTTCCTTGATGGCCAAAAAGTCTCATCTGACCAGAGTACCTTCTTCCATATGTTTGGGGAGTCTCCCACATGCCTTTTGGGGAACATCAAACATGTTTGCTTATTTTTTTCTTTAAACAATGGCTTTTGTCTGGCCACTCTTCCGTAAAGCCCAACTCTGTGGAGTGTACGGCTTAAAGTGGTCCTATGGACAGATACTCCAATCTCCGCTGTGGAGCTTTGCAGCTCCTTCAGGGTTATCTTTGGTCTCTTTGTTGCCTCTCTGATTAATGCCCTCCTTGCCTGGTCCGTGAGTTTTGGTGGGTGGCCCTCTCTTGCCAGGTTTGTTGTGGTGCCATATTCTTTCCATTTTTTAATAATGGCTTTAATGGTGCTCTGTGGGATGTTCAAAGTTTCTGATATTTTTTTATAACCCAACCCTGATCTGTACTTCTCCACAACTTTGTCCCTGACTTGTTTGGAGAGCTCCCTGGTCTTCATGGTGCCGCTTGCTTGGCGGTGCCCCTTGCTTAGTGGTGTTGCAGACTCTGGAGCCTTTCAGAACAGGTGTATATATACTGAGATCATGTGACAGATCATGCGACACTTATTTATTATTATTTAACTAATTATGTGACTTCTGAAGGTAACTGGTTGCACCAGATCTTATTTAGAGGCTTAATAGCAAAGGGGGTGAATACATATGCACGCACCACTTTTCCGTTATTTATTTATTTGAATTTTTTTAAACAAGTTATTGTTTTCATTTCACTTCACCAATTTGGACTATTTTGTGTATGTCCATTACATGAAATCCAAACAAAAATCCATTTTAATTCCAGGTTGTAAGGCAACAGAATAGGAAAAATGCCAAGGGGGGTCAATACTTTCACAAGCCACTGTATAGGTCAGAACTTTCATCCAGCATCAGCCAGCAACATGCAGAGATCTCGTCAACCTCTAGTGATAATTTATACAGTTTTGTATAGTCTGATTGTTTTAAGAACAACTTTTTGTAAGTGTTACAGTAATATGAATTTAAATGCTGTTTGAGTATTTGAAAGGAAAATGCCTGAACTGGGTAAAGGATACTAACATCGTAAATTTTGTGCACGTCAACACTGTTTTTACTTGTTTTTTCCTCTCTCCCTCTCTCTCTCTGGTATGTGTATATTTGCATGTGTTTCTTCTTTTACAAGACAGACTACAGCTTGCACAAAGGTCATTCCAGTCTAGTGCAAAGCGTGGCAAAATAAATCCTAAAAAAACATGTCAAACAGAACTGTACATAGGGCCATTCCTTGAAAAAGTTTAAATATGTAGTTGGACATTGACCAAATAATAGAGGGGGGGGGGGTGGTAACACAAGTAATACCAATACAGTACATGCTTTAATGAACTGATATGCAAGTGGTCACATTTATACACTAAAGGTTTGTACAGCATGTATATGCTTGTGAATGAGATACAAGGGCATTCTGAACTGCAGTCAAGGATCAGCAGTCCATTTATCATCAGCACACATATTCACATGTTATTTACTAATCCCAACTGCAATGTGACAGAAGTCCTACCCACAGCTTGGCAGTGCATCATGATGTCACCAGATTGCAAAAGGACGACGTCTGTTAACACATGCCCATGACACACATGCCCAAGAGACACATTAACACGCTGCCCTGGCCTGTGTTTTAATCTTGTTCAAATCTATTGAGCACACACCAAATATGAACCCCCAAATCTACTGCTTGTCTCTATTTCACTGTGTCATCCAATCAGGCCATACTCAGATTTAAAATAGTGGATACTAGGAAAACTAAAATCAGTTGTTCTACACTCTACTAAGGGGAGTGGATTGTAGGTTTTGTTCCCTTATAAGGGCATATGGTTTCAGTTTTGCTCAAGTGAGAGAACATTCGAGTACAATATATTAGTTCAAAGCATGATTGCAGTTGTGCTTCAGAGCTACTAGGAACCTTATTCCTCACTGTGCATTCCTCAAAATGCATTATCTGTTGTCTGTGTTGCGGTGATCTTAGTCATCAGTAATCCCACTGAAAGCTCAAGTCAGTATACAATCTACCATTGTGTACAAAAATGTTTAAGTACACAATATTGCCACAGTTTAGCCTTCTCTGTACTCTACTTCATTAGAAACCAGACTTTGCTTTCCAGTTTGTTTACAGCCTCTAAACCCCCCAGCTTCAGCAGCAGGCACACAAGCTCATGCCTCCTCTGAAACACTCCTTTACTAAGGATACAATAATGAAGGTCTTAAACCTGAACGCAAATAAGTAGGGGAACAATAGCGTCATGGATTCCTTGTATTCATTGGCATGTCTGGACAGACTCTGCATATTCTTCCACCTTTGCTGTGAAACCAATACAAGAGGTGTGGCTGTTTCTGGAGTTCTGGAATGACCTCTATTAGGTTGACACACACTTGCAGTTAAGGAAACGGTGCCAAAACACAAAACTGTCACAGTTCTCTGCTTATATTGTCTATTACCTATTTTGTGCATTTTCCCCCATTAATCTTTTCAGCTGTCAACGTCTTAAAATAGTCCTACTTTCTAACGTCTATTGTACAGCCTCCTCATTACTGGCTTATATTACCTGTGTCATATTTAGATGAAACTGGAATTTGAGCAACATAGTCCCCAAGACCTACAAATCTTATACACAGTATAATACAGGAACTAATGTGTTGCTTGTGTGAATTTGGAACCAGGCACATTCTTCCAATGAATTTGCTTAATAATACTGCACCAACCACACCTATACAGGAAGTGATTTCAACCTGTATACATGCTTCAGTTAAAGGAACAATGGTACATTGATGCAATTACAATGTTCTGCTTGTGACCTCCCATGCACACTATGCACTAAAAAGTGACCTCCCATGCACACTATGCACTAAAAAGTTTACTAGGACAGGCTACAATAAACACTATTCTATCCACTAGTGCATTTTCTAAACAAAAGCATAAATTACATGTTATCAAATTTCATCACAGCCTTATATATGTATGTGTGCTTCCAAAATGTGAGGGTCTAATATTTTAGTGTTTGTGATTTTATTAGATTCCTGCTAAAACAAAATAAGCCACAAAACAATGCATGCACACACATTGTGTGTATAATTATATATATATATATAGATATATATATATATATATATATATATATATATATATATATATATATATATATATACACTCACACATACACACATTTATACTTCATACTTTATACTTCCCTAATTCTTAAAGCCATCTTTCCTTCCACCCTACCACACCCCAACCATATATAAAGCACCAAGCCCAGTTTTCAAGCACATTCCATGAAAACCTAAACAAACATTAACATTATCATGGCAACATCGTATTCCTTTCATGTTTGTCTTTTAGATGCAACGACAAACAATACAGTACTGTACAAACAGCCAACTTATTTCATAGAAAAAAAAATACACTAAACGTTTTCAGTTTCTGGTTACTATATACAGAATAAATATAACGATGCATAATGTTTTAAAAACCAATATAATAAAAAATGAATGACACAAAGAAATCCTAACTTACTCTGAACAGAAAAGTTGAGAAATATTCAGAAAACAAACAAACAGACAAATAAATAAATAAATCTGTACTTACCCTTGAAATTAACAGTGGTTATTGGATCGGGTGTTCCAAAGCTGCCTTTGGGGAGTTTGCTTGCGGATTCCACAACCACCCGAAGCATCTTGTAGACGTGTTAATATTATTTTATTTCTAGCGAAAGATAAGTTAGTCGAGCTGCAGCATACTCTGCTACCGCTTCATCACTTACTGCAGACAGGCAGCGCACCAAAGAGGAAATGCCTCACTTGTGGTGTTTTGGAAAAGCGGAGGGTGGAACACAGAGGTTGTTGGTCATTGTCTCAAAAGCGGATACCCAAGCAATTCTGACGGGTTTGCTGTTGGAATTGTCGAAAAGGTAGGCAGCAAGGTTGCGCGTCACGTGCTGTGGAGAAAATGTGTATTGCATTATTAAGTGAATAAATACCTTTCAATAAATTAGCGTGGCTAGGAACACAAATGAAAAAGGTAACATGGGTTGAGTAACAAAGGCAATCGTCACTTGTTAAATATTCTATAGTTTAAACTTGTAATGCTTTGAAAAAAAAAAAAAAAAAAAGATTTACATCTAACCATGGATAAATAACAATAATAATAATGTCACAAAAAATATAAATTCCAATTGCATTATATGCACGGTATTGGATACACCGGAGCATTCTGGACATCTTTTTCACAACTATTTCCTTTACTTATTGTAGTTTAGATACAAATGTTAGCGTTTCTATCACACTACATTCAAACTATAACAGTTCTGTAGACAAAATAGCGACTTCAATTACTGGAGTGTGGCGTGCACTGTGCAAGCCTAATTTAAAACATACGCCACCAAGTGGTGGTTTTAAAAACAAACTGTATGTAGTATTTTACAGTTATTACAGTAACTTCAGATTATTTTTTTTAGAGAACCCTTGAAAAAACGTCATGAGTAATACCACTGTTGCAGTATTAGGCTACATATTGCATGTATTATTTTCGATTCTATTTTTTTACCCCAAAAAGCTCGAATAGCTTATGACAACTTTGTCCACCCCTAAAATAGCGTTCAGTAATGATGACATGTCTGATACGTCACTGATGGTTATTTCTTTAGAAAGTAGCGCCAGCTTTTCAAAGGTCCCCTGAAAGTAACATACTTACTTACCCCTGCTAAATATGCACAGGGTTATATAATAAGATTCCCAAATAGCTTAAAATGGCCATACTGTTTACAAACCTTACGCAGTTTAGGAAATGACAGCAAGCTGAAATTTAGTTATGCAACAAAACATGATGTCACTGCTGTCTGCTTATTACATATTTTCTCTGATGCGTACTCTACTTTGTCAGTATCAGCTACTGTATAAGTTTTCACACCATCCCTTTGAAGGGCTCTGTGGTAGATGACCGCGACTGTGCTGGAGTGCGAGATGTCTCGAGTTTGCGCCCGCACTCCGCCTGTGTGTGGATTGTCTTGTTCTGTGTGATGCGCCTGCCTGCGGGAACCGAGGTCGCTACATTATTATTATAACAATTATTATTATTTAGCTAAAATATTTATGTATTGGGTTCTCACTGTTTTCTAGTATAATTTATCTGAACAATTGTTGAATAGTCCGTGTAGTATTCAATTAGACTCGAAACTTGTTGTTGGAGGCGTTGTAGATTACAATGTTAAGGGAAAAAGCCGGTATTCATGGGCGGATTGATTAAAATTTAATTCAGTTAAGCACTTCAACGTTCCAGCGGGCATATGCAAAATAGAAGCCCGCTAGATCAACGAAGATACAGAATGTCGGCGGCATTTTTATTATCCTAGTTGTGAAAGTAAAGTGCAGCTTTGTTTTATTAGTAACATACAAAATAAGGCAGACTATCATAAATTAACATTGTCGGTGGATTTGTTTTTCACACAGCCCTTCACATCAAAACGTTTTACTCCAGTGTGTAATTTGCACATTTGTTTTTGATGAAATACATTTGTAAAATGCCAGTAGTGATTTACGTTTGATTAATAACATAGACAAAGATGAGGAGAGGTGATACATTTTTACTGGACTAGCTAAACAACAATTAACCACAAGCTTTTAGGACCTCAAGAGGTCTCTTGAGTATAAAATATAACTTGATGTTTACATTCAAAGGTGTAATCAGAACTTTTACAAAAATAACCAATTTTAAATCACTACGATTCTAACACTGTAAGGAAAAATACTGTGTTAAAAAACAGTATGTGACAATAATAAAGTCAAAATAAATACATAAATAATTGATGTGAATAAAATGCAAATAAGCAAAGAACTTAACAGTATGTACTATGTCAAGCAAATTAATGGTTAAATTCATTTTTAATATAAGCATTTCCCAGATATTTAATTTAGACTATTGTCTGTGTGAAATGCTGTGGTGATTGGGTTGTTAAAACTGATTCCAGAACATTCTTAACTAGATCTATTTCAAAGCTTGTTGATTAGACAAAGGCACGGGCCACACATCGTGTTAACGAAGCTCGCCTTTCAAAATGCTGTCTGATTGTCTAGTCTCCTAAGGTGTCATAAAACGTTCCAAGCCAAACTGTGCAGCTGTACCATTCTTGTGTTAAAGGTTAGTTAAAATGTTTTAAGAATCATTTTTAATTACATAACTTGTATACACATATTTAATAGTTATTTTAAGTAAGTTTCCCAATAAACCTGAATAGTTTATTGTGTTTTAAATTAATATTATAAACTAAGAACTATTTTTGAATATTATCCTTTGATTTTATTATGATGTGTTTTATATGCTTGTAATCGTAATTTTGAATAGAGAATGGACCTGAAATCTATAAGCTTCTCTAATGAATGTAACTAAAGTTATATTGAATAGGAGGTTTAAATGATAAATGTAAAATCCATTCATAATGAAATAGGCGGATACATTCCGTTTCTAACACACCCTTTTTGTGTGACATGCAACTGTCTATCAAATACTGTGAACCAATGGAAGGACTGGAACTTGAAGCTTGAAGAACAAGGAGTTGTTTACAGTACAAGGGAATGCCTATACATCTTGTTATTTAAACTCAAAATAAGGATTTTCCTCTCTGAATTCTCTCTTCAGTCTCATCGCTCTCAACTCATAAAATTCCGAAGTTCTTCAACTAAGATGCAATGATGGGCTCCCTCTGGAACAATGAAAGCTTTTGCCTACAGCCTTCATGGAGATGCTGCGCTGTGCTGCTGCACAACTAACCACCACAGAGAGGATGACTGTTAAGAAGACGTTGTTTTTAACATCGCACCAACAGAGTAAGTATTGTGTGTTTCCAAGTAACTGAACTAAAGCCATGCTATTGATATCATCACAATATGTAATGTGCATCTATTCAGCTAGATTCTGGAACATTGTACATGCGTACGTAGCCACTTGGAAGCTAGTGCATGTGTACGTAATGCGTGCATGAACTGAACAATGTGTAATGAACTACTAAAGACTGCTTCATTAATGCAGAACTCTATGATGAGAGAGCACAATTCCAATTATGAACATTTAACAATGCATTACTTTTCCTTGAATGTTTTATTTTGTTTCTTCTTTATACATAAGAACATAAGAAAGTTTACAAACGAGAGGAGGCCATTCGGCCCATCTTGCTCGTTTGGTTGTTAGTAGCTTATTGATCCCAAAATCTCATCAAGCAGCTTCTTGAAGGATCCCAGGGTGTCAGCTTCAACAACATTACTGGGGAGTTGATTCCAGACCCTCACAATTCTCTGTGTAAAAAAGTGCCTCCTACTTTCTGTTCTGAATGCCCCTTTGTCTAAACTCCATTTGTGACCCCTGGTCCTTGTTTCTTTTTTCAGGCTGAAAAAGTCCCTTGGGTCGACACTGTCAATACCTTTTAGAATTTTGAATGTTTGAATTAAGTCGCCACGTAGTCTTCTTTGTTCAAGACTGAACAGATTCAATTCTTTTAGCCTGTCTGCATATGACATGCCTTTTAAGCCCGGAATAATTCTGATCGCTCTTCTTTGCACTCTTTCTAGAGCAGCAATATCTTTTTTATAGTGAGGTGACCAGAACTGCACACAATATTCAAGATGAGGTCTTACTAGTGCATTGTACAGTTTTAACATTACTTCCCTTGATTTAAATTCAACACTTTTCACAATGTATCCGAGCATCTTGTTAGCCTTTTTTATGGCTTCCCCCCATTGTCTAGATGAAGACATTTCTGAGTCAACAAAAACTCCTAGGTCTTTTTCATAGATTCCTTCTCCAATTTCAGTATCTCCCATATGATATTTATAATGTACATTTTTATTTCCTGCATGCAGTACCTTACACTTTTTTCTATTAAATGTCATTTGCCATGTGCCTGCCCAGTTCTGAATCTTGTCTAGATCATTTTGAATGACCTCTGCTGCTACAACAGTGTTTGCCACTCCTCCTAGTTTTGTGTCATCTGCAAATTTAATAAGTTTACTTACTATACCAGAATCTAAATCATTAATGTAGATTAGGAATAGCAGAGGACCTAATACTGATCCCTGTGGTACACCGCTGGTTACCACACTCCATTCTGAGGTTTTTCCTCTAATAAGTACTTTCTGTTTTCTACATGTTAACCACTCCCTAATCCATGTACATGTGTGTGGCAGGCTGGTGAGTGGATAGAGGCCCAGAGACAGTCTGAGTTCAAAAAAATAACTATTTTATTATAAACACAAAAATGAAAGGGCACAAGGGCCAAAACAAAGCAATTTAAACACAAAATAAACAAAATAAAGCAAAAATACACTCACAAAAATAAAGGTTTCCAGGCTGGGCAATGCCTTCACTGGATTCAAAACATTCAAAAAACACAAACACCAAAACACCAACCTGCTTCCTCAGCTCCCTCCTCCTAAATGAAAAGCAGAGGCCTCCTTTTATGTCAGGTGGCTGGGCGCTGATTGATCGTTAATTAAACTAATCATCTAATCAACCCCAGCCACCTGAACACAATGAACCAAGGCAGGTAGGGGAATTTAACCCCATCCCTGCCAATTTCTAAAGAGCAGAGCTGTGCTCTACCACAATGTGTTTCCTTGAATCCCAACTGCATTCAGTTTGAGAATTAATCTTTTGTGCAGGACTTTGTCAAAAGCTTTCTGGAAATCTAAATAAACCATGTCATATGCTTTGCAATTATCCATTATCAATGTTGCATCGTCAAAAAAATCAAGCAAGTTAGTTAGACACGATCTCCCTTTCCTAAAACCATGTTGACTGTCTCCCAGGACCCTGTTACCATATAGGTAATTTTCCATTTTGGATCTTATTATAGTTTCCATAAGTTTGCATATAATAGAAGTCAGGCTTATTGGTCTGTAGTTACCTGGTTCAGTTTTGTTTCCCTTTTTGTGGATCGGTATTACGTTTGCAATTTTCCAGTCTGTCGGTACCACCCCTGTGTCAAGAGACTGCTGCATGATCTTGGTTAGCGGTTTGTAAATTACTTCTTTCATTTCTTTGAGTACTACTGGGAGGATCTCATCCGGCCCAGGGGATTTGTTTATTTTAAGAGCTCCTAGGCCCTTTAACACTTCTGCTTCAGTTATGCTAAAGTTATTTAAAACTGGATAGGAACTGGATGACATGTGGGGCATGTTGTCAGTATCTTCCTTTGTAAAAACTTGTGAAAAGTAATCATTTAATATATTTGCTATTTTTTTTCTTCATCTACGATTTTGCCATTTGTATCTCTTAAACATTTAATCTCCTCTTTGAATGTTCTCTTGCTGTTGTAATATTGGAAAAACATTTTGGAATTGGTTTTAGCTCCCTTAGCAATGTTCATTTCTATTTCTCTCTTGGCCTTTCTAACTTCCTTTTTGACTTGTGTTTGCAGTTCTGTGTATTCTTTCTGCGTACTTTCTTTTTGGTCCTTTTTTAATGCTCTGTAAAGTGCCTTTTTTCACTGAATATTTTTTTTAATTGATCTGTTAAACCATTTTGGCAATTTAGTTTTACATTTAGATTTGTCTACTTTAGGGATGTAATTGTTTTGCGCCTCTAGTACTACATTTTTGAAGAACAACCATCCTTCTTCTGTGGGTGTTTTCTCTATTTTACTCCAATCTACTTCTGTTAGTCTCTGTTTCCTACCTTCATAGTTTGCTTTTCTAAAATTGTAAACCTTAGCTTTAGTCATTACTTTTGGGGATTTAAAAAACACTTCAAATGAGACCATGTTGTGGTCTGAGTTTGCCAGTGGTTCTCTGACCTCTGTTTTAGTTATTCTATCTTCGTTATTTGAAAAGACTAAATCAAGGCATGCCTCCCCTCTAGTCGGTGCCTTGACAAATTGTGTTAGGAAGCAGTCATTTGTCATTTCCACCATTTCTATTTCATCCTTCGCGCTACCCACCCATTTTATTTGGGGGAAGTTGAAATCCCCCATTAGCATGGCTTCTCCTTTGCTAGACGCAATGTCATTGTATAACAGATTATTTTGCTCACCGTCTGAATCTGGCGGTCTATAGCATGCTCCTATTATTATGCCCTTTGAATTTTTGTCCGTTATTCTGACCCATATTGATTCGGTTTTATTTTCTTTGTCCAGGTTTAACACCTGGGCTTCAAGACTGTTTCTTATGTATAGCGCTACCCCTCCTCCTCTTCTGTCCTGCCTGTCTTTCCTATACAGTGTATACCCACAAATATTATATTCGTCCCCATCACTCTCAGACAACCACGTTTCTGTAACACCTATCACATCATAGTTACTTGTTAGTGCAGTAGCTTCAAGTTCTAGAATTTTGTTTCTGATACTTCTAGCATTTAGATAAATGCATTTAATGGTTGTCTTACCTGAGTTGTTGTTCTTGTTTTGATGCGGTCTCCCTTCTGTTTTTTTGTTGATTTCTCCCCCCTTCCTTTCTAGTTTAAATGCTTCTGAACCTGCTCGAGGATCTTTTCTCCGAGTAGACTGGTTCCCTTGTTATTTAAATGCAGTCCATCCCGTCTATACAGATAGTCCTTGTTGTAGAATGTGGTCCAATGATCAAGATAGGTGAAGCCTTCCCGTGTGCACCACGTCTTCAGCCATGCGTTTTGATTAATTATTTCCAGCTGTCCATATGGTCCTTTGCAAGGTGCCAGTAGTATACCAGAAAATACCACAGTTTTGGTTTTCTCTTTTAATTTCCTTCCTAGCTCTCTGAATTTGTTTTGCAGGGATTTTGGTCTGTCTCTTCCAATGTTGTTTGTACCGATGTGGACGACTACTACCGGGTCGTCTCCTGTTCGTTCTAGGAGCCTGTCCACGTTCTCAGTGATGTGCTTGACCGAGGCTCCCGGAAGGCAGCACACTGTTGTAGTAAGGGGGTCCAAACTGCGAATTGAACTTGCTGTGTTTCTCAATATGGAGTCCCCAACAATCATCACCTCCCTTCTTTTTGCTGTCTGGTCACCACTGTCAATGGGATCCTGGATGTTGTTCCTTTCATTCTCTTGTTGCTGGTTCTGCTCATCAAAATTCTGAAGTGACTCAAATCTGTTGGTTGTTTCGATTTCTGGTGGTTGTGTTTGACGAAGTTTCTTTTTTAACCTGCTTCTGCGTACCTGAACCCAGCTGTTCTGACCTTCTATCTCCCTGGTGGCTTTCAGTCTGTTAGGGGTGATGCAGACTTCCATGAATTGTAGGTGTGCCAGTTCCTCAAGATTCTGTTGCTGTCTCACTTCTTCCAGCTCCATTTCTAACATACTTACTAGTTTATGCAAATCCTGGATCACGCGGCACTTTACGCACACTTGGTTTAGCTCCGCTGGGTTTTCTCGGATTTCCCACATCAAGCAGGTGTCACAGATTACTGGCTTGAAGACCATGTTGAGGTATAGTAGTGTAGCGTGCACGGGGGAAGGCAGCAACAGGGCTGGTAGGTGACATAATCACATACAAAGCCTGATATACTCTCCTTGCAAAGGAGCTGGCTCATTTGTACAGCGGTATTGGCGCTATCCTTTAGTGTGAGAGGTCTCGGATTCCATCCCACCCTCTGTCTGTGTGTGGATTGCCTCGCCGTGTGTGATGCGTCTGCCTGTGTTAACCGAGACTGCTACATTGGTGTGAGAAGTGGACACAGGTACCCCGGCACGCACTTGTCGGACTGTAGCCTGGTGAGCAAGTCCTGGGTGGACTTGAGGCTGGCAGGGGAGAGTGTGGCGTGCAAGGGGGAAGGCAGCAGCAGGGCTGGTAGGTGTCATAATCACATACAAAGACATAAGCCTGATATATGCTCCTTGCAAAGGAGCCGGCTCTTTTGTACAGCGGTATCAGCACTGTCCTTTAGTGCGAGAGGTCCCAGGTTTGCGCCCGCCATCTGCCTCTGTGGATTGACTCGCCCTGTGTGATGCGCCTGCCTGCGGGAACTGGGATCGCTACCACATGTTTTTAACTATGAAGCCCAACCTTTATTCTTCTTCCTTTGAGAATATGAATAAATGTAATAATAATTTGGATTGTTAGGTTTCTTTTTGTCTTATAACAATTACACATTTATGATTGATTTGAAATACTTAAACATACATTATATTAATTGTTAATCTCTTTTCGTCATGGATCTAGGGATAATTAAGCCAGAAGATGTAATAAGACATCATGAAATAAGAAATGTTCAAAATATCACAAAAGTCATAAACAACGCAAGTCATGGATGTCATTATCACAAACCAAGGAACCAGTGTGGATACTCTTCAGAAATGCAGTGTTGTATAAATTTGGTTCCTTTTGTGTTTGAAGAAAATCTGTGAAAAAAAAAAATGCACATGTGTTTTTTTTATTTCTCAAAGCAGGAGTAGTTCCAATGATCTGATTGGTTAAAATTGTTGACAAATAAACAGTTAAGTATGAACTTTGATTCTGTAATTGTCAAGAAAACTGTTAAATGGACATGGTTCATGATCACCGTCAGATTTCAGATACTGGATTACTTAATTTTAGTTTGAATCTAGGATCATCTAAATCTTTGAAACCTAAAAAAAAAAAAAATTATCCAGTAGATGGCAGCATTTACCTTTATATTTTTGTTTAAAATGTATTTTTGCTATGTTGTTCCTTCAATCTTAGTATCACTGTAAACCACTTTTGCTAAACCTGAACAGAAAGCCATTGCTTTTTATATCAATTTGACTAAATAAAATTTAAAAAATCATTAAGATACATGTTTTTATATAGCATATTGTGGAAAAACAAAACATTCAGTTTCAAAATACTGTACAAACTTGTGTCCTAAATTCACTAATTATTTAGCACAAAAAATATATATTAAGATGTGCAATTTTCCAATAGAAATAATCATACAGTATACATTTTTACATTTTATATTTTTATCTACTTTCTTTGTAGAATTATAAAACTGTAGCAAATACTTCAACTGTAATTGTAGTGATTCAGGAACAACTAAGAGATGTAAGTACTGTGTACTTTAGGCTGTCCTAGATTTTTTATGAAGTGTTCAGGTCTTATTGTTCAAACTTCTTCCCAGTCTACTAATCCCCCTTTTTGACCTTTCAAATTATATATAATAATATAATATGTTACTATTTAGAATTGTATGTACCAAAACTAACTGTCCTAAGTAGCATGTGTAATCAGACTTAATTATGGAAAATGGTACGTAAAGCATTTATTTTCCTAATTTTTTACTTTTATTGCAAAAAGGCTCTAGACAAGAACCAACAGTAGCTGGTTTATGACCAGCAGTGTGAGGCCTATGTTAAGGGACTGCTGGCAACAATGTCTGAGCTAGAGCAGGAGTTAAGACAAGCCAACCAATCACTCCCACACCGGCACAAAGAAGGCAATTCAGAAGGTAATTTTTTTTTTTTTTTTAAATGGGCAAATGGGAAAGTAGCAGATGAAATACACCCAGTAAACATTGAGTTCTGGCAGCTCATTTAGTGTGTCATTTAATTTTTTTTATTTTTTAAATAAGGAATAAAATGTTGGACACTTTTGTGGTATAGCTGCTTTAATCCCTAGAGTCAGTGTTATTTATGCAGGTTTGCAGTCTTATTAATCAAACAACAAATTCTGTTTACTTTTGACTACTTTTGATTACTATTGATTTACATGTGGTTATGGGTATTTTCTGTCAATGTATAAGAGGGTATTTTCTGGCAATGTATAAGAATCATCTGACTCAGTTCAAGGGTTGTCGGTTTAATTTTGTTTTGAAAACATTTCTCTGATTCTTTGGATCGGGATTATCCACGTGCAAGTGATATTGATGCCTTTTAGAGAGCTGGTTTCTGTATGTTAACATTGTTGACTTCATTACATTTAGGAAGAGAGAGTATATTAAAACAGATAGCAAAATAAATGTGGAAAATGTATTTCATAGCTCAATTGTTTGTTTCGTGACAGTGAGATCCCTTTCTTTTGAATATTCCAACAATAACAGCATATTCATTGATGGTTGGAATGGATTACTTTGAAGGCTTGACCTTTTTTTTTTTTTAGATAGAAAACAATCCTGACAAAAAACAAGAGTACCGTGACAAGGTTTTACTAACAGCCAAACATGATCTTAAGGCGCCAAAGATCACTGTAAGTCAATTACAGCAGGAGCAGTCTGAATTAAGAAAGAAGTATGACCAACAATCAAGAGCAGTAAAAGATCTCCATTCGGAACTCATAAAATAGCAGGCAGTATGTCGATGATGAGAAGTAGCACATGGGGAACAAAGTGCAGAGGCTGAAAGAAGAGCTCGAGAAAGCCAAAGTTCGATGTGAGGAGGAAAGGTAAATATCAGCTGAGCTGTCCAAAAGATTGTCAGATTTGTCATCACAGGTACAGGAAATGCAATCCTTCCAACAGCAAATTCACATGGAAATCAAGAAGGGATTGTTTTTTTTTTCAAACAATTAATATACTTTAGTTTCCAACTTTGTTGCAACATACAAATATTGTTGTTTCGGATGCACACTAAGCAAAAAAAAAATTCTATCATTGATAAAGGCTGACTAAAAATAACGATTTTATTGGCACAATTGTAATGAACCATAATGACCATGTTCTGTTTGTGTTGCAGTCAGTCCTATACACAGTTATTTTAACTGTGCTGTAGTGGAGTTTAGAGTTTTACGTGTCATCTAGAGCAGAGGATCCCAATTAGTGGTGTGTGAGCAAATGCCAACTGGTCCCTCAAATTCGCCAGATAATGAAACTACTCCTTGGAAAAGGATGGGGACCAACGATGTGATGGAACGTGGCTATTCAAGTTATTGAGAGTGTAAGAAGGTCCCTGTCCATCTGTCTTTACTTGCATACATGTCGCACATTTTACTCATATCTAGATAACCAATTCATCCAATTATATTTTTTTAAAGTACATAATGTGGAAGCCAGGGTATGATACTTTTTGATTTTTTAAATTAATTATGTAAAGAATTTGATTTTTTTAAAGTAGTTTTTTTTATGAATAAAATGCAGCAGCATTGTCTAGAACCAACTGTAGTTATTTTTCTAAGATGGTCTGTGCTTTTTATAAAATTGGGTGTGTATTTATAGTTACATGTAGTTCTGAGAGATGGGGATGTATTTCCCTGGAGACAGGGATATACTCAAGGCCAAACTTCAGTTTGTATATATGTAGAGAACTGTGTGTTTTTGTATAACGTTACAAATTGTTATAGTAGATGCTGAATCTTGCAAAACTCTTCAAATGAGTATTTGGCACATCTAACAGCCGTTAGGACCACAGACATATTGGGTGTACTGAAGGTTCCACAAGCTCACTACAGTAGACTGCTGTCTCTTTTCCATTGTTACTTTGAACTGTTGGTTCAAAGTGATGATTTATTCTTGTTATCATTTGTCTTCATCTACATAAGGTACTGCTTTATTCCATGATTAAAAAAAAAAAAAAAAAAAAGTTAAAATAATTTTTCAATCTAATCCACTTGCAAACATATATTCACCTGCTTTGAATCTATTACTAGATCCATATGTCCACTGAAGACTTTGAAAGTGAAACACTGGATCGGCAGAGTTTACAACTACAGCTGCATAAAGGGTTAAAGGAACTATGCGAAGCAAGAGAACAGATAACGAGGTTGAAAACAACAGTAAGAAAGATAAACAACACTACTAGGAAAACTATATGTTGGTTGACTACTGAAACACAGAGCAATATGTGTGCTTGCAAATTATTATGCTGTTTTGTGAAGCTGAATACACATTTTCAAATCAAACAAGGTGTTCAGAAACAAACCTCTAAATGTATAAAAATGAAACAAAAACACAGGAGAACTGCTTTTCTTAACTGTCATTAATCCTGTTATTTAATTACTGTACAACATTCAGGTGTATACAGTGTGTTAATGTTTTAATATGTAAAACTGTTTTTATTACAATGGCTGTCTGTTGATACAGATGGGCTTTATAAATAAGGCTCTGTAAAACTGTATTTACAAAGCAAGTAATTGGAGCGGTAGAGAGATTTGTTTGTTTTTGTGTTTTTCCAGAATGGCTGCAAGAGTTATCTATCTGAGCCTAGCTGCAGCAACACACATGAGTTTCATGAGCAGCCACCTATGCAGGATCCAGCTTTGTACCATACATCCTCTCCCAAGATCTCCAATCTTCTTGACAGGAGTTTTCTGGAGTGCCCAAGATGCAGAGCCAAATATCCAACCAGTCGGCATCGTGAACTGCTGACACACATTGATTACTGTTTAGAATAACCCGGTTAAGGGAAATATATTTGAATATATATTATTATATATATAATATATATATATATAATATATATATTATATATATACATACATGCTACTATTTACTATGATTTGGTGTGTTTTATATTATAAATAATACTTTTGGTGTGTTTATATTATTTATAATAAAGCAAACCCTACTATGTTTTACTATGTGCACTGCTACTGCTGCAGCTGCTCAAAGCCAATTTTAATATATAATGCAGATAATTTTTTTTTTTTTTTTAATGGTTTGTATTTGTATTTGTTGTGGACTTTAGCCATTTATTAAAAAACAAATTCTGTATAGTAATCTATAATAGTCTCATTTGTATTTAGTTTATATTTCATAAACATGTCATCAATAATAAGTGTTACAAAATTATGCTGGTTATTATTGAATATAAATAAATGTGTAAGTCAATAAGAAAATGTGTGTTGTGTGCCATAAAACTAGTTTGGGATGCTGTGGCTTAAAGTTCAATAATGTAGTTCTATTGTTAATGGAGCACTTTTTATTTAAAACCTGTTTAAGAGCTGTTAAGGTTTCTACGTGGATGTGCTGCATATTTCAGCACTGCCTTTCTCTAAAGCACTCTAGGTCGTGTCCTGGTATGAGGCATATTTTGGAACAGACCAAACAATCCTGTACTTTGTACAACAGATCTATGGCTGAAATTAGCTTGCATAAGTAAACCCTTGCATTATACTATTTTAGGCACTAGATTAAATGAGCTAACTAAGGATAAGGAAATCTTGCACCAGAATCGGTTTACAAGAGTTTGATTGCCAGTTAACTGAGAGAACGCAGAAGGTGTTGAGAGAAACCCTATTTTAGTCCCTTATACTTTATTGAATCAATTATTTTCCTATCACAAATCATGTTGAAAGAGTAAACCCATATTTGATTTATGAATGAGTGATTGTTTATATATATCGCTAAATAATTTGGTGAAGCCTTTCATTGCTTGAAAATAGCACCAATATTCTAGACCAATGTTTTTTTTATTTGTTTTTTTCTTTCTGGTAATGAATCTCGTGCTTTCATGAAGTGCCTCTTTTTGTCCTATTACTTTATAAAGCTACTGCAGGCATGTTAGCACCCATATTTGATGTATACATATCGTGGATTAATTGTTGTCTTTAAAAACATTTGTTGTCTTTTAAAAACATTGTTGTCAATTTGAAAAGTGTTTTTATTTTTTCATTTACTGTAAAAACCTTTGAATAAGTATATTCTAGGTATTTTTAGGGGGTCCTAAAAAAGGGGGTGACTTATACACCGGTGTGACCTATAAGCTTTTTCCTGAAATTCTTGTATTAAAAAGTGGGGGGCAACTTATACACCTATTAGACTTATATATAGTTTTTTACAGTAAGTCTTTAATTATATGGGTCTGTGAATCAAATTTAATGTTTGATTGTAAAAATCCCATCAATGACACTGCACATTTTTTATATATTTAATGTCATGCTCCCCAAAAATCATACAAGCAACAGAATGTAATAAACATAAGTACTTTCTTTTTTGACCTTGCATTTTTGCATTGGACAAAAGGAGTGTTGGTCTTGCATGCTTTGCTTTACGTTGGTTCACAACAAACGTGTTAGCTAACTACTGTTTTTTTTTTAACCGTGTGGTGCCTAATACAGATGTCTTTCAATTGAGTTTAGATAGGGCAGGGGATATATATATATATATATATATATATATATATATATATATATATATATATATATACTTATATATCCTATATATATATAAATAGCTTGTTTTTATTAGGTATAAATTTTTACTTTTCTTCCTTTGAACAACCACCTCAATAATCCCATATTTTTAAAATAAGTCTAACTACTTTCCTCCTTTTTTACCTCATCATTTCCCACTATTATTTAAAACTAGGGATGAATTTCCTTTTTCTGAATTTAAATACCAGTCACCATGTGTACACACTGGTATTACATATTTTAAGAAATAATGTATGTTTAGATAACATTATTTAAAGCAATCAGTGTGAATAAACAGCAGTGACTGTCTATTTTGATCAGATCTGAATCTGATGTACTGCATACAGTTTAATAAGCACATGGGGCGGGGGGGGGGGGGGGGGGGGGTGGCGCACTGAAGAAACATATTGAAACATGTAGCCTTTGGGAAACCTGGTACAGACAGGTTTTAGTGGCCAATGCCACAGTGGTGATGCAGATCAATTTGGTCATTCTATAGATATAACTGCTGCACTGCATTCTGAAACTTTGAGTTGAGCTTTGCAGGACTAGCTGGGCAAAGATGAACTTTAACCAGTCCTATCAGCCTTTTCATAGAGACAAGCAATCATACTTTGCCTTTTTCAGTGAAGTCAAGGATTCCGATAAGATCTTGGCCACCTCTTTTGAGATTCTGATGCTTCCTATCCTGTTTGTGGTCCCCTTCATTGGGAATGTCGTGCCAATATTTCTCTTAAACAGTTTTAATGATTTTCTGTATTATTTATTTTCTGTATCATAGGAGGTTGTGTGGTCCAGTAGTTAAAGAAATGGGCTTGTAACCAGGAGGTTCCCTGGTTCAAATCTCAGCTCAGCTATTTACTCATTGTATTAAGTCACTCAACCTCCTTGTGCTCCGTCTTTCAGGAGAGATCTTGTTGTAAGTGTCTCTTTAGCTAATGCATAGTTCACACACCCTAGTCTCGTATCTTGTAAAGCGCTTTGTGATGGTGGTCCACTATGAAAGGCACTATATAAATATTATTATTATCTTTCTTTTTTGGTTCTGTATATAAGAACATAAGAAAGATTACATAGGTTCTGGAAAATGGTAGTTTGTGTACTGTAAATCAGTTAAGAACATTATATATGTTGTAGCAACAGTGTGTTTATCTGCATTTCAATAAAGGCCCTTTATCACATGGATAATCCAGTTGCAGTGAATGTTATATCAACAGTTTGATTTTTGACTGCATCTTTTTACTGCAGTGAAAGTAACATCAATTACACATTCTGGTTTATTCAGGATATAAACCAGTGGTTTCATAGACTCTGCTTAGCACTAATCCTAATGTTACCTTAGGGTGGGTAATTCAAGAATAGCGCTATGATGAACTGACAGACAGACAGAATGTATTTTATAGGTTAGAAAATAGCCTCTTGTGCATACCAGTTATTAGCTTGCATCCTTAATCTTTCTTTGTTTATTAGTTAACCTTTAAAGAATGCCTTTTGTTCACTTCCTCAAGATATCCCTTTGCATTTTCTACCATGAAACCCATTGCACCTTAACAAAGAAATGTTTCTTTTTTTGTATACATTCAAGGTTATTTATATTTTATTTTACATTAAACAGCATTATTTGTTTAAACTTGTGTTCCAGTAATTCAATTTTGTTTATGCAACAAAGAAACAAGAAATAGCTGGTAATAAGGAGGATATGTACATCCAGTATTGTTTTTAATTAAAAAAAAGCAAAACAAAAACTAAACTTGCTGTGTGCATGAAATTATATCTGAAATTAAGTCAACACCTTTTGTGAAAATAAAGTCAGCATGGTGAAGCTAGATTCATAGAATACAATCAGCAGTTTATTATTGTCTGGAAAGATACTGCAACATGATCCCTGTTATCTTCTTTAATACTGTCCTCTGTACTTATTGCAGAATCCTGGAATAAAACAAAATGTAGGCAATCAAATCAGACCCTTGTAAATAACAATAAAATAGACTGTTAACAGCAGTAGAAACTACATCAATGTAGCCCTGAACATTGCCAGGTGGTTTAACTGTTTGTGGTACTTGCTACAGTGCTTCCTTGCTAAGACAACCTGGGGTCTATTCAAAGGATCTTAACCGTGATTTATCATAATTCATTTTACAGACAAAAATACACTTAACAGACTCAAACACACTGTTAGAGATGTTGGCTATTCTCAAAGTCTTTTTCTTTTAATGATTTAAACGATGGTAGTATTTTGTCTTCTTAGATGGTAGTATTCAGTATCTATCACTCTTAAAATCAATTGAATAGATCCCCTCTATCTAATACAACCAGTGCTATACGTACGTTTCTGTCTTCAAAGGAGAAAAGTGCATTTTGAGAGGAGCAGGGTCGCTTCCAAAGCAGAGATTGTTAAGTTTATTCTTACCGTCCTGAGACACGCGTCTGTATTTCCCAACCAAGCAGAGCTCCTCCTGCTTCTTCCTGACAATCCTCTGTGACTCTGGGCTCAGGCCTTTGGGGTCGCGGGAGAAGATGAAGGAGTAGCTGTCCAAGCAGGTGCCGTCCCAGCTCTGCTCGCGGCAGGAGTAGTGGATGGCATAGTTGTCGTAGTCTGTGTCTATTACCCAGTGGTTGTCAACTGAATACAAAGGGGAAGCAGAAGAACTAGTCAAAACAAAGAGCATTTTCTACTTGCTGATACCAGAACCCCCCAGCTGTTATGCAAGTGTAGTTTTTCTAAATAAAATCTGCTGTTGTAGAAGTCCACAAATAAGTAACCCAAGAGTGAACACAAGTTACCAGGAGGCTGGACTTTTTTTCTGTACATACAGTAGCATTGAAGCAGTATTTCAAAACAGGGTAGTGTTTAGTTGTGTATTATCCCAATACTAAAGTATAAGTAAAATAAACATGCTTGATCAAATTAAATAAAATTTTAAAATCTTGCAGTTGTCCAAAACAAATCACATGCAGTAAATGCTTGAGAAATATGAACTTTCTTCCAGATTAAAAAAACAAACAAAAAAAAGTATGTAACAAACTCTAAATTGTGGAGATTACACATAAAAGAAAAAAAAAAAAAAAAAAAAAAATATATATATATATATATATATATATAATATATATATATATATATATATATATATATATAACGTGAACATATGTCCTTGTTGAAGAACAGCTGCAGCACCCCAATACTTCATCTTGAATTTAGCGGGGTCAACTGTATCCTCGAAAGTGCCAAACATTTCTGCGCACAGCTCCCAGTTACTAAAGATCAGGAAACCTTAACAGTTACATACACTGATAACAACTGCAAGAAATCACAAGAATTGTCACAGATCATGTTTTTCAAAAAATATATAAGCTGTGCTTACTTTAAAATGATGACCCTTCCCTCGGCTGTGGCGGTCATTACACCATCCTCATTGATAACATAGTTAGCTTTGATGTTATCTAGAAGAAAAAGTCCCACTGGGTCTTTTTTGGCGACAGCGTACCATGTTCCTGCATACTAGAGAAACTCAAAAATCATTATCTAACTAGACAAAAAATACTGAGCAAATAAAAGGATACAGCAAGAC
Organism: Polyodon spathula; assembly: GCF_017654505.1. Taxonomy (NCBI): domain Eukaryota; kingdom Metazoa; phylum Chordata; class Actinopteri; order Acipenseriformes; family Polyodontidae; genus Polyodon; species Polyodon spathula. The sequence goes on from NC_054543.1 coordinate 13,045,179, forward strand.
AATGGAAGAAAAATAGAAAAGATATTTAATGCTTTGAAAGATGAGAGAAAAAGAGAAAAGCACAATTAGATGATAAAAACTTACTCTGTGTCTATCAAAGTTTTGCATCACGTTGATGTTGCTTACTAAGCAATTATCTTGTGCCCAACAGCTGGCAACAAAGCACAGAGCTACTAATAGGCGAAACATCTTTCACCAGTACAGAACGCCAAGATCTGGAAAAAAAAAAAATAATAATAATAAAAAAAAAACAATAGACACATCTATGAACTATAATCTCTTCTTGAAGCAAAATATTCCATCCATGAAATTTAATTTCATCTTTTCATTGCATGCACTGCTCAAGCAATACATATTTAAAATGAGTGTTCTCTGAGTGTGCTTCTAGTTGAGAGATTACCTGTAAAATAGTCACAAGGTGTTATGCCAAACTGCAGACTCCAGTTAGTTAAGAGGCTTATATAGAGAGGTCTCTGTTTGGGATTTTTCGTCATACCCCCAGGTTGTTTGTTTCAATTCAATTCGCCACATAAATCATGAGGTTGAGGCCCTGTTCAAACAAGCCGCTTTCATTTGCTCTTTCACCTTGACCTCCATTTATCAAAATCAAAATGTGTATTTGAGGCTGAAAGTCTAGTTTTGTCATGGAAAAACAGCCTGAGATAAATTAGCTAAAAATGAAAAAAAAAAGTTTCAGATCAGCATCTGGAATCTATTAGCTAAAACATGTTAAAAAGTTAACGCAACCCAGATGTTTACCCTCTGCCAATTCTAAGTGCTTCAGGGCTTGCTTTCATAACACGTTCTCTTGGCATGTTTCATTTCCAGTAACAGAGCTCGCTCAGAAGTGTTCAGGTTCAACAGGGATGTTACAAGTTGTGTTGAGCTCTGTCTGCAGGAGCAAAACAAGTACTGTTGCAAAAACATTAGTGTAGTGTTTTTGGACATTTGGGATCAAGATAATTAACTAAAAGTTTGGCAGGCATCAGTTTCTTTACATAACTTAGAACCTGCAGTTCTCATTTATTATGTCAGTGCACATCAATCATTTCAGTTAAGTTGTGCAATATGGACATATGCTATACTTTGTTAAATATTTTCTAAAGTAAAATAGGCATTGTATATGAAAACTCAGTCCTAGTATCTAAATGCTGAAAAAGCTAATAGGAAACCTTTAAAGAATAAGTCCAACATATCATTGTGCTGGACTTTATGGAAAATTTAGTGTCTAACCCAAATGGTAAAGACTGGCCCTATCTATACTTCACTGGTCAAATTCCTGTGAGGAACAAGGCAGGATTGTGCTTTAGTCTCCATTTTGTTTGTACAAGCAATTGAACCTCTCTGTGCACATTGCTGGAGGCTTCCTAACTATTAGGACTTTAATACACTCAGCACAGTCTGAAGCTGTAAAAAGGACTGCAACAGACTTGTCTGTGAAACAACTGGTTATTTAATTTTTCTGGACTGCAAGGTAATTCATAAGGACACAGAAATATGCATTGTAAAGTAGGTCCTACTTGAGTGACTATTCAGTTTGTTTTAAACAATATTTATTTATTTGTACAACATGACAAAACAAATAGTAATAGTGTTATGGTAATTAGTCAAAGAACAGTAAAACTACTGTAAATTACAATGGGGGCTGCTAGTTTTCCATAAAGCCTATGCTTCATTCCGTATTCCGTATCTAAGATATTTTACACTAGTATGTGACAAAGCAACTCTTATATTATTACATAAAATACGTTCTCTAAAAATGACTTAACAATGAATATATTAAGTTACATCAATTGCAGTGGCTGTAAAACAAAGCTATCTGAGGCTGTTTTCATCCCGAGTTTTAGAAATCTGAAAATGTCCCCTGTGAAATGTCTTTTCCTTAGATTACTTTTACAAAGATTTAAGTTAAACTATATTTGTACTTAATGAGCCCTTACTTGCACTAATCCATTTGCTGAAAATAGCCATGGGCTGCTTGTCTCTCTGAAGAACACACTGTTCAATAGCTTTAATACAGGTTTATTTATAGCCAAAGTATTTGCATCACCCTATATTATGGCTTCCAGTAAACCTTTGCGACATCACTTTGCAACTTGTTTGATTACATGATGTTAAATACAAGATCTAAATTATGTTAAGATAGCTTTTTTGTTGTTATTATGTCTCAATCATATAATTCTAGGTGATGGAAAACTTTTGCTGTATAGTCCCTACAAGTTCTCAGATACCACTTTTCATTGGCCAGACAAATCACAACACAGCAATCATTAATAGTTCAATGAATGTGAGAAAACATTGCAGAGTGCATCAATGTGGGTATCTGTAGCAAAATTATAAATTATGTATGAAAAAAATGATACAGTATTTTGTCATGGGGGGGCATGTCAATAATTGTTATCCTTTAGCTGGACATTGCCCATGACATTAATACAACATAGTTTTTCATCCTGTTTATGCCACACATTTTCTATAAATATGATATCAGTAACAATACTGTAGCTACCGTAACTCATACGAAGGTACTGTATTGTAATCTATTCATTTTTACAAGGCAGCACACAGCATGCACTACAGATCTATTGCCTTCACACAAGCGAGCTGGCTGTCAAGAAGTGCATTCTTAACACTCTCTAAAGTCTGTTTGACTTTATATAATGTTTTGTAAATGCATTTTGTTTGAAATGATATGCAGTATCCTTAGCAATAAAATGTACTGCAGCCAGTATGAACTATATAACTTTTCATGACAAAACACTAAAATTACTAACGGAAATGTAACCACATTAGTAGTACTATGTGTTTAGAACTAGAACACAAGAGAAATAGCAACAGCAGTACTTCGTCATATCATTTTATAACTTCATACAGTAAAAACAAATGAGACACACAACAAGGAATTCTAGAGGGTCCGCATTTTACAGCAGACAGACCAAGTTAAGAGTTTCTTTGAAACATATTGCAAGTTAACTTTTCAGTTAGTCTTATGATCAAGTGCACCTGCTGTATATGTAAACTTATTCTTATGCATAAATATAAAATACTGTATATGAATATTATCAAAGTAAAATCATATAACTTTGCATTCTTTACCAATCCTTGAATTATATTATGGGCTGCCTGATAGATGTTCAAATAGGAATAACGTTCATTATTGTGCAATGATCTAAGAGCGTGATTTCACTACTGACTGCTGACAAACTAATCACACTTTTAAACACATTTGCTGTGCAAATCATATGGCAGAATATATCACTTGTGGCCTTTGATTGGATTGTCCTAACTAAAATGCTCGTAGTTGGGATTTATAGGCTAAGAATGCTCAGTGATTTAATGGCTTGACGTCACATTATTAGCAGCCTCTTGGATCCCCTTAGCCACTAAGCCATTGCCTTCTGTCAGCTCTGAAGAGACAATAGGAGATTTGTGGTCGGCACACCAGGGCAACAATGTTAATCGGAACTGCAGGAAACATGTGAATATTCACAGTCACAGACTGCACAACATACCTCACTATCTTTTCCCATGTGATGCCTGTGTAAAGGGAAGAAGAATCGACAAAAATGGGCGAACTCAATACAGAATCTGTTGAGAAGTACTTGGAGAACAATCCCCAGTTTGCCAAGGAGTATTTTGATAAAAAGATCCGGGCAGAAGCACTTTTGGCAGCTTATACAGATTCCAAGTTAGATGTAAAAGATGCAGCCTCCTTCAAGGAGATTACCCAACTGGAGGAATCTAATTTTATATTTGAAATGGTTAAAGAAATTCAGACTTCTACAAGCTTGGAAAAGCCCATCCACCAAATGTTGCAGAGACTGGCTCAACTAGTGAGAGCAGACAAGTGTAGCATGTTCTCATGCAGGTCCAGGAACGGAACTCCAGAGTTAACAACAACACTCTTCAATGTCACGCCAACTTCCAAGTTGGAGGAAAATCTTGTTGCTCCTGAAGCTGAGATAGTTTTTCCTCTCGATGTTGGTATAGTGGGGTGGGTTGCTCACACTAAGAAGACTTTCAATGTACCAGATGTGAAAAAGGTAAGCTTGATATTCCAGTGTGAACTGTAAATGAGTCTTAAGAATCTTTAGTCTTTAGGCTACGTGTCATCACAAGAAACACTATAAATCACTTTATATTAAACCCCTTGAGCATTAATAAATCATGAAGGAATAGTGTTACCTGGGATAGACACAGTGTTGTGGTTATGAATAGTGTTACCTGGGATAGACACAGTGTTGTGGTTATGAATAGGGTTAGCTGGGATAGACACAGTGTTGTGGTTATGAATACTATAATTGTTGACTGTATCATTAACATTTACTTATTAATACATTACAATAAACTAACAAATTAAAGAGTAAGATATAGCGTATTTTCATTGTTAACATCCTGACAACTTTTTACACTTATAAGTCTGTTTCAAATGTCTATTCAAAATGTCTGTTCTAGTGCACTGGGGTTTGAGATCTGTCCAATAATCACTGCAGGAAGAGTGATTAAAATAAACATGTAGATAAATGTAAATATATACAGCTTTAAAGTTCTAAGTGTAAAAAGTTGTCAGGATGTTAACAATGAAAAGAAAAATTACAGTTACGTTATTTAAACAGTGGAGGCACGTAACGCTAATTACTCTTTCCACCATATTCATTTTGGCCTCGACGGTAAAGTGTGATTTTCTCAGGCACCACAATAGCAAGCCTCCTGGTTGAGATCTAATTTGAAAATGCAGGCTTGTGGCTTCTCAAAGACGTATTATGTGGCAGTGGTTCAGGCACGAGAAAAGAGTCAGCTCCATAAGTTTAATTTTGTGCCTTTACTCGGTCGCTTCAGCAGGTTTCGGTCTCATTTAAAAGCAAGCAAGCCTTTACTGAGCTACAAGTAGATAGTAGCTGTTCTGCAGAATGACACACATAGTAATGAACATGTCTGCAGCTTGTGTGATAGTTGTGTAATTGTTTTTAAAAAAAATGTTTCTATTTCTCTTTTATAATTTTTGTTATTGTTTGTTATTATTTGGTAAATATGTTAATAAATCAGATGTTTTTTATCCTTTTTTTTTCATTTTTTCCAGGATCATTACATATTGAAGTTTAATGGTTTTTGATGAACACATGAATACAAAAAATATAACACTGATCAAGCATAATTTGTTTTGAAAAGCAAAAACATTGTTTTGCATTTATTTTCATCTGTGCCAGCCTGACCCTGTGTTCCTTATGTCATATGAAAGTCCATTTTTTTTTTGGCCTGTCATTTGATGTATAACACATGTGTGTACCACACAGAAGCAAGTGGTTATGCACAACAAAATAAAAACTGTAGAAAACGGCCAAAAATTGGGTTGAGTGTGTTAAGTAATTTTCCTTCATATTAAATTGATATCAAACTTGAAATGGAAAATGCTAGTAAATGCTACTTTATTTTATCGTAGAATACACACTTTAGTGACTTTGTGGATAAACAGACTGGATACACAACCACCAGTATGTTGGCAACTCCGATTACATATGGGAAGGAAGTGCTGGCTGTCATAATGGCGATTAACAAAATCGGTGAACCTGAGTTCTCGAAAGCAGATGAGGAGGTAACTCCAGTCTTTAAATAAAAGTATGAAGTCATCACATTATCACTGAATCACAGCTCAAACTGACAAGTGTTTCTTTTTGTCTGTATTTCAGCTTTTTGTCAAATACCTTAACTTTGCTTCTTTCATTTTGACTCACTATCACATCACGTACCTATTCAATGTGGAATCCCGAAGGAGCCAGGTACATTTCTATAAATGTTAAGTGAAGTGTTAACTTGTAGTTCAGTTTTAAAAAATGTCAAGGTGAAGGAATTAAGCTCTAGTGTGTTAGTATTTTATAGCTATTCCTTGTTCAAGAATTTGTGCTGAATTGCATTACAAAATGTGAGGGTTATTGCTTCAGGGACACTTTAAAATATGTTTCTTCTGAATACTTGTTATAATGTTACTGTTTGTGAAATATTGGACATATTATAGTATATACAAACAATGAAACTGAAATGCTAAATTTAAAAAAATATATATTTTCTTCCTTTCACTTTTTAATAGGTGCTGTTGTGGTCTGCTAGCAAAGTGTTCGAGGAACTTACAGATATTGAACGTCAGTTTCACAAAGCTTTATATACTGTTCGGCTCTATCTCAACTGCGAAAGATACTCAGTTGGTCTACTGGATATGACAAAAGAAAAGGTATAAGACTATATATATATATATATATATATATATATATATATATATATATATATATATATATATATATACACACATGTTTAAATACATTTTCATAGATAAACCATGTTATTTGTGCTTAGCATCTGTTATGCCAGTCATAGTTAAAAATAACCATTAATAACCAAATAACCATCCATTGTGCCGGTTCTAATAAAGGTACGTTTTGCTTAGTCGGATCTAATGTTACTGTATTTTAGTTTAGTTTGAATTAAGAAATAGTGTAGTTATTTATTTATTTATTTATTTAAACTGCACGAAAAAGTCTAACATTTACAAAGATGTATGATTCACTTGAAATATTTTAAGCCCGTTCGAGACCCTTGCAGTACAAATAGAATAAATAAATGTCTTTATACATCATTCAGGCCTGGGTAAAAAACAATCCATCACATCATGCAAAACATGTAAGATACGTTGAAGTACCAATACATCACTGCAGACTGTGAAAAAGCAAAGCACAGTGCAAATTTAAACTGAGGAAATAACTATGTGTTTATATATATAAATAATGTGATGACCATTTTTCTTAATCTATCATTTCTGTGTTTGTGTTTATTTATTTTTCCTTTATTTAGTTACATGAGCCAAAAGTTTTAAATAATACCTAGAGGTAATTTTAATGTTACAACAAAAACAAACAATATTATTATTGTTAATATATATATATATATATATATATATATATATATATATATATATATATATATATATATATATTCTACCAGTTTTATACCCTTATTATTACACAGATATGCTAAAATAGCTTATGAAAACGTTTGAGGGAGAGTCATACAATCAGGAGCTCCCTGCTTCAAATCCTGGCTGTGCTGAGCTGCCAATCTTGGCTGGGAAAACAGGGAGCTCTGCACTGACATTCTATCTCTCATGGATTGAGAAGGAAAACGCAAGAAGGAATATGGATAGTAAACGTATCGCAACAAGTTTTCCCAGACTAGGATAATCAGGGACCAGGGGTTGTCTGATTATTAAGTGGGTTGCAGTGTTGAGATGAAAGGGATTTAATACTCCAATGATACCAAAAGCAGTAAGATATTCTTTTCTGTGACTGTTGTGATTCTATTTTACAGGAATTCTATGATGAATGGCCAATAAAACTTGGAGAACAAGAACCTTACAAGGGTCCAAAGACACCGGATGGAAGAGTAGGTGTTTTATTACTTGCCAATAAGTATTAGAACTAAACAATATATGTGCTTATACATGTATGTACACAACCAGGATATATATTTTACTTTTTACAGGAAGTCATCTTTTATAAGATCGTTGATTATATTTTGCATGGAACAGAAGAAATTAAAGTCATACCGTGAGTATCTTGATAAAACATGTTTCCTTAATAATAATCACAAGTAACAGACAGGACTTTTCTAAATATGCCTTTGCTGCTGTTTTGTATTTAAAGATCACCGCCTCCAGATCACTGGTCACTTGTCAGCGGGCTGCCAACTTATGTAGCTGAAAATGGATTTGTAAGTCAATACATGTTCTACAGCTAATGCGTTCTGACCCTTTAAAAAATACCATAAACGCAGTATTTTGTTTATCACAGTATTTGTTTTAGTGCTACTGATATATATTTTTGTAAGCTCTACCATTAATATAACAACACTTTATTGTTGTAAGTGTTTATCTATAATCCATTGTATTATTTATAAAGGTGTGACATATTGACATACGGTTGGCCTCCAGATATAAATAGGCATTAAAAGACATGCTACTAAAGGTGTTGACGATTCTTAACAAGGATTATTACCAGTATACAGTGTCTACCAGTACTGACGTCCTGTGGTTTAAGATATTTACTCAATCTTTTAGCTGTCTGGATGTACTGGTACAAGTCATTGTGATTTCATACTTTATTAACACTCAGTGACATAATTTCCAATTAACAAAAATATATTTATTAGCAAAAATGTAGAATAGCAACTTAGCAGATACCTTCTCAGTTTTTAATATCTGCTTTTCACCATGCTGTCCAATAACTGGATTCTGAACTGGATCAAGAACCTTAATGTTTTCAACACAGTGTTTAAACCTTTACTAAAATTCAACACGTGTGCTGCTCACCTATGTACAATAATGTAAAATGAAGACAGGTAGATCTGTGTATGTGATTTAGTAAGTAACACATATTATTATCGATCATGTAAACTAGTTTATTCTGTATTTAATTTTAAATCAACTCCTAATATCTCATTTGCAATCTATATTCTTTGCTGTAATTTAATTTTCTCTCTTGTCATGATGCAGATTTGTAACATGATGAATGTAGCAGCAGACGAATACTTCACCTTCCAGGTAAGTGCTCCTGGACCGTACACGCATCCTATTATTAATTCAGAGTTCATTGCACTTTACATTACCCGCTGTCATCATAATTGCTATTGGTGTCACACAATGATATTATAATGTTTAATATTCAAGTCTGTCACATGTATTTTGCAGAAAGACCCCATTGACGAGACAGGCTGGGTGATGAAAAATGTCCTGTCACTACCGATTGTCAACAAGAAGGAAGAAATTGTGGGGATCGCCACGTTCTACAATAGGAAGGACGGCAGACCATTCGATGAACATGATGAACAGATCACTGAAGTAAGCACACATTTTAAATGAGATACTAATTTAGAATAGACAGTAAGGATTCATCCTAAATGTAGGTGAAAACAGCAGTGAGGCCAAATGATAGCACTTCATCTATTCATGTGTTAATAAGGTACTTCATTAAGCTCCCTTGTTATGGAATGTCTTCACCCTTGTGGATACACCATGGTTGCTCATGGAGTATTGAATTGTTTACTGCCACTCTGAATGCATTAAACACAGCACTATGAATGGTCATGAAGTGTTGTGTTTTTGTAACAAGGATTATCTATGAAAGAAAATGTGTTGATGCCTAAATTAAACAGCTTGATTTACAACTGTGAGACCTACTTAGGAACGCAGCGTAATTTGAAACAGTGTGGTTAGTCAAGTCATTCTGTTGTTGGATTTGAATGAATGCAAAAAAGACTCACTCAGAAGTGTTGAATCCAAAAAATATCTTTAACACTAGATCTCTCAACATGCATTGTGTGTGTATATGTATATTATACGATTATATATATATATATATATATATATATATATATATATATATATATATATATATATATATATATATATATATAGATAGATAGATAGATAGATAGATAGATAGATAGATAGATCGATAGATAGATATAGATATATATATGTATGTATATATGTATCTGTGATGGGTAGGGAAAGTAATTAGGCCTAAGTAAGAATTGTATCATTTTTTTAGGCGCTCACACAATTTCTGGGATGGTCTGTGCTTAACACAGACACATACGATAGACTGAATAAGATGGAAAACAGGAAAGATATTGCACAGGAAATGCTCATGTACCAAACCAAGTGCACCAAATCTGAGCTTCTGTCTGTCATGGTAAGATAAAATATTGTTTATGTGATTCATATGCAATTATGTGGAGACAACAGAGATAATATATTTTGTAAATGTTCTTTTCCCTTTTGTTAGAATACACTGGAGAAGTTCAATGCTGAACCTCAGGACTGTGATCCTAAGGATCTTATCAAATTCTTGGTAAGGCCTATTATATTTTTAAGGGAAACCTTATACAGTATTTGATTCAGCAAGAAGAACTAAACCAGACCTAACTAAAGACAGAATAAGGCAACAAACCCTTTGCACCAAAAGTATAATCTGAATACAAAACCATTGTATTGTCATTGAAGATCATTTGGTAAGAAACCCTAGTTTTTTTTTTTGTTGTTTTTTTTTTAAACAAACTATAAACCTACTCAATCAATCAAAAAATATTCAAATATATATATATATATATATATATATATATATATATATATATATATATATATATACACACACACACACACACACACATACATACATACAACTTTTGTATGTGTTTAATCTTTTACAGAAATCAAACTTACCTGATCCCAAAGATGTTGAACTTTATGAATTCCACTTCAGTGACTTGCCTGTTACTGAGCTTGATCTGATTAAATGTGGAATTCGGTGTTTCTATGAAATCAATGTGGTTGAAAAGTTCAAAGTACCTCCAGAAGTAAGTGCATATTTGTGTGTGATGTAAGATAAATAAACCCTTCAACCACAACTTTAAACACGTGTTCTGAGGTAAAACTGGAAGAAATAAGAGCAGACAAAAGTCTGGACTAATGCCTTTGTCAGTGTTAAATAAAACTTATCCCATAGTCTACGAAAGCACAATGAAAGAATACTGAAATCATGGTAACCCATAAAACAATCATTATTGCATTGAATACAAATAGGAAAACTACAAAATCACCAAGTAAATTCACTGTGGTAAAGTTTTATATGGAGTGTTCATGGTCACAGCACAATATCCCAATAGAATGGGTATGCATCGATTAGATTTAATGTGCCCCTAAGGGTTATAGTATACTGCCATTTTCCTTATATTATAATAAATATAATATTATTTTAAGCACCCTTTAGTGGTGATGCATACAGTGACAGTCCTGTATTTGTCTTTCTTTAAACAAGGTGCTAACACGGTGGATGTACACTGTTCGGAAAGGCTATCGTGATATAACCTATCACAACTGGCGGCATGGCTTCAACGTGGGGCAGACGATGTTCGCACTGCTCATGGTAAGCTTTTGAATTTGCAATCTTTGGTACCATTTTTCAGGCTGAATCCCTTCTGTATTGTTCATTATGTGAATGGCTTACTGGATGTGGAACAAAATAACAAATAATACTTGAAGCATGCAGATCTAATCCATTAAATGCAAAATAATATTACGTGCAAAATGTATTGTAGGGAGCCGCGGGGTATGCTTACAGTGGAACAGGCGGCTGCTGCAGAGGCACTGCGTATGGTGCGTATGCGTATCGGTTCGTGATTAGTCAAATCTTGAAGCATAGCCGCTGGAAACGTAAACAAATTGAAAATAATCTCTTTGAAAGCATTTCTTTTAAACATCAAAATGTATCACTTTTCGTAAACCCAATATCTATTTGATAAAACGCCTACCTTATTAAAATTATCTTCGCTGTGTACTTACAATATCTAATTTCTGTGCCATAAATACTTACGACCAAAATATTTGGCGACTCATACCCATAAAACCTATTTTACTCCTGAAATATTGGCGACCTGTTGCAATATACAAAGTATGTATTGTTTGTGGAATTTGATATTCATACCAAAAATGTTGCCCTTTTTTTTCATACTCGAAAAATGCATAATAAAAGACTTGCACATATTTATGGATTTACAGTATATTGCTCGTCTATGACACATTGTTTGTACCATAAAATGGTATATATAGAGTATAAACGACAAAGCACCATTGAAAGTGTAAAAATATACAGCGAAGTGTATGGGCTGCCATGTGTAAAAAAAAAAAAAAAAAAAAAAAAAAGCGTTAATGTATCTTTTTTTTCCAGATTTAACTTAAATCTTGTATTTTTTCACCCGATTTATAAATGTTGTGAAAATAAATAAATATTTGTTTTAAATGTGCACATTCAGATATAATTTATAAATCTAGTTACAAGATTAAACATAAATATGTATCTAAATATTTAACTAAATCTTAAATCTCTTGACCAGATTGAACATTTAGCTATATATTTAACTAAATCTTAAATCACTTAACATGATTTAACAATTAGCTAAATATTTAAGTGGCCAGCTAAATCTGGAGTTTGTGTGTGCAATTGAACTCCGCCCACATTGTGCTTTCACACGATTTTATTGGCTTTACTGGCCAGAACCCCACAGAAATGCAGATGGAACCAATGGCCAATGAACACGAAGCTTGAGATTCAAGTCACTGGCACAGTCTGATTGAGTGGTTTTTAAAGTAGCTTCAAAGAAAGAACTCAGAATACAACAATAAAGTACACAATAATTTATCTCAATTTCCGTGAATAAAACATAAGAATAAAATCAATAATTAATGACAATTTGCTAAATGACATTATAATGATTGACTGCATATACACAGCTGAAGTAAGACTTTCTCATGTTTTGTAACTTTTGTTATAAATTAATTCACTTGCCAAACTATAAAGGCTATTTCAAAAAACATTTTATAAACACTACCATTTCAAATGAAAATGACAAAATTGCTGCATTATTAAGCATATGTACTAGTGAATTTAATTATACATTCATGTTTATACAAAGATAGAAGTAATTACTGATTAGTGCATAAACGACTTACCCCAAAATAAAGAGCAAAAACATTTCATCACTGTTCAGTGCACAAAATTAAGTCATTAAGGAGATTTTGTCTTTTTCATTTATAAGGTTCTTTTGAACATGCAGAACTTCCAAGTGATTCAGTCATTCTTGGCTCAGGTCATTTTTTTGTCTTCGTAGGCAGACCAACACAATAATATTGAATACAAAAATAACATACAGAAAGATAATATTGGATATGGAAAAAAAGAACAAAAGACAAAAGAACGTGGACCCTGACACATTCTGACCCTTTCTGGTTTCGTCACTTTGTGTGAGAGCCAGTTGTCTGTGCGAATGACTTGGGCTCAGAACTTTCAATTTTAACGAATGACAAATAACGCTGATTCCCCAGTTATACTAAACTGGTGTGAGCTGTTATTCGATAGGTACGCCGTTTCTAACATATTTTCCCATTTCCTCCTTTCGCACGATACTTCGCGCAGTGTGCTCGGTCCGCACGCCATTTCAGTTGTAGTGAAGATTGTATGTGTTGTGTTTGACTTCTGCGGCCTGCAACACAAGGTCCAGGTGAAAGCGTAGGGAAGTAGCCCTGGGATTTGTACTGTGAAATTTATTAACCCCACAAATCCACACTACTATACATCTCTGTACTGTAATGCATGATTGTGGTTGAGTGTTTTTCACTACTTTCCACCTTGTTATACATACATGTAAAATATGCAGGGCTTGCTGTTTATTTTACAACCACAGATGATGTCAATTAACCTGAGTGTGCTGTGTGGCTAGTGTTGCAACCAGAGCTGACATTCTACCGAGGTCAAACTTAGATTTTAAGCTATAGCTGGCAGTATTATAGCTGCTTGGTATTTACTATTCAACCTCCAAATCTATATTACATGGCAAACCAAAAGAGAAAATTAAGGAGTCTTTTGTACTTTACAATAATTTTTACATGCACATCGGGATGGATGATGCAAAAAAGTGTGGCTGTGGCTTGTCTTCTGAGCATATCCCAGTTGGTTTTGAATTCAACAGCAAAAGCAAAAGCAATGCTAATCTGCTTGAAGATATTTAAAGTGATTGCTGTAGGGAGTTACGCAGTATGAACTCTCTGTTTGCCTACTTTGTACTTTAGCATTAATGAAACATTCAGTTTAATTTGTTATTGAACCTCGGCAAACAAAAATATGGCCAAGTGTTTGTTTGTGGAAAGGATCAAAAGCTTGCACTTGGCTTAGTATTTGAGCAGTTCTATCCATGTTTTGGCAGGGTCCAACCAAGGCAATTATTAACTTAGAAATGTATTTGTTTCCAGACTGGCAAACTAAAGAAGTACTACACAGATCTTGAGGCATTTGCTATGGTAGCAGCTGCTTTTTGTCACGATATTGATCACAGGGGAACCAACAATTTATACCAGATGAAGTAAGTATTTAGTAACAAGTCAACTATTTCGCTTTAAAAAATGTAAAAAATTTAAAAAATCCCCTCACTGTGATATTGTAAATAATAATAATATAAAACCCAGTCATCTTAAAGAGTAAGTAGTGAAAGTCCAAAAAATATAGCGTTACACATCTCCATATGTTGCTACAACTGTTTAAATAATGTGCCTCTAATTTTTATTTTCACTGTTAACACCCTAACAGATTCTTACACTTGTAACTTCAAACTCTGTTTCTAAGCTGTTTTCAAAATGACCACTCTAGTGCACTGGGGTTTGAGTTCTGTTCTCTAAATCACTGCAGGAAAATTGTTATTGCTGTGTTACCTGTTTGACAATGTGGGCAATAATCCTTACACTATCAGTGCAGTAGAGTGAACATTTTGAAAAGAGCTTTGAAAATTATAAGTGTAAAAAGTTGTAAGGGTGTGAACAGTGAAAAGAAAAATAAGAGGTCCATTATTTAAGCAGTTGTAGCATCACGTGGGGACGTGGAACGCTGTGATTTTTAGAACCCCCGCTACTTACTCTTTAAGCGTAGCGCTAGTATGCCATAATATAAAACTCCACTATGCATGCAAACGGTGTACTTGGCATGTTTTACCTCCCTTTAGGTCTTTGAAGGTGTTACAACATGAAATCAAAATGGATTTAATTAGGAGTTTTTGCCACGGATCAACACAAAAAAAGTCCATAATGTCAAAGTGAAAAATAAAATCTACAAATTGTTCTAAATTAATTACAAATACAAAACAGAAAATAATTGATTGCATAAGTATTCACCCCCTTCAATATTTGGTAGCGGCACCTTTGGCAGCAATTACAACCATGAGTCTATTTGGATAAGTCTCTGTCAGCTTTTTGCCCATTCTTCTATGCAAAATTGTTCAAGCTCCGTCAAGTTGGATGGGGACCTTTGGTGAACAGCAATTTTCAACTCTTTTCACATATTCTCAATTGGATTGAGGTCCGGGCTTTGACTGGGCCACTCCAGGACATTGACCTTTTTGTTTTTAAGCCACTCCAGTATGGCTTTGGCTGTATGTTTGGGGTCATTGTCCTGCTGGAAGATGAATCTTCTCCCAAGTCCCAGGTCTCTGGCAGACTTCAGCAGGTTTTCCTCCCAAATTTCTCTTTACTTTGCTGCATCCATTTTGCCCTCCATCTTCACAAGCTTTCCAGGCCCTGACGCAGAGAAGCATCCCCATAGCATGATGCTGCCACCACCATGCTTCATGGTAGGGATGGTGTTCTCAGGATGATTTGCGGTTTTAGGCTTGCGGAAAACATAGCGCTTGTCGTTGAGGCCAAAAAGCTCTATTTTGGTCTCATCAGACCATAGAATCTTCTTCCACTTGGTCTCAGAGTCTCCCACATGCCTTCTGGCAAACACTAGCTGAGATTTGATGTGAGTTTTTTTTCAACAATGGCTTTCTTTTTGCCACTCCCATAAAGGCTAGTTTTGTGAAGCACCCGGGCTATTGTTGCAGTATGCACAGATTCTCCCAGCTCAGCCATGGAAGACTGTAACTCCTTTAGAGTTGCCATAGGCCTCTTGGTGGCCTCCCTGACTAGTGCCCTTCTCGCTGTTGAGCTGTTCTCAGCTGTTGAGGACGGCCTGTTCTAGACTGATTCACAGTTGTACCATATTCTCTCTGTTTCTTAATAATGGACTTTACTGTGCTCCGGGGGATATTCAATGCCTTGGAAATGTTCTTATATCCTACCCCTGATTGGTGCTGTTGAAGAACCTTATTGCGGATTTGCTTTGAATGTTCCTTCGTCTTCATGATGTAGTTTTTGTTAGGAAATGTACTAACCAACTGTGGGACCTCCCAGAGACAGGTGTATTTAACCTGAAATCATTTGACTTCTAAAGAAAATTGGTTGTATCAGAGCTTATTTAGGTGTGTCATAGCAAAGAGGATGAATACTTATGCAATCAGTTATTTTCTGGTTTATGTTTGTAATTAATTTAGAACAATCTGTAGATTTTATTTTTCACTTTAACATTATGGATTTTTTTGTGTTGATCAGTGGCAAAAACTCCTAATTAAATCCATTTTGATTTCATGTTGTAATACAATAAAATGTGGGAATTCCAAGGGGGGGGGGGGGGTGAATAATTTTGAGAGCCACTGTATAGGCTACACTTTGCAGCTGTCGTATTTACCTGCTGACATATTCATTATGGATTGCTGTGAGCAATCACAGTTCACCAGTAGGCGAGAGGGAGTTATAAATTGTTGATATAAATGTCTAAATGTCTTTGATAAGTTTACATGGCGCTTCATGTTAAGAAAACACGCAGAAAGAAAAAAAAGTTAATTTCTAAAATCAGTTATACCTGCTGTAATTAATTCTAATGACCACTTTCTACCCACAGGTCAGCATCCCCATTAGCAAGATTGCACGGCTCCTCCATTATGGAAAGGCATCACCTGGAATACAGCAAGACCCTTATGGCGGACGAGGTTAATTAATTGTACTGCACTGAAAATAAATCATTACGACTTTGTTTAATAATAGTGGACGGTATCTCATATAAACTGCCTTTCATAATCTCTTCTGTAGAGCCTCAATATCTTCCAGAATCTTCAGAAGCGGCAGTTTGAAACTGTCATTCACTTATTTGAAATTGCCATCATTGCAACTGACTTGGCGTTGTACTTCAAGTAAGTGATTCTGTTCAAATTGTACAGCAATATCGCAGGTCCGCATATATAACTATTTTATGTGAAGCTATGATTGTAATTTACCAATATATAATACGTTATGTACACAACAACCAATCGACATTCCTGGGATACCATGTATTTGGAATGTATTCCACGTATTTATTATATATTTAACACGCAGTATTGCTGGAAGTGTTACAGTAGATGTATTGATGTATTTAAATGTTCCACAGAAAGAGAAGTATGTTTCAGAAGATTGTTGATGCCACAGAACAAATGGCAACCGAGGAGGAGCAAATAAAGTACATTACATTGGACCCCACCAGGAAGGAAGTCATCATGTAAATATTCATCTTTTATATATATATATATATATATATATATATATATATATATATATAGATAGATAGATAGATAGATAGATAGCTAGATAGAGAGATAGAGAGATAGAAAGATAGATAGATATGGGCCTACTGTATTATGTACTATGAAATCGCCTGTTAAATGAAAAGTCAAATATAACCACGAGTCAGTCACCTTTGATCAAATCACCTCTAAAATCAGGACCAGCACACATTTGCTTGGTAAAATATCGTAATATTTTATGGCAGGCAATAGAGTGAAAATCACAGGTTGTATGCACTGATAATCACCATACACAGAGTCCTGTTTTAATGATTTAACAATGGCTGTTTTGAGATCGCACTCTTCAGTGTAACTCCATTCAGGGGAGTATTTCAGTTAGCCACAGTGTTCCACACCTGTAAATTTCACACCGCATTTTCAAACTAATCAGACTCCTCAGCTGTAGTTTAAGGTCTTGTTCGAAGAACGGGATGTAGTGTAAATATACTGTGCTGTATCATTTTTTTTTTTTTTTTTTTTCTAACTGAGCCTTTGTTTCTGTTTCATCAAAGGGCAATGATGATGACTGGATGTGACCTATCTGCCATTACCAAACCATGGGAAGTACAAAGTAAGGTAGGCACAGCAGTAATATTCCATTTAATACAGCACTTCATGAATGTTTCCAGAGAGAGAGAAACTACAAACCCTACAACTCCAGACTACAAGAGGAATGCTAAGGCCAGATACTAGAAAATATTTTCCAGATCAGCTTTGTACACAGTGTGGTCTGTGTAGATTCTCCCACGAACAAGTCCCTGTTTCTCCATTTTCAAAAAAAATGAAGAGTAACATATGTACTGTCACAAGACACACAGGGCCATATTCTCATTAGCACATTCTAAAACAACTAAGAAAAAAATGACTAAATGTCTGAGCTGTTTATTTCTGGTAACTTTGTTGAGTGTGTTTTTCTTTTCTGGCATCTGGTACCACAAAACTTCTGTATGAAGTATACTTTGCAAACAACATCGACGTTTGACTACATTAAAGTCAGTGTATTGTTTTTCCAGGTGGCTCTTATGGTAGCAAATGAGTTCTGGGAACAGGGAGATCTGGAAAGGACAGTTCTAGATCAACAGCCCATTGTAAGAATATATTGTATATTTATCTATCGTGCTTGTATAATACAGTGCATAATGCACGTAATTCCATATATTCCATATATTCCATATAATATATTTATGTTACATATATTTTTATGACATTATCTTTATAATAACTGTTGTTTCTTTGCCTAGCCAATGATGGACAGAAACAAGTCTGCTGAGCTACCGAAGTTACAAGTTGGCTTTATCGATTTTGTGTGTACATTTGTGTACAAGGTAGGTGTGGGACCTTCCTTTTATCATACTGTAGTGTTGGGTCTCGCAGTATGCAGAACGGGACTTTTGGGGTGCTACACTGAACGCCGTTTGTGTGTGTCACCCTGCGTGAGTCTGTGAGTGGAAGTACGTTTCGTGTCTAGGCAGTCCTGGCATGCTGCCTAGGGTGTCGCGTGCACAGTGCAGCTGTATGAGAGAGGGGTCTGTGTTGGCTGCACTGTGATTTGTGTTCTGTTTCGCCACTCATCTGCTTGTGCGGGACCGAGGGTATGAACTGCTTTGAGCTGCATCCTGTGTTGCCTTTTCTTATTCCACTGCGGACCAGATACTCCTCCGCTACAATGCACATGCATTTGAGAGTTTATCAAAACAAAAACATGTACTTGATTATTGGCAGCACAGGCTCATCTTCACCTCTTGTTTCATTTCCATAAACTATCAGCTTAGTCCCTGGTAGGATCTTCTAGATTAATGTTCATTTCAAATTAGGAAGATTATATATTGCAGACAGAAGTGTATTTGTAATGGAGACTTTAACTGCATATTCTGCATGAAGCCTTTGAAAATTAAGTTTTTGTGAAACCTCTTGAAGGCCTTCTATCCCATAATATACTGTGCCCGGGCCTGTCCAAGCATGGCAAACCAAGGTAACCTCTGCCCACACTCTGTAGATTGGATTTTGATAATCAGCCAGCAGTTTATTTTGGTGCTGGTATATTCTATATTGTCTGTATCTTATTAGAAATATATTAACTGAATTAATTTTGGGAACAAAAAATGATGTTAACATGCATAGTTGTTTGAAAGATTTAGGGAGGGAATGTTCCTAGTTAATCTGCTTTTGGGAGCGCTTGTATATTTACTTCACTCAGGGCTGCAGATTCTCTTTGATGAAACATGTCATAACCAGCACTCTCTTTGCTATGATCCAATCTGACAGGAATTCTCAAGGTTCCACAAAGAAATCACACCAATGTTGTCAGGTCTTCAAAACAACAGGGTTGAATGGAAAGCATTGGCAGATGTGTACGAGGCAAAGATGAAGGTTATTGAGGAGGAAAAGAAGAAGAAAGAAGAAGAGGAAGCCAAAAAAGGTAATTCTACCACCTTATTTTGATTGTAGTTTAATTTTGCTCACGTACTGTCTATTTTCAGACAAGCCCCACTAATAACATATATACCGTTTCCACAACAATCCATTTCTGGCCTCGAAGAATCCACCTTAATGAAAGGACATGTACTCTTTATTATGTTTTCTGTTTTTTATGTACAATGTATACAGTATAACAATACAGTCATAATAACCAGCAAAAAAATGCACTAAAATGAATCTTTAAAAGAGCAAAAAATGCACAGAGAGGTATGGTCAGGAGCAGCCGGTTAACAGTGTTCGCTTGCAGTCTCTTATTAATGAATTGCGCTTCCCTTCTTCTGGGTGATGTGCATTTCATTTCCCCCCCTCTCACGTGACACCAGCACATCAACAATGCCATTCATCCCATCTGTTTAATGGGCTGAAGCCAGGCTGTGCTCGCTCAGAAATGCGAGCACCCAAATCCGCATTACACATGCGCAGTAGCAACCAGCAGTCAGTCAGGACTGGCTATGATTGGCTTAAAAACGTCTGGATAGAGCTCAGCCTGTTAGCGAACATGGTGATCAGGCGATCAGCGCGCATGTGCCAAGACAACAAAGGCTATCAATATGAGCATGGTTTATTACTTTGCGGAAAGGCAGAAAACGTTTAAGCTGTTTAAATATTAAAATTATCTTTGTCTAAGACATCGCAGAGCAAACTTTGTCTATCGCTTCCAACAAGAAACTGATCCATTGGACAGTGCTTCTACCACTCAGGTTGGCCCCCTGAACCACATGCCCCCAGACCCCACACCCTCACCAGCATATGAGGTGTGAACAACCAAAAGTTTTTGCCACCAGCCGCCAATGGGTATGGTAAAGCATAGACAAGCATTGTAAAGCACAGAGAGGTATGGTAAAGCATAGGCAAGCATTCTAAAGCACAGAGAGGCATGGTAAAGCATAGTACAAGCACATCAAAGGGTAATAATATCATAGCGAAAGCATGGTGAAGCACAAGTAAGCATTATAAAGAATTGCGAGGTATAGTAAAGCATGTTAAACATGGCAAACCAGGGTAAACTATGGTAAATTCATAGAATAACTATGGGAAAATACAGTGCAAAAATACAGTAGTAAACTTTCACATGGGTTATTTGTTTTTCCAGGAATTAACCCAATAGCCCCAAGCATTCCTTTCTGTCACTTGAACTCATTCCTGTGTTATAAACAAACCATGCTACATGCAGCTTTTCAGTGTGATGCTGAATTTGTGACCCGTCGTGTAGAGCAATTGTTGTATTTGCACGTGAAAAACAACTTTCACTTGAACCGCAGTGAAATTATGTTTACTGCAACAAGTAACCACAGTTAAAAGATCATTTCAGTACGCTTCAAATGAACTGCTGTCTATTCATGAAACTGTTGTAGACTGATGGTAAAGAAGCTGCTGATAGCTTAGAACAATTTCATGAAGTTTATTTTATTTATAAAAAATACTTTATTTAAAGAGTTCAATGTTTAAATAACAGTTTGTCTTTGGTGTTTTTGCAGCAGAAGGTGGAGGAGGAGGAGGAGGAGGAGGAGGGGAAGGAGAAGGAGGCAAATCGAAAACGTGCACAATATTTTAGAAACTGTCTGACCACCCTTCCGTCAGGCATAGAGTGCCATTTAAGCACTGGAGGAAGCGATACAAAGACTTACCTCCCAGGATTACAACAGAATGTTTGATTGGGCACAATCCTCTTACATCGACCATCTGCTGCTTGTCAGTACCAATGGACTTCTGGAATGAGTCCCTGAGAGAACCGCTGGCAGTAGTGGAGCTGGAATGTACAGCAGCATTTTGTGGTGTAACATATAACTAACAATAGAGCATTAGATATGGTTCTCTTGTAAATAGTTGTAAAAGGATGACATTTTACTTGACTGCAGTTTTCTGGGTACAGGCTTTGATACTATATGAATGCTTGCATGTAAACATTGGTTTTTAAAAAGCTCAGCGAAAGGCCATTGTTGGACACAATTTAAAAACAATTTCCGAATTCCTGATTATTATTTAGATATTTAATTTTTCTGTGAAACTTGAATACCCTTTTTTTTTCTCTAAAGTGGTTATGTAGTCAGGCATCTCAATCTAGTTCCTGGAATCTACAGTAAATGTGTCACATTCACAATTATATTAAAATTATTTTAAACTGTTGTCTAACACAGCTATACATAACCAAATGAATTATAAATCAATTTATGGGTGGTAAAATGAAGAAAAAAAAATTAGAATGATGCCTTAAAATAACATTTGGCAATATATGGTGAAATTTTTTTTTTTTTTAATTTGGCTCTTTTAATGGATGCAATGGACTTTGCTGACTCATTAATTAGGCGTGGAGATGTCCACTTTACCTGGATTGTCAACAACAAACTCACCAAGTAATTTTATTTTTCAATAACAGCAAAATCGCATAAGAAAAATCAACCATTAAGAATTTGTCAAAATTCTAGTCTTGTGATGTCATCCCATGCATAGAACACACGGAACAGTTATTAAAAAAATAACACTTATGTGTTTAATAGTAGTTCATGAGTACAATCTTCATTTTTGTGATTCATGAGTCAGAACATCATGTGAAGGGCATCTTATTATAACAGAAATCACTTTTCAAAATTTGGGCATCCGGTAAGCTTAAAGAGATGACATCTCCAATAACAATAAGAGACACCCAGCACACCAACTTCTCGCATTTTGGGGAAGTGGATTATATAGTCTTAATTAGTTAACACTTTTTTTGTAATTTGACTATTCACCACATTGGTTTGAAACACATGTCATACTGTCATTCGGGAGCTACTGAGAAACCTCCATTACCTAATCTGCTGTAATCTTTTTGTAAATGTTAGGTAATAACAGAGTATAGTTCACAGTCATTTTCAGATCCAATGTTTTATGTAGATGTTGCAGGCATTTGGAAAGGTACTATAAGACAATGTCGTTTTTAAATTCTAAATGCAGGCAACAGTGCATTCTCACTTCCATGTATACAAAAAACACATTGAGAGAGAGATTGATTTTATATTATATACACCTATATACACACATACATACACATAGAGCATCAAAAGAAACTTATCACTATTACAACATTTATTTAAAAAAAAAAAAAAAAAGT
Source organism: Polyodon spathula (assembly GCF_017654505.1). Taxonomy (NCBI): domain Eukaryota; kingdom Metazoa; phylum Chordata; class Actinopteri; order Acipenseriformes; family Polyodontidae; genus Polyodon; species Polyodon spathula. Next base: position 13,067,809 of record NC_054543.1, read on the forward strand.
ATACAAATGATGGACATTGACAAAATGTTTTTGGTTTCTTTTTAATCACTCGATCATTCATCCTTGACGGTGACGTGCTTGAGTGACTGACTGAAGCATATGCACTTAATCAGCTAATTAGCGAGACAGTGATTGGACGTTGATCGGAGTGGTTTCAGCTGTTAAATTGCAAGATTGAATAAATGCAATAAAGCAAATCACAGAAAAAGAGCAATGCCACATCTGTAAAGAGAGCAATGCCTTCATGCAATCGAAGTGTTGGAGGCTGGAATAGGGCAGTATATGGTGGCTAGCCATATTGGGTGCTCACAGCCAGCAATTTCAAACCTGACGAGACGATATACACACTCTGTAAATGACAGGCCACGAACTGGGAGACCAAGAGTCACAACACCTGTCCAAGAGCGACAGATCATTTTGCAGCATCTTTGTGATGTCAATTGTTAAACAGCACAATAAAAAGTCACTGCACCTGCTCTAAAACAGAGTGTCGTTTTTTTTTTTTTTTTTTTTTTATCACATCTTCACTTAAAATAGGTTTTATTCACTATTCAAAGTACACTACGAGCCATTATATATATATTTATATATATATATATATATATTTATATATATATATGGGGATATATATATGATGGATTGCCCTCCAGTCACACGTTTTTTCTTATCCAAATAAGTGATAATTTCATGTGATGCTCAAATATATATATATATATATATATAAATATATATATATATATAATATATATATATATATATATATCAGTGATGGATTGCCCCTAACGGGAGGTCAGTGTGCAAAAAGAATAGGTTTATTTGCTTTAAAACACAGGTGTGCCACGGTCCTTTGCCGGGCATCGTGTATTGTTTACAAATAATTAAAAGAAATAAACAAAACAAAACCTAATCCGTTCTCAGGCCCTATCTAAACGGGTTATATATATATCATATATATATAATATATATTTATATAATATATATATATATATATATATATATATATATATATAAACTAAATCGTGAAAGTAGCATTTTGCAAAGAGAACCTCAGATATTAATCACAGAAACCAAAGTATTGCTTTTCAGCGAGGTCCTAATAATTATATAGTATAATATTATAATTTTTACAGACCAAAGTAGTGCCCCAGGTGTGATTCATTGTCAATATAGAAAACAAATATTTGTTTGTTCACTGAAACAAACCCTTGTCCAAAAGGTGCTATTTAGTAATAAGTTAGTAATAGTAAATTAGGTAGTAAGTTTGACTGTTGATTTAATCAAGACCCTTACTGTTTTTAAAAGTAGGCTAGAAGCATGCATCTTAGTTTTAAAAAAAAATTAAAAAAACACATTGATTTGTACAGAAAGACAAATGTAAGTTTGCTGTAAGAAACAGAAAACAACCTATACAGATGTCTGTTTAGACTTGTTGTATAGGTGTAAGACGATTGCAATGGATTGGATTTTGCTTTAAACCAAGCATTAAAAGATTCTCAGAGATTTAACCTTTAAATCCTCCTACTTATCGTAAGTTGACTGCACAAGACTACTGCTATATCTGTTCGTCAAGAGCACCTTAAAACAAGTTGCTGATGGATATACAAACTTTTATATATTTATTTTTTAATTATTTAACCCAAGTCCCTATTTTACAAACATGTTTGAACATTGAACCAAAAACTGAATTTCATAATAGGTTTGGGCATGTTAAATGCAAAGTTACACAAGACAACGAGGGTTGGGAGAATGGGATAAGGCTGATGCAGGAACCATCACCACTTTTTATGTAAAAATTATGTTATCATTAAAAAGAAAGCATACGTCTCCATTAAGTAATAACATTTGGATAATAAGACAATTGTATTACCAGAATTGGTATTTATTTAAATTATGTCACCTCGATAACCTTGTTAAGAGTAAAGATTGTCTTGTAAAGTATCTTCTATAGAAACAGCAGGGCAGAATGAAACACTTCTGTAACGTCTCCAAGGACCTTTATCCCATTAGCCTGGCCTCAGGACTCACAACCTAAGATGACATTACCAGGACTCAATTTTGTGAGCTACAAAAAAACATTTAGCAGCCCAAAATAGACACCTTGGATTTGGCATTAGAATAATATTATATAAAAAAAAAAAAAATCCCATTAATCAGCTACATTTTAGTACATTTATTTATTGATTGATTGACTGATTAACGTATGTATGTACAAAGCACTTAAAATTGAAGTATTATAATAGTGAATGCATTATTTTAAAAAAGGCTAGGTTGACATTTAAAAAAAAACTTTGTATAATAATGTCATCTGTAAATTAAAATAAATAAAAAAGGACAGTAATTAAAATGCTGGCTGTTTAATTTTCTGATAGACACCTGTGGTTTCATATCACCCAGTATCTTTTTCATACAACTGGCAAATCCAATTTTTATTACAATTCTTTTTTTTTCAGCAAAGGTAGTAGTACATGTGCAATTCAAACACAGTTATCATGCCTTCTGTAGGGGCCATTCATGATGTGTGAAGAAGAACATGAAGTGAAATCACTACTCTTGCAATGCTTTGAAATAAAATGACTAAATATCCTCTCTGAAAGGACAGATGTGAACTCATGTAATGTTTAAAGTGCTGTAATACAGCAGAAGTGACTTGGTGCTAAAGTTAATGGATAGCCAGATGTACTGGAACTTTACTAAGAAACTGAGCTGATGTGCTGCTTTTGAACTGTGGCATATTATAGGAAGCACCACAAAAAATGTGATAAAGATCATTAAAAAAATGTTTTGCTAAAATTGCCGTAATGAATTATTCATCAGTTTTTGTTTGTTTTGTCATTTGGTAGTGTATTTCTTGACAGCTGCTATAAGGATAATGGAGCCATAATAAAAATGTAATCCCAGCTACAGTGTATGGTTCTCATAGCTCCTGGACTAAATGATTAAACTTTAAAAGCAGGATTACCATTTGCTGCGAGATAATTTCTGGTACACATCCACTTTCTTACAGGACAGAGATGCTGAGAGAAAACAGATTTAGTTCCAAAGATACTTTTAAACCTTTATCCTCCTGCTTTAAACAGCGTGCTGGAATTCATTTCCTGAGGTACCATTTTAGCGCATGCCTGGATTAAAAGCATGTACTTGTCGTTTGAATATAAAATTAGTCAGGGAACCGCATTATGTAGCAAAGCACTCAAATTGAAGGACCTGAAGGATGTTTATTTTAAAAAAAAACAAATTTTCAGATGGTTCATTGGATAGAGAGAGGGTTACTTGTTTCTACTATCAAAGTGAGTTCCAGTATCAATGATGTGCATCTAGTCTGCTGTACCACCTGCGTGATAAACATGCTTTCACTTCTCAAAATACACTCTGGTAGTTTTTTCTGCTACAGACAATCAACAATACAACAACAGATGAAACCAGTCAGTTTTGACAGACAAGTATAACCAGGGCTGCTGGATAGCTGCCGACTGCAGCCCCCTTAACATTGTAGCTTTGTTTGATTTCAGTAACCACATTTATTTTTAAACAATATAATTTACAATTATGGAGGTTATAAATGTTACTCACTGAATGTTTTGTTTAATTTAGGCAATTTCAAGTTATTAATAAAAGCAAATTTAAAATTATTATTAAAACAACAATGAAAAACATCAGTTTATGAGTAAAGAAAACTGATCATTGTAAATGCAGATTTAATTTTCTTCGCCCAAAAGATTTTGTATTGGGCTAATATATTATTTTAAAACACAAGCTTTAAAAGACCACAAAACTAATTCTAATTTAATAAAACCTCCAAAGACTGTAGACACTAAAGCAGATAATTATTAAAAATGGGTTAGAAAATTATGAATAGCGTAATGTTTAGCCAAATAACTAATTTCATATGGACTGCCGAGCAGGAAACATTTAGCAGAAACTACACTCTACATTTTTTTCATGGGTTTCCAAGGATTTATTTCCAACAAGACAACATAGAAAAACATGCAAGTAAAAAACAAACATATGTAATTCCATAGGGAGTTTTTTCTTCTGAACAATCAAAACATTATATCACTGGGTCTCGTGGTGCCAAGGATAGTTAGCCAAGGGGGTTCAAGGACATTTGTTAGAAAGAAAATTACAAAGATGTCAGAGTAAATATTAACACCGACATTTGGTTCCTAGGGGCTTCTTCTCCCTTTCTTACGCTGAATTAACTGCGCACCTTTGTTCCGATACAAGGGCCATCTTCAGTGAGTCAAAGAAACATGTCTTGAAAATAGTCATCAAACTCTTCTTCCCTGTGGGGTAAAAATAGTGAACAAACAGACACATCTCATTAGATACATGACCTGGTGATAAGAAAATAACACGGTCGGTATAGTCCCACAAATCCATTTGCCTGCTCATGTAATGCATCAAGTCAAGGTTTTAAAAGAGAAGGGAAAAACATTTTACCAACCTTGTTTTCTCGTCTATACTTGGCGCAGGACCTTTCCAATAGTCTGCATCAGAGGGGCCTTGTGTTTCATCACCATTGTCAGAATCTGTATTCCAGAAGAGTAAAGTCATGCATTTCTCTATATCTGACTGGCTCATGATTAGTACAAATTACGAACAGAATTGAACAAAGTTGGCTGCTGGGAATCGAGATGTTCCACAACACATGTGCACTGAAACAAAAGAAAATGTGTATGTGTACCTCTATCAGATGTGTCTGAGTCTTCTGAACTTCTAGGTGAATGACGTTCTGCTAAAGAAAAAACAGTGTCATTAAAAAAAAAAAGTCGGTCTCTAAAGCACTACATGAACGTAAAATATATTCCCTTCCATGCTGTTCTTGCGATTGTCATAATACATGTTTGCATGCATGTCTTATGCAATTGAAATACTATAGATAACTTTAAAGCAATCAATGTAAACTTAAGATGTTGAAGAAAAACAAGCAGTGCTGTTTCTGTTACAGATATACAATGTTATACAACAGCTGACTGTATAGTAGTGTAGCTGAAGTGATTACAACTGCATTGTTACTTTTCTTTTTCAGGGTTGTTTTTACCCATGTGTGAGAAGCTACTGTGCAGTAACTCTTCCAGATGATCTCAATACATTCTCTCTCATTTAATAAAGTCAAATAATTATGCTATATATAGTCACACTTAAATTGCAATTATGTTCATATTGCATGTCCTATAAGCTTGGACATTTAGAATAAGTAGCTGTTGTATGACGAATGTCATCAGTCTTAGTGATTCTGGGTTCTGGTGCTCCAGTATTGATATTAGGATTTTTCTCTAAATCTGTCTTTGCCTAGCTTTGAACTTCCTTTGAGCTTGTCCAGATAACCATTATCTTTCCATTCAAAGTGTAGTCTACTCTATGTGGGGCTGGCAGAGTTCAAAGGTCACATTGTCCAAGATTTGAATGTAATGCAGAATGCTGTTTGGTCCTGGCACTATTTGGGTCATATTTTGAAAACAACCTTTCAGAGAGACCAAAATAAGTTTACACTATAAAACAAGAAGGAAACAATTCAGAACAAGATTTTAACTGCTCCTTTAAGCAACTATCTTTTTTTAGTCCACTGAAGAGGTGTATCTTTGCAAGTGCACTTAAATATAAGACCCTTAGGGCTCATTGTTTAACAGTTTTTTCTTCTTTCCAATAATCCATTGCCTTTACCTTTTCTTTTCCCCTTGCTGCTGTGTTTCTTGGTCACTGATGATTTAGATTTTTTTGACAGTGGTTCATCTTCACCTCCCTCTGTTCTCTGCCTCTTCTTTGGTTTAACTTCTTTCCTCCTTTATCACAAGAAAGGGTTTATTTTCAATCTGAAGACCAATCACCCCATCTTCGGTTTGTTTGTATATTCACACTGGTTTAGTTCTAGCCATGAGGGAAGTCTGCCACTACTGAGCCACCCACAGCAGCTAGTATTCTTTGGAGTTCTCACAATAATGTACTGACCTTTGTAAGTGTCTACACAACAGAATTATCTCAATTTGTTCCCTTTTCAAGCAGCCATTTATTCAATTGTTTCTATTGGAATGTCAAATTAGTCCAATCAACACCATGACCCTCACCTGGATGTCAACTCAATCCAAATTTACTGACACTGAATGTCTCTCTTACCTGTGATGGAAGTTTAATTTGTAGGAACATTCTGGACACAGTCCTGAAAACCAAAATGTGAAAAATATGTGAAAGGTCATTTGTGACAGCATGAAAGGGGACGGTGAATCGCAATCTGTTCCTTTGCTTTGGTTTATGCACTGAACCTAGAAGGACTGCGACAGACCCCAGTTGTTAAACTGTAAACCACTACAGCGAGTATTTTGTTTGTTTGTCTGTACGTAATTTGTCTTGATTGTCAGATGCTAGACAGCTAACACTTACACCGGAACAACACTTCACCATTGTCACAAATACAAACTTGTATCACCCACCATGTGTATGTATTATTGGGGCAGATATTGTTTATTATTTGGGACTGCAATCCCCTTGTTATTTACCCCGTGCAGCACATATTGGTGTCTATTGCCAAGGGATTATTGTTTGGTCGCCAGACCTGGAAAATAGAAATAAACCCTTTTCCAACAGACTACAAATCTCTCTGTCTGTTTCATTCATGCACTGCATCATTCCTGCACTTGTATCCACTTGGCCACTTGTTCACAGATGCTTAGCACTAATCTTGGACTACCTTATACAAAGTAACATTAGGTAGTTCAAGAAATGTGTTTCAGTCCCAGTATGGCAGATCTGTTGTATGTGTCCGGAGAACATTACAAAAACAGAAATATACTGGAAAGGGTCAGGATTTGGTAAAGGATCATCAGGTGATGAGAACGCTGGCACTTTGTTTGTTATACCAAGACTGCTTTCAGTAGCTCACACATGAATGGCATTTTGGGTACCCCCTTAAAGCACACCAGTCTCTTTCAATTAAAGGTAGATAAGTAAACCAGGACTTTCACACAAGCTTCTAAAACATCAACACACACCCACCCCATTCAATATAAGAATGCATTTAATTCAGGACATTTCCATCACAAACAAAATGCATAAAAAAATATATATGCAAGTGCGAAGTTATGAAACATACTGTGTGTGTGTGTGTATATATATATATATATATATATATATATATATATATATATATATATATATATATATATATATATATATAACAGCAACACTGGCTTTCAAGAAACAATGGTGCCATAATTAGGTCACGCACTAATGAGATTTCCACCTTCTTGCGACAAGAGAAAGCATTAATAGTAACAAGATTATCTGCACAGGCCTTGAATTAGACTAAAACAATAGTATAGACCTGCAGGCCCAATCCGTCTTGATTGGACTTACTCAGTTTTACAAGGGCGTTCCTCTTCTCCCCTTGTTCAACGTAGCCAAAGTTCACCTCCCAGCTTTTCAGACCTTCCTTCGTATCACAGTTCTTGTTTCCACAGAAGAACTGGCCTAAAAAAGAATGTAGGTATATTTTAATATACTCAGTATGGTGGCACCAAACGTATTCATAATTAAAGTGTAAGCTTTACATTTTCACCTTTTAAGGATGTTTGGAATTAGAGAGTGGTTCTTAATGCAAGTGTTTTTATGTTTTTATGTGCTTTCTCATGACTTCAGGAGCTCCTATTCCGTTTTACTTGCTTGCTATAGATATATGTAACCAGAGGTGACTTTGTTTCATACATTTCCTTTTTAAATGCAATTAAGGCGCAACTTATCACAGTCTATCACTCTACCAAATAATATAGTGGAACAGTTGTATTCAATTTAGGCCACTAACATTTCAGTTTACAAAAGCTCCTTTATTCTGAAAACTCAATGTTGACAGGTATGCTGAGCCTCCTTTTGCAGTCAACGTTGCTCGCTGCAAGAGTGATGGTTACCATGGCAATCACCCCCGTCATTCTAAATCACATGAACGGGTTTCGAGTGACTTGGAGTTCTTTTGCTTAAACATCAATAGTAACCAGACAACCAAGAAGAAGCCGGGAGGCAGGAAAGGACATTAAATACAAAAAAAAAATGATGTAGCCTAAACAATCGTTTTGCTAAGTAGAAATATAAAATTACCTTGTTTTACAGGTACAGTACTGGGCCCTTACTTTCACCTCTATATGTAACGCAGGTTAGATCAGTGTCCTTATAAATGTAAGAATCAGTGTTACCCAGTGATCTACCACAAGTTTCCTTCTGTTTTGATGGCAACACACTTCTGTGCACTAGATGGTGCTAGTAGTTACGAATATAGCCTACATAATGTATCCAGAACTGAAGGACAGCTCCTGAACCATAACAAAGTTAATATCAAGTAAAAAAAATAAATAAAATAAATTGAGTAACTAAAATAAGAACTCAGATATAAAAAGCATAGAAACAGTAACAAAAAAAAACAAGTTACTCTTTAATAATTCTTAACATTAATGCATTTGAGCGAGACCCACAACTGTGTACAGTTACAGTCTAATTAACCCTGGTTCCCAAATGTTGACACAGAAATGACCTTATGGTTGTTTGTATGTTAGTGTTTCTATGTATGCAGTTGCTACCCTGATGCTGCTAAAAGTTTTTCAGAAAAGGCAAGGGTTGATCTAAAAAGGTCTCCTGATTCTGTGCCAGACTTACTGGCCTTTCGTTCCTGAAACTCCTGTGTTGATTCATCTGGTCATTAACAGCATGGATTTAACTACCGTAGGACTAATACAGGATATTCAGAGAGGAAGCTGTCAAACATATGGGCCTCCCCCACCATTTGCTTCACAATGTGTGTTGTTCTCACAAGGCAGTTATTGTTCTCTCCTGGCTTATGGTGTATTGACATGCTTTGATGAGTGCTGAATTTGTGTAGTTGCACAACAAGCCATGAGGAATTGAATGATGCAAAACACAAATTGTCCATGGAGGGCGCCGTTGATGCCCCTTTGTGCGTATCTCACAGTAATCTGCACTGTATCAACTGGTGATGGTTAATTAATCTTGTGACCTGGGCAATTTTTCTTTATTTTGTTACTGAATTCTCCATGGCTTGTTCTGTACCAGTACCAAAATTCAGAACTCTACTTTGGCTAAGTAAGCCACAGCATGTGTGGATATACTCAAACTGACTTTATTCCAACGCTGTATAAATGACTGTTCTTTAAAGTATAATGTGACCGTGAATACTGTGATTCCATTTCAGAGCAAAAGAGAAAACTGCTCTAAGAAATCAATGTTAAATGAATCTTACTTGACTTCACAGTGGTGCAGTTTCAATGGTCAGCACTAAATTGAAGCAGAGCAGGTGAGGTCCAGTAATACAGGCTTTCATATGGGTTAATAAACAATAAACTGCAATTAAAGGAATGGACAGCATAGTATGTGTTGTCGTGTAAATGGTTCCCTGAAGAAATAGAAGGATCTGTAAATGTCAGCTTTACTTACAGTATCTCATCATGACACAATTAACATGGTAGGGACACGCAATGTGTTTTTCTTTTCTGAAAACTTACAATGAAATCTCTTTTCGAAAAATGTTTATTTAAACCTTCAAGTAGGATCAGACTTGCGGTTTAAATCTGCTGTCAAATCCCACAGCCGGTTCAAGCTAGATGCTGCTTCATAATAATGCACTGCCACAAGGCACTCACCCTTCACCTATCTTTCAAAATGATATTGCTGGATAACTACTGTAAGTCAATGTGACTGGGATCACGTGGTTTCATATGTAAATATAAACTAGTCATGTAACATTGCTCTGTCAACACTAGCAGATAAAGCCCAGAGAATGACCCCTTTCTCCTGTAGAAACTGAAATGTGGCCCCAGTAGCTGTCATAGCTGGTTGCTTTGAAAGTTGTTGCAAGTATAACATTCGAATTCCCAATAATGTTCTTAAACAATTTTAAGAAACATGAGCTTGCCTGTTACAACATATCAAGTGTTTACTATTCACAAGGGTTATTTTGGCTCTATCAATCAATAAATAAACATGACAAGAAAAATGCAAAAAAAGAAACATTAGTTACCACAGTAAAATGGAATGTAAATCTTTGTTTTCCCATGTTATTCTAGATCATACTTATGTAGCTTTTCTTTACTTTTCTATGCTTTGTGTCATTAGGTACTACAGGTACTTTACATATAGGTACTTTTAAAATATTTGTTATAAAGGATAATTGCGCTTCTGATAGATTTGTAAACGTGAAGTAAAATGAAAAATAAGTTGTTGTTGTACAGTGTAAGACGTGTGTTTAGAATGGTTGCTTGCATCATTAACAACCTACCAAATGGTGGGTGTTAAGATTTAAGGTTTAAAGTCATTGCCACAGTTTTCTTGAGATATGCATTTACTGGAACAAAATTAACTTGCCGATATAATACTTGTCCTCAGTGCACTGCAATGCCTACCACCAGCACCATCATCATCTGAATCTTACAAAGATTATTTCTCAACAAGTTCCATCATAAGCTGCTATGTAATAGATGGTTCGTGTCCTCAGTTACTTCAGGTCCCCCAGGTAAAACTACCTCAAAGCAGCCATAACATCGCTGCCAGTTTAAATGAAACCTTTAACTTGATTACAAGTCAAAAAACACAAGGGGTCAGTTATTTCTTTCAGCTGGGGAATAAAGGTCATGCGTTAAGGGGATTGGGTTTTGTTTGCTTTGTTAGCATATTGGAGATGCTGTCGTAATGCGCTACAGCAAAAGTGCAAAGAAAGCACACAAGCCAAAAAAAATGTACAGAGGTCTCTGTGTACTTTCCAAATTGACATTATGTAAAACACCCCGGAAAAAAATGGTTTTAAATGAAAACAGTCACGTCATTTAATGTAACCAGAAACAAAACAAACACTTTAAACCAAAAAAAAAAACACTTGTATTCTCAGACACCCAAACCTTTTCAATGTGCTCTATTTCCAAAAGCACGGTACTGTACAGCATACAGTGTAACAATTATTTATTTATTTTTTGTTCCTGGGTAGTAAGTGTTATTTCCTAATTGCTTATGCCTCAAAAGTATAGAAAATGGCTATTATTCCCCACAAACTTTGCTTTTGTGACCAGGACACTGATATTTTGAAATATCACCATTTCCAATGAGAAAACGGGAGCTTTTGTGTCTTTTCGTTCACATAAAGTCAGAAAAAAACAACGTATGAATCCAAATTAACATGTATTTATACTAAAGTAATACTTCTAAATCTTTTGTAGTCATTTTTGTATTACTTTAGTATAAATACATGTTAATTTGGATTCATACGTTGTTTTTTTCGGACTTTATGTGAACGAAAAGACACAAAAGCTCCCGGTTTCTCATTGGAAATAGTGATATTTCAAAATATCACTGTCCTGGTCACAAAAGCAAAGTTTGTGGGGAATAATAGCCATTTTCTATACTTTTGAGGCATAAGCAATTAGGAAATAACACTTACTACCCAGGAACAAAAATTGTGTTACATAGTGACAGTGACACTGTACCATTGTTAATTACCTTATAAAACAAAAATTCTAATAAAAGAATCCAGAATGAGATTCAAAACACAGATAATGGAAAAATACCTCTGATCGGTATTTATAAAACAGTAAAGTCCAATTTTCTAATCATGCAATGTGAATGAAATAAAAGAATGTTGCTATTTTGAGCTGTTTCTCTTATTCAAAACATGGCTAAGAGGGTGGACTATGACCTTTCTAATTCCGTAAACAGTTCAGCTAGAAATGTTGCATAATGGCCCAATGCTATCTCATTGGGTGTTGCAAATACAGAACAGTTGATTTCATGTGACAATACACAATATTTAATGAAAGTAATGAATTCCAGTTAGCAAGAAACTACTTGGGAGTATAACTATGGCCAAAAGTTCTGCATCACCTATAATTTTAGCATTGTGACAATTAAAAAAAATAATAAAAAATCTGAACATAATTGAGATATTTTTATTTAAAGTATGTAATTTAATATGTTAACATAACATTATTCAGCTGATTTCATTCAACTATGAAGCGAAAGTTGATAATTTTATAGGGTGACGCAAAACTTGGCCACAGCTGTATGTATTCAGTTATTTTAAAGTTTTAAATATATTGGCCTTTGTTATTATTGTTCACTTCGAACAGTATTCTCTTAGATTTGTGTTTGTTGTGCGTATTGCCACCAGAATCCCTTGTAGCTGATGTTTGCCAGCACTTCCCCTGGTTAACAGCAGGCCATGTGCAGATGGATGGGATTAAAGGTGCTTCTCAGTTTTTCTCATCCGGCAGTGGTCACTGCAGTAAGAAGTGCATGTGACTGTTTTAGTACTGGGATATAAATTGCACCATATCGAACAGACGTTTGATTATAGACTAGCATACAGAGCAGTGTTAATCAGCATACTAAATGTGCATAGGCTATCAGCACTCAGAAAGCAGACACATTGTACAAACCTAGGCACCACTGATTCCCTTCAAAATTCAACCATGAACATTTTATGGGTTTAAACAGGCACTACATATTTTCACAGAATTTATTAATGGAAGAGGTGGTTTATATTTAACTTGAAGTTCAATATTAAATAGAATGGAAATTAAAAGGAGGCTTCAGTGAAAGTTACAATATTGCATAGCAAGGCATCCTGACTACTAATTAACTTATTGTGTTAAATGCATGACATCGTACCATGGGATTAACGTTCCCCCTAGCCAAGTAGCTAATTCTAGCAATGACGTAATATTTGTTTGATGTGGGGCTCCCTACATTCGAAATGTAGCTAATCACTAAGCTTAAAAACACACGTATGTTAGTGGTAAGCTGTAAAACAGCTGTACCATCACAAAAAAAAAAAAAAAAGTAAGGAAAGTGACGAAGCTTCTTAGTGTAATCTCTGCATTAAATGACGTGGGAGTCATTAAAATGGGATGACATCACCTCACTGTGGCACTGACGTATTATACATTTGTTGTGGGGGTTCCCTAGACAACCTGTAAATCAGCTACCAGTATCATGAAAAACATTTTATTATCTCCACTCACAGTATTTGTACATGTAGAAATATACTTTTCACATGCTCCGATCTACAAAAAAAAAAATTAAATCCTGTGCTGGTTTGTGGTGCAGCAGTATTGTATTGTAATGGTGACTAAGCTAGTATTGTATTACATGTTTTGCCACTTGGCAGTCTCCATTGAAAGGGTTTATGAGAACACTGAAAGGCAGTACTTTCACAGGGACACGCACCATTTCTTCACAGACGTTATCCTTCAAATCAATTAGGAATTATTATTTTTGTCCATAGCACATTATAAAATAACCTACTGACTTTATAACCACCCAGAACATGGTAACTTCAATTTATTTTTAATAAAAGTAATTATTTAGGGTTAAAACATTTGCAAATATGTCCCATTAACAAAGCTGTTCTTTTATTACTTGCAGTTATTGCTAGCTCAGCTTCAGACTAAATCAAATTAAATAATAAACAAATAAATAAAAGCCTCAAACTCTGGTTTATTTCTGGAAAGCCTAGTTTTAAATCCCCGCTTTGGCACAGCAGAGGTTTTGAAAGAAAATTCAATTCTAAAAATAAAATCTTCTTTACAGCAATATCCATATGTGCTTTAATATTCTGAAGCATATAAGCTAATTATATCTCCAAGAGCATAGCTTTTTCAATAATTTACAAAAACGCTTGGGAGTCAGTCTTTTACTTAATTAGACTTACAAAACTGGGATGATCACATTATATATTTCCTCAGGTCAAGAGGGAAATCTCCTTCACAGTTTCTGCAATATCAAACCGCTCACTGTGTACAACTATAAAGAACCATATAATACCATGACGCTACTATTTAATATTCATAATGTGACAAGGTGCAGATTGCAGATTCAATTAAAACAAAACAAACTATCAAAAAATAAATAAAAATAAATATACAACAGGGCAGTTTTATGACCCTACTTATTTTCTTGTTTTATGGTGTAATTTAATCAAATAGCGCAATTCAAACTTCCAGAAAAAAAAAAAAAAAAAAAACAACAACAACAACAACAACTGAATCCCCCCTAACTTCACAGCAATCCTTTTACTCAGTTCACAACTAGCAACATGCATGAGGTATTTATTAGGATAATAACTATTAAGGGAGGATAAAGGCTATATCCCAAAATGCAGCAGTAGTATGATTATGTTATTGTGTTCTGTTCTGCTTAATGGATTAGAAAACAGCTTAATTGGAGTAAAGAAATAGATGGAAATGTTTTACTTTTGCCAGCCTTTGAACTGTTAGCTTCCTTTGTAGGAAACATGATCTGGAAAAGTTGATTGTGTCACATTTGACACAGATCATCTATCAATATTTCAGCAGTTCAATTCCAGGGACTACCACAACAATCAGTTCCTAGCTTCCAAAGGTTGACAGTAAATAGTTTAGGAGATACAATATGTTGAAGGCGAGCTGGAATAAGCCAATCCCCAAACTTCATGTGGACCCCATTCTACATGCCAATATACAGCATGCTTGCCTCTTTTAGATACTACAATCAGCTAATATTGCTAAATCCTACAGTCATATATTGAACAAACTTCAGTGCTGACATGTCAGATTTTTAAAAACAAAAACAACTTTGATGTTTTTGAACTTCTCAAACATCCATTTACAGTTATTTAGCTCCCTCTAATGGTTACTTGAGTTTGTTTTCTAAAAATGAGAGCCTTACTAAATAAAAAGTAATGCAGTTGATTGTGATCCAGAAAAATGTGACCCAGTTCTACTCATAATTGTGAATGCATCTCACTAACTGAACTTCATTAGATGCTTTAAATTGCTGTATTGTCCATACGGACTGAGATCACAAGCAACATATTACTTTGGCATCCTTTCTACAGAAGTAAATAGTGTCTTATTTTGTACAACAGCATTTGTGCCCTTCTAATCTTAAACCATTTATTAATACATTACTTTATTGTACAGAACTGATATACAGTGTTGTAAGGTAATGTTTTAGCTCTGGGGCAGAAACATCAAGGTTCTTGTTCTATTGCTCAGGTCACCAGTTCTGAATCCAAACAAGTATTGCTGGACCGAGTTAAAGAGGTTAGTGAAAAGGCAGAGTTTAAGTACAGAGCCACTGAACAAAAAAGCATGTAACGCTTTGACAATTTGTGACTAGCTGTGACAAATCCAAAGGAGGGCATACCAAGTGAAAATAAACATACACTGAATGCGTGTTGTTACCTTTAATTAAGACTATACTAAACTTATTATTGTTCATTTTAATTTTGGACTAAAGATAAAAAAAAAGTCTGTGTTGTCATTAAACATTTATTAGGTATTTTATTAACATGCAACGCTATACTCAGACAACTAAATAATCAATTGAGTATCTGCCAATACTCATGGGAACCAATGTACTTACTGATAGTTGCAATTAAAATCAGGTTCATGTCACCTCCTCCAGGTTTCCCTGGATTATAGAGAGATTCTATCTTTCTATTTTGTCCTTAAATGACTGTATAGATCTTGTTCGCATTATAGTTGTGGTCAATTACCCTTAATTATCTAAGAATTACCTCATATGCCAGCAGTGCTTTTTACTTTACAGCTTTTCAACATCCTTTACAATTTCAAGAAGGGATTTCAACATAATTTTACAACTGAATTTCCAACATAAAATAGGTTATCAGGTAGAACACTGCTAAAATAACAATCAAAATTGAGAATAGATTTTCATTTAATATATCAACTAGTTATTAAAACATGAAACTGAAAGGAAAAATTAACACATGTTTAAGTCACCTGAAAATGAAGCTTGGAAAATAGCAGATTTTTACCTTTTCCTGAAATCACTTCCTTCTCCACTTGCCATCTGAAACCAAACTGTTATAAAAAATAAATAAATAATAACATAGTGAATCTGCAAAGCAACAACGTGTAGGGATTTGTTATTAATTTGACATGAAATGGTTTAATTTATGTAAGAAAGCAAATGGGCGAGGAAAATGCCATCACCACCTGTACAAAAACAATAGTCTTCAAAATCAATTCAGACAGTCGAGTTATCCTTTAAAGTTTGGTGGAACAAATAAATCATTCTTATTTGTATTTGCTTTTTGTTACTCTATTCTATTTGTACCATTTATTGTTTGTTCACTGCCTTTTCGCTGATGATATAGCATGTATAATCCTCTTGTAAAATGTATATTCAGTGTAAAATGATACTTAAAACTCTGCAATTGTTATGGCATGAAAATAAAACAATGGTGTATTCGTCGTTAGAGTGACTTTAACCTCTTCTCATCTCACCAACGGATGCCAGAATCTATAATAGCAGTGCATCACACAACACTGTCTGTTACTGTACTGTGGTATCCCCATTATTCAGAAAGTACCAGTAACCATATATTCCACAGTTTTACAGATTATCATTTGTGTTGAACACAACATCTTGAATTGAATAAATACTATAAAGCTGTATAAAACTATTGAACTGAAACTTGGTAACTGTCTCAACAGTCATTTAATTTGTACGCAAGCATTTGGGGGTTTAAGCTGAATTAAGGTGGAAGACATGCAAGGCGGAACTTGACATACATACCTTGTTTTCTTTATATCTGCTGAGATCAGCAATGCAGTATTCTTTGAATAATTTATCATAGTATTTCTTTGCCAGATTTTGCTCCCTGGAGATACAGGAATAGCCTTGTTTTAAAAAATAATGAAATGGCAAAAAAAAAAAAAAGCTTTCAACTTTTTGGTTTCTGATTATGCAGCACTTGATTACTATTATATACAAAGACAATCAATCTACGTATTTAAAATATAATATGGGCAGTTAGAATGCAAAGCTACTGTATAATTATGCAAATATGTGCAGGTGCTAATGCCAGGAGGTTACCTTATACGCAATATAGGTCTTAAGTATTGTCTTATCAATTTTACTAACACAACTTACCATGCTGTTTTAAAGTCATGTAAGTTTATAAACATTGTAGACCCCACACCTTGCATTTTCACTCTTCTAAGTACAGGGTGCTTATACTCACAGACAGGCACAACGGCTTACATATGAAACCAAGGGGGTTTCTGCATTTTTATTTTAAGTATGGCAGACAAAGGGGTTCAGGCAGGGATGAACGAGTTCTTCCCCTTTTGATTCAAATTAGCAGATTTGGAAAAAAGACAAGACCTTGCTGTCGAAAACTTGCTTCGTTCCAACACATCTTGTTTTTAACTGTTTTATGAAAGCACGGCTGGAAATTTTTAACAGAAGTGCTTAGAAAACGTGCATCGATTGGTTTATTCAAATGAGATATGGGAGAAAGTGAGGGGTAATAAAAATATATCTCTGCAGGTAATGGACTGTAAGCAGGGTAGAAAGATTTTTATTACTCCAATAAAAATCAATCTCACTTTTGTTGGAAAAGCACCAAAGGGACTAATTATTGTTCCGTTAGAGGCATCCTACATGCAATTTATCTGCAGTAAATTCCCGTGCAGGTTACAGCTACACTTTACCAAGTCATATTGTCTTCATCTTCTTCTCTCCATAGGAAACGATGGTTTTCCTTGATCACATCCACATCTGTTTTGTCTTTTTCTCTGAAAATATGAGATGGAAACATACAGCGCATACATCAAACAGAGCGTATCCTATCTAGACACTTTAAAAGGCCATACCGTAGGACAGCCACTGTTCATCTGGCAAGTTAACAGCACTCTGAATTATTAATAATAAACAGTAGCTCAAGGAACTGTATCTGCTACTGCAATGTGGGGCAGTGAAATGAAAAGAAACAGACACTTCAATAATTAAATTGCAAAACAAAGGCAGAGATTCTAATCTGTTTAAGGCTAAACAGATCAATCTCGATGTTAAAAGAGCAACTCGTTAAGGGTATGAACTATCACAGTTTTCTTAATCAGAATCACTTTTGTATATAACTTACTGTTTCAGTCATTGTATCCTGGTGACTTTTTAAATGTGGAAGTTAAAAGCACACCCGTGACCTTTATAGAGCTCTCAAACACGTACAGCTTACACTAGAGGGGAACCATTAACCCATCCTCCTGCAACACTGCATATTGTATTTCTTACTGATGTACTGTAAATCGTACCTCCACTAAGGGGAGAGTGTTGCAGGGGGACAGGTAAATGCTTACACTCTGGTGTACCAGCTGAAGTCACCATAATCTCTCTTTCCTACTTTCACCTGATGAAGAGACCTTTGAGGTCTTGAAAGCTTGTGAAAAATTATTATTTAGTTAGTCCAATAAAGGATATCACATCTCCTTCTATTAGTCAAAAAAGTCACTGGAATTTCAAGAACAGACATGATTTCTCATGTTGCTATGTACAGAGTTTTGGTAATCTCAACATAATTATTATTAAATTATACAGTATTATTGTGTTTAACTTGTTTTAACAAGAAGTTTTTTCTTAATTCAATACTTACACTATTAATACATGTCACACTACTTAACTTTCAGTGGTTGGGTGGATTTGTTAGAGGTCAGACAGCTAGATTGAGCTGCCTTTCTGGTTATGAGTAACTTTTTATACCTACTACTACCTGGAATGGGTCAGTCTTGCTAACCAAAATGAGTAAATACGAAGTAAAACCAAACGCAGTTGAAAACTGCGCTCTTATTTTGTGTTTCGTATTTCCCTTTACAAATGTCAAATTAACAGCCGTTACAAACAACGGCAGTGCATGGCCAACTTTTACATTCCCCTAACCACAGACAAAGAAGAACATGGTGACTGTTGCCAAGCAACAGCACTCAATAAAAAGAACCCTTTTCATCAGGCAAAAAAAAAAAAAAATCTTTGGGTTCCCTACCTGTTTTCAAATGATTACTAGATGAGTCTCAAAGAATACATTGCTGAATTTGGGGGATAAATTGTTCCAATAATGCGATTAGCATATTTTGTTTTGTTTGTATTAGTTAGTATATATGATGCTGACAAATGTCTAAATATACAGAATTCCAGAAATCTATGCATTCAGTTTTTAATGGTCTGCATATGTTGCCCAGCTGGCACAGAATAGTACACAATAATGTATTTTAACCCTTCCATTTACTTTACTGCTAGCCAGCTTTAATAGCCATCAGATTGCCTTCAAGATTTGAAACCTTACGACAAGATCAGAACTGTGGCTATACACAATTAGCACTGAAAATTTGTATCAATAATAAATAACAAAGTCTTTGAAGTTTAATAGGGTTTTGAGTCATATGGCAGTGTGCACTTCAGAGGGTCAATGCAATTATAAGCCACTTAATAACCAATAGATTTGGACTGTTGCTAAATGGACTCCTGTAACAACAGCGTTTTGTTCCAATGATTATTCTTTGGGTAACCAAAGAGAGTGAGAAAGAATTTGATGAGATCTATAACTGATACCGTTAAGCCAATTGCCTCTTGCCAATTGTCAATGCGATGCTCCCCGACTTCTTACAGCCAGAGCATGGACCTGCGCTCCTTGACTGTATAACTCACCCCGCACAGCCACTGGGGGATATTGTGTTATTAAATGTACTTACGTGGAGCGCTTAAAGTCCGCCTCCTTGCCACCATAATACAATATGTAGTCACTGACAAACTTTTTGTGTCTGTCATACTGCAGGGAACTGATTAAGGACAAAGCCACATAAAGTTAGAACAGAGCACTATGACTTGTGCCTTTACTGCACACTTTCAAATGATCAGGAATATAAGAAAGGAATCCCCAGTATAGTTTTAGAAGGCAGAAGATATTTCACTAAAGTAACACATCACATTTGTTTCTATTTAGGACTCCAAAAAACATTCCTATTACATAGACAGCATAACCAGCTGTCTTCCCAAAACATCTGCTGTCACCTTTGATTTTACTGTTAGCTTTTAAAACACCATTACAATATATATATATATATATATATATATATATATATATATATATATATATATATATATATATATATATATATATATGATGTGTGAATATTATATACTTCTAAAATGTACATAAGGGTTCCTATACTATGTGTCCAAAAGTACCAGTACCAGTCAAAAGTTTGAGTACACCTGCTTGAAACCAGGTTTTTCATGATTATCTATGCTTTTAACTGTATAAACTTGTCTATAAACACTTAATATTTCATTATATGATATGTGTACTTATATAAGCTGATAATCATAAGTGAATTGCATTAAAAAATTTAATTTTTAAATGAAAATGTAAATCTTGTCAATTTCAATGAAATGGTCACCCAAAGCAAGGGGATTTCAGTCTGAAGCCCAAGTCAGTTAAAAGTCTGAAATGTGTATAACACAGTGTTAGAACACTGGCCTAAGTGTAAAAGTGTCTTTGTTAGATGTTCTCTGAGTTAACTAGCATGTTACCTAATTAACCTTTTGTCACCAATTATTGTTAACAGGTGAGGGTCCATGATTACTATAAATATAGGTAGCATAGGCACAAGTTTGTCATTCCTGAATGTAAGGGAGCAGAAAATGGCAAAATATGCTCAGTTAAGCAAAGAATAAAGACAGTCTGTAATTACTTTAAGAAATGAAGGTCAATCTTTAAGACAAATCGCAAGAACTTTGCAAGTGTCTGTAACTGCTGTGGCCAAGACCATCAAACGATTTGAAGAATCTGGCACTCATTAGGACCGAACAAGGTCAGGCAGGCCAAGGGTGACCTCAGAATCAGAGAACAAGTTCATTCTGCGAAACCGGCGATTAACTGCCCCTGAAATACAAGCTCAGCTAAATGCTACTAGAAGTACAGATGTTTCAACATCAACTGTTCAGAGGAGATTGTGTGAAACTGGCCTACCTAGAAGAATTGCTGCAAAGAAACCATTGTTAAGAGTGCAGAATAAGAGGAAGAGACTTGCCTGGGCCAAAAAACACAGAAACTGGACGTTTGAGGAGTGGAAGTCGGTCTTATGGACCGATGAGTCAAAATTTGAAATATTTGGGTACAACTGCCGAGTATTTGTAAGACGCAGAGAGGGTGTGCGCACAAGTTCTGCATGTGTGGTTCCCACTGTCAAGCATGGAGGAGGCAGTGTCATGGTCTGGGGTTGCTTTGCTAGTGACAGAGTTGTTGATTTTACCAAGTCCATGGCAAGCTCAACCAGCATGGCTATCACAGCATACTTCAGAGGCATTAGGATTACGGCTAGTTGGGCAGTCTTTCATTCTTCAGCAAGACAATGACCTGAAACACACCTGAAAGTTGTGCAAGAACTATCTGGCGAAGAAGGAAAGTGAAGGACAACTCAATCTAATGACCTGGCCTGCCCAGTCTCCAGACCTCAATCCCACAGAACTTGCATGGGGCGAACTGGACTGAAGTGCCCTATATCTCTGGGAACTGCTGCAGAAGAGCTGGGAAGACATGTCAGGTGATTTCCTGCTGAAACTTGTTAACCAAATGCCTCGTGTTTGTGAGGCTGTTATTAAGGCAAAGGGTGACTGTTTTGAGGATTTTGACTATTTTCAATTTTCTTAAACATTGCTTTGATACTCCTTTTGTTTTGTATATTGTAACGTGTTTTTATTTTCAAGTATTTACAGAAACGTATACGACGTAAAACATTGTCAATTATGTAAAAAACCTAGTTTCCAGCAAGTGTACTCAAACTTTTGACTGTACGGTGTGTGGTGTGTGATATATATATAATATATATATGATATATATATATATATTATATATATATTATATTATATATAAGTGTGTGTGATTATATATAGATATATATATGTATATATATATATAATATATATATATATAATATATTAATGTATATATATACACATATATATAATATATATACAATATATATATATATATATATAATATACCACACATATACATATACACACACACCATATATAGATATATATACTATGTATACTGTGTGTGAGTGTAATATGTGTTGTGTGTGTGTATATATACTATGATATTAGTTTATATATATATATATATTATATAAATATATATATATTATATATATATAACACATACACACACACACACACACACACACACACATCTATACACAGTTTTAGTCAAAAGTATACATACCCCAATGGAAATTAATTGAAAACAAAGAATTTTAGGGAAAATCTTTTGTAGTAGAAGTTTTGCTTTTGTGGATGAGGATAAAAAGTTACAACAAACAGATGTCTACAATTACTTATTTCAGCAATTTTTTTGTAAAACTCCAAAAATACCAATTCAAAAGTATGATGCAATAATATTGTTGACAAGGTGATATAAATTTCAATATTATAATGCAGAACCTAATTCTAGAAAAGTCTAGAAAATGCTGGATTGTAGGCAAACATTCTTACAGAGTATAAAAGGGTTAGGCATATGATGATTGCTGTCACTACCAATAAGTCAATATGGTAAAAAGTAAAGAGCTGCTTGTTGTCATAAAGCTGGAGAAGGATACAAAACGATTTCCAAGCATTTGAGTATCCCAATTTCAACTGTTGTTTCTATTATCAAGAATTACAAGACTCATGGCACTGTCACAACGCTCCTTCGCTCTGGAAGAAATGCATTGGTGATGTATTGTATCCCTACGGTTCTGCTTATCCATGTGAACATCAATCTGGGTTTGTCCAAAGGCTTTGAGTGTAACAGTGGCTCACAAGTGACTTTGGGAACACTCATGTTTTTGTGCTGACTTCGCTAGATATCCTAGATTGCTGTAGCCAGTACTGTTCCATATCACCTTTTCTATACTGAACAAAAGACTTCAGCAATATTGATTTTTTTATTAATTGACAGCTACCGTTAAGCCATAGATACCTTTAATAATTTAAATTTTGGAAGTGGCGAGTACACCCCTTCCCTTCCCGTGTCAGTTCTGGTATTTGTGGTATACACTGTACCTCCCGTTTAACAATATCTTTTTTTCTGAGAAAGTTCTTCTTGAAAATTGATTCACAACCAAATCAAGTACAATGCCTCTGTTGTCTGATTTTTTTTTTTTTTTTTTTTTTTTTAATTGTAAAAAGTTAATCGAAATATTACTTTAACATTTTCAAAATAATTCTAATAAATGCTCTATAATAAGCAATATCATGCAAAATTCAGCTAATATTACAATGCTTAAGGCCTGACATATTTATGCCCAGTCTCTGCTCAATCATGATTGGACAGCTGCAAAACCAGGGCAGATCTTTGACTCTCCCATTGGTTAAACTTACTCAAGCCAAGGCAGAGAATACCTTCAACTGCTTATGTCCCACCTACACTCACTTATGATTGGACTGCCGCTGAGAAAATGCAGATCTCCTTGTTTTATTTTAAAATTCTGCACAACTATATCTATCTATCTATCTATCTATCTATCTATCTATCTATCTATCGAATCTTTAGTTGATTAAATTGTTCCAAAAAACAGCCTAAAAAGTTTGCATTTTATTTATTTATTTACAAAAAACTGGCCTACAGGAAAAAATATGTTTTGAACAGTCCTTGTAACGTAAAATGTAATGTGCACTGCTGTTAGGAGACACGGTACTGCTTTCTGTACATTTTAGGGAATCTCTACTGGCTAATGTAGAATTGTTTGTGTAAACCAGTTTTCTGCTAAAAACAAAAATGGTACATTTTTCCTAATAAAAGAAACTGAATAAAAAAACTGCACACGCAAGGACGCACGTAGTTTCAAGATGAAACTGTTATTTTGTTTAAAAATATTTTGTTTACTTCAAACAGCTAACACAAAATTACAGGCAATGAAGTCATCATGTAAAAACTGCAACTCTGTTTCATGCTGCATGACGATTTCAGTAACACAAAGGAAAAAAAAACTATTTAAACCATATTTTGCGTTTGTCAGCGTTTATTGCAAAACAAATGTAAGGCACAACAACACCTCTGAGGCACAACATTTGTGTTACAAAGTGGCTGTTTAGGCTATGAAGAGCGATCCCTTAGCTGGAAGGGCCAATACACACTAAAAGGCTCACGTGCCAAACTAATAATTCTACTTTTCCTGTCTTGTTTTTTGATCACTGTGATTTAAGAGGCAGAGCACCTAAAACTAGAAAACGTTTGTGAAAAGAAATTGTCTACCCCTATGATTGGTGCTTTTTTTTTTTTTTTAAACCACTGTTACACCTATGCGTAAGCTTACTCAAGTAGCACAGTGTATGTTACTGCACCTTTGTGTATAATCCTTACAACTGTACAACCCAGAGCTAACCTTTCCATTTGTGCTATCATCCCCAAAGCTTAACCATTTTAACCATTCTTTCCCATGCTTTATTATATTATGCTGTGATTTTACTGAGGTCAACTTTTACAAGGGTTCTACAGCATAAAATCATCAACCTACATGTAGAACAGTGACAAGTTCCATAAATGTTCAGTTACTGAAAGTGTGTAATCCACAGAAAATGATGAGAGACAAGCAGGCTGTCAGAAATGAGGATTAAACATTCAATTACAAAAGCAGACAAACATTTTTCAAGTAATATATGGGATTTCAACCTCTGATAACTCTGTTCCCTATAATAACTACTGTATAATGTAAAGGTCCTACAAGCAGTTATCTTGTCATGCATTTTATAAAATCTCTCTACAGATTAAACCCATGCCAAGCCTATTTTAGAAGAAAACAATGTTTATGTAGGATTTTAATTCTATAGTAACTTTCGAAAGAGGACAACAGACATAGAAAAAACTAAGCATTAAAATAAACCCTTTGGCATTTATGTCTAACCAGTAGTATCTCTAGACAGACAGCCTGCCCCATAATGCCTAATTTAGACTAACAAAAAACATTCCTGCTGACTGAAGTTTCATCCACCAGAGGCACCTGTGCGTCTACCACCATGGCAGCTTGACCATTACTGTTTGTAAACATGGACCAATGAGCTTGAATACCTATACCTTATCGATATCCATCTGAACCCTATTAAGCAGCTGGCATGACCATTGAGATGTTTATACTGCAACTCAGATCAACAAGGAGGAACTTAAAGGATACAGCATTCATTGAAATCAAGTGATGCCGCCTGTTTCTTGCTTCTTCCCTGTAAAAAAGAAAATATGCATTAAGTTCCCATGTAACACAATGTTATAGGTTATGTTATAAAATACTTTTCTAAAAATACATATGTGGCTAAATGCATATGCTCGTCAGACCTGTTGCCACTGTGCCCTGCATTATGTTCAACTCACTATACAGGGCGTCAACATTTATTTTCCCTGAATAGCTCAACAGGCCCCAGCGTCTGGCTTGCAGAAGGTTCATACAATGAATTCCGTGTTCAGAGATTCATACTCAGATGGCTTACCCAGTAAATCTTGCTTCAGGTAATGTAAACTTCCTGTATCTTTTGCTCATTCAGATCCTAAGTTGAAACCAGTAAATATTTACAGACCTGTCCCATTCTTGAGCTGCGAGTTGCTTGTGGACCAACTTGACATGCTTTCCTTTCTGAAATGTCTTTTGGAGCAGAGGGTCATCTTTACGTATCCTAAAAAAATTATTGAAAACATAAATGAATTAGCCAAATTAAACAGCATCTAATCTATGTTTTTATTATACACATAACAATAGCTTTCAATTAACAAAAATTACAGAAACTTATATAGAAATGGAAAACAGTTATCCAAAATCTATGATGCCTCAACCTCCAACCACAAATCATTGCCTCACAGTGACATTTAGATCAGAACTCCACACAAAGAAACAGTTACATTTGCGGAACGTGGTTCAAAAGTACATTGTGGTAGCAGTACATTGGTACACTTTCTATGGTACCTGCAGTCATCATTCTATTATTTTAAAAGGACGTTTTAGTATAGATTTTCTACTTAAATGCTCCTGGTAAAAGCACTGGAGCATAATGATAGACAGCACTAAAGATGTAATTCTGAATTATAGGTAATGCAGTTATCAAAATGTGCTTAGATATTGGTAGTCCATTTCTAAGGATATTAAAAACAGCAGACATGACAATGCCCAAGGTAATGGCTTCACAGTCAAAAAAAACATCACGACTAATCCACGGGAGACTTTTTTTTTTAAGCACGTCCTTCTTCAAAAGAAGCTCTCTAGAGCTCCTCATTTTTAAGAAAGTCAGTTAGTGCACTCAACTTCCACCTCTAGGGGACTGACACAAGCCACAAAAGAAAAGGATTTGGTGGTCTCAGCTTGACAGTTTGTCACATTATGCTGTTCACATCACTACACTATACCCTATTGTGTACCAAGGTTATGAAAACAACATCCCTGTACATAGTAGCACTATTGAGACCTGTCATATTTTAAATCAAGTGAATAGACCTCAATAACAAAAAATACACTAACTGCTGTAGCTTGGATGGCTTCAAATACTCCAAAGCTTCAATGGCAAGTGATATGGATTACTATACATCACAGCTGTCAGTAGTTTGGTAAGGGCTTTTCATCACTTGAAAGACTTACAATTTTTCACTGCCTTTCACTGAAATGGGTCTACAATGAAGCTTTACAGGATGATAATTAATTAAGAATAACAGACCTTTTCTTTTTCTGGTCAGATGTTTCTTCTTGAATTTCATCATCGCTAAAGTCTGAGTCATAACCCCCAACACCATGCACCTGGAACACATTATAAACAGCATTTCAACACTGCCACCTTGTTTCAGTTTAGATTTGTGATGCTGAAGCTATGAAGGGTGAAACATACTATATTAATGTGACATATTTTCCTGGAACAGGTTGAATGGTTTACATTCTAGAAATTATTTACTTGCTGTGGCCTACCTATTTGTAATACTATACTGGGCATATTATGATACATGGTGTTCTTTCAATTAGCTGTTTGTCATGTTAGGACCATGCTGCTCTACAGCCTAACCAATCAATCAATGCTATAAAAGTAGTTTCAAAGTATCACATGACCACCGCTATACAAACAGCTTCCCAAAAAGTGATGTTGTGGTATCCGCATTTGGAAGGTTCTAGGTTATCATCAGTTTGGTTTAAAATGTAAAATAAGTGCAAATGTGTGTTACTCAGCTGTCCACATGGTTTTTCCTCCTAAGTTCAGAATGATTTTTCTATCTCATTTAGCTGATTGAAATAATGTAGGGATTAAAAAACACAATGTGCATTGCAAGCTACAACAAACAAAATAAGCAGAATCTGGTCATAATTCCTATAAACTGCTTGTGTCACACAGACATAATTAAACTACCACAGAAAGCTTAAGAAACTAAACACCTGGCCTCAAGGTTTCAAATTTACCAGCAAGGATGGATCATCAAAATGGTGACCTTCTGAGCTGCACGACAGAATGATTCTCAGATTACTCTATCACTGCACTACGGTTTACTTCATACTTGTAAAGCAACTCTGTAAACTCTTTTAATAATCAATTATAGTGTCTCTCTGGTAACTGAAAGTGCAATTGAATATGGAACATTAAGGGGATGTGTTTGTTATTAAGACTTGAATCTTGGGAAGTCCAAACAATGGGGTCTACTGATAAAATGCCCAAAAAGAAAACATGCTTATCATTAAATACTGCATTAGTATAACTGAATCCACAGCCTTTATAAATGAAACATTAATCAGAAATAAACATTTTAAAAAATTGCTTATTTGATGCTCTCAATCTATAAACCATCATGTAACCTTTTGGCTTTTTTAAATGACTGATGCTCTGCACAATAGTTAAAAGCAACAATACAATTAGACCATTACATCTTACCTGCAGACCTCAGCATTTTTCAAATGAGCTCAATATTTGATGCACCAGTTTAATGCACAGCACACAGCCTTTTAGACAACAGTGACATATTGTGCTTTGGATTGTATATACAGCACAGGGAATACATTGTTTTCATTAGATTTGGTTGACCCCTTGTCAGCTCCAAAAAAATTATCAGAAACATTTAAAAAGCTTAGGGATGAACAAATCCATATGTTCCATTGTGTTAGTGCTATACTAAGCAATCAGACCCAGGACAAAAGTGTACCAAAACAGCCCACTATTAAAATAACGGATGTTAGCATTTACACAAAACAAAGCTAGTGTTTTCAAGTTAACATTCTAAAGTAAAATCTTAGTTTAACTCTTTTCACACTTCAAACCTAGGATTAACATGTGAGCTTTTCAAAACTGCTCAAGTGAGACATAACCAGTGGAAGTGCAGCGCGAGTCTGCAATTATAGCACAATGCACTGTTTACAAGAAACGCATTATTTCACCTTTGCTATATCCCGATCGATATATTGTTGTGAAATGGCCAACATTGTGTGGAACAGGTAAAACAATACATTTCTTGTACCTGTAAAACGTTAAGACATACACATTTTAGAGTTACAGAAATAATTGCTTTATATACCTCAAGTGATACTGTAACTAATGTGGCATACAAGCATAACATACAGTAATATTTGACTGGTTGATAGTATGAGACTCGGCAGCGTATTTTGATAGCGTATATCTATTCCATGTGCTGTACAAAGAAAATTGCTGCATACAACGTTTAGACAATTCAGCAAGCTAGCCTTTGTATTAATAATCGCGTCTACCTTTACAAGATCCAGTGGTCTGTTGTTGTCCATGTTTCCTCTACGCTCCAGTTTCAGCAGCTATTCGATGACGTCAAAGAGCAGCGACAATAGGATAAAGGCGAGGGAGGGGGCTTTTTCTCCGGTGTGTTCAGAAGTAAGAAAATGTATCACTTTTTTTTAAGTGTTATTTAAGCAGTCTGGTCGATATACTTGAGTTGCAGAATTGTCAGATGTGAAATTAAAAACAGATGGGGTAAGTTTGGATATGGCAAGTCCTAAATTGTACCGCGCAGTGTTAGAAAGTGATACGTCGTCAGAATGTGGTACGCGTACCAAACATTGACTCGTGTAGTGTCAAAAAGTGATACGTTGTCGCATTGAAAGCGGTGCTATGTCAGATTTTGGTACAGGGATAGGCGCCAAACCCGTGGGGCAGAAGACACACACACACACACACACACACACACACACACACACACACTTTTGAATGGGGGGGGGAATGGGGGGGGGGGGGTCAAACTGTATATTTTGCCAGTCTTCTTTTTCCGTTCGTTATTTATGTATTATACCTTGTTATGTTTGGCATTGGTTTGCTTTCAAATAAAATATAAAAATGGAAAAGTATTCAGAGGAAGGGCCACATTTATAAACAATTACCAAAATTGTCCTACACGAACACATTGTTTTGAAAAAAAAAAAAAAAAAAAAAAAAAAACGTCGTTAAGTGAATGTGAACATGGCCATAATTAACAGTATTGGTCTATACATATATATTTTTTTATTTATTACTCTCAAAAATAGTTGAAGGAAGTGAGATTATAAAACCACTGTTAGAACAAAGTTAAGGAAGAGAGAGTATCAGACCGTTAATAAAAATTAAATAATGTTGGGTTTTAAAATAAAAAATTAGGGTAATATTGCCGCAAATAAAGTTCAAGTTCAGTTCCCACCAAACTCTTTTATTTTTATTTCAACCAATTACTCAGTTATAATTTGAAGCTAGTGTAAGCAGTATATATATATATATATATATATATATATATATATATATATATACATATCACACAAGCTTCAATTTATATGTTGGCTACAATAGTTTTTTCATTAAAAACGTTTAGTTCTTTCATGATATTGTAGCGAACCTCAGTTCCCGTAGGCAGGCGCATCACACAGGGCGAGGCAATCCACACACAGGCGGAGGGCAGGCATGAACCTGGGACTACAGTCCGACGAGTGCGTGCCGGGGTACCTGCATCCCACTCCTGACACCAATGAAGCGAACCTCAGTTCCCGCACACAGGCACATCACACAGGGCGAGGCAATCCACACACAGGCAGAGGGCAGGCATGAATCCGGGACCTCTTGCACTAAAGCATAGCGCTGATCCTGCTGTACAAAAGAGCCAGCTCCCTTGCAAGGGGCGTATATCGGGCTTATCAGGACGAGTTATGCAATTTTTTTAAATTAGTTTTTTATGCATTTACTTTTGCCAGGGGCTGGTGAGATTTCTTTGGGGAAGGGGGGGGGGGGGAGGTCGGGATACAGTGATCCGATTGGCTGGATATCCCTGTGTTAGCCAGGGAAACCCTACATTGTAAAATACAGTTCCGTTCTACCTGCTTGCCTATAAAGTGACAGCTCTGATTGGCTGGATATACATGGGATATACGTTCACCACCGACTCCAACCACTTACAATGATACGTTTTATGATTGCCACTTAATAATGCAGATACAAAGCAAATATATTTATCACTGTAATGTTACTAAAACTGCATGCTGTTAATTTTATTAAAAATATTAAATTAAAATTGCCATCTAAATTAATGTAAAAAAAAAAACCTGCAGCGTTTTGCAAAAACCACCCAAAACTAAACAACCCGTCTAGCATAATTTACTCCCACAAAACAGAATGAAAAACAGCCCAATTTTGCTGAAAAACTGCCCAGTTGTCAGCACTGCAGCTGACATCCGATGGGCCGGACGGATATAAAGCAGCGTTCTTCAGTTGGCGGCCACTGAACCCCAATTGAAGAACGA
Source organism: Polyodon spathula (assembly GCF_017654505.1). Classification (NCBI taxonomy): domain Eukaryota; kingdom Metazoa; phylum Chordata; class Actinopteri; order Acipenseriformes; family Polyodontidae; genus Polyodon; species Polyodon spathula. The sequence continues at coordinate 13,098,354 of NC_054543.1, forward strand.
GGCTTTATGTACATTGTCATGTTATGCACGAATGTAAGAATTGGCTTTCTGTGGTGATCTACTTTCTTCTTTCAAATAGCGTGTATCTATAACTGTTTGCGTGATTTATTTTAATTGCAAATATATTATCTGCTCACCGTTACAGTTTTGTTACATGATTCATTAGTTTATCTGTAATGCAATCACAGCTTTACATATAGACTGCTTGCTCTCAAGGGTCTGGGCTGCTTTGCTTTTATAATGTCCCAAATTCTGGGCCGATTTGGTTTTCAGATAATGTCACACACGCATCCACACACAACATGAAACCCCTGCACGCATTCACACCCAATGCAACCCCCCCACCCCTGCACGCACACACAACCATGCAACCCCTGCACGCACTCACCACCATGCAACCCCTACACACACACACACCACCATGAATTATTGTAAAAGTAAATGGCATGAGCCTTCGTTTAATCACAGTTGCAGTCTCATTTCTGTCCCAACACACCTTCAGTTCCTCACTTCTCCCACTTCAGCTGCTGTGTTAGTGTGCTTGCATAGAATAGCTGCCACTTGTAAAGAGCTTTGGCATCCTATGAGATGAAATGTCCTATATAAATCCAAAGTATTATCTTCCATTTAAATAAAGAGCTTTTTAAAATAAGGGGTACGTGTAAGGGCACAGCAAGTTTGTTGTTGTTTTTTTAATTTCTTTAATTGTTATTTAGCACATTCTTATCTCAGACTCAGCTGTGGGTGAACACAAAATGTTAGACAGACTGTTTATAATTAGGCTTGCAACTCTCTACCTGCCTTTAAAGCTGTAATTTACATTGTTAACCCATCTCAAGTTCTTAATTACATCACGGATATCTGTGACAGACAAGGAGCAATCAAAACCCGAGATTGTTATGAGATTGTTATGATAAGATCAGGTTCCATCCCAAAAACCAGGCCTGTGTCATACCTCCTGGCGTTTAGTGTTTCAACCAATTAGCACTAATCATTGCAGTGTGAGGGCAGGTGCTTATTGCTTAATCATAACCATTGCCATGCAATACAGAGTGTTTACTTTCGGACAGTCTCGCAGGTTTCACTGTGATAATTGAGCTCAGCAATGTCTGATGACAAAACGTGAAAAACATTTGCTAGCGTTCAGCACTACATGCCATATTATAACATGTTGTACATGATATCGTTTGTGTTTGTTTAGCACTTCCCTTTAATTAGCTGCATGTTGAAATTATAGGTAAGGGATTTACTTGTCTCAGTTGCCATTCTTGCCTTTAAGAGAAGCAGGGCTATGCTTACCAGAATGCATTGGGTTGTGAGTTGAAAAGCCTGAACTATCCCAAACTGTCCTGCTGAACACGTAGCCATATGGTCACCTTAATTATAGTTTCTGTACAGCATTGTGCAGACATACCACTGGAACAGGTTCTGCCATTCGGTGCTACTTGTGTTTGTATTTATATTTAATATAAATATTTAATTTGTATTTAATGCTCAGTTTGTAGATATTCTATATTTTATGCTGAAACACCTGGCGAGTTGTGTGGGTTTACTATTACAAAAACCGTAACTTGAAAAATGTTGAACAGTAAAAATGAGGTAAACAAAGTTAGGTGCCCGTCATTTGCCATTAATTATACTTTTCTGTAAACTTAAACTGGAAACAATTTATCTAAAAAAGAAAAATAAATCACGACGAACAAGACAAAATGAGAAGTCCACCGCAAAGTTGCACAAGTAAAAAAAGTGTACAAGACCCAGTGTATTGCATATGATAAATATTTGCATACTATTTTCTTAATGGTGGAAAAATAAGATAAATTCAATTTAAAAAGATGTAAAAGACCAAAAACAGCATAACGTACCAGATTTGACGGGGCACTTCCCTGCTTTTTTAGCGGAAGTTGTTTAGTTGTTCACTTTTTACCGCGTACCTGAAAATAACACGACACAGGTAACTACCAAGTAAGGTGGTAAATGTCTGAAATTTTGAAGAAATATATTGCTTTTCTGAAAATGTAACGGTTAATATTATGATTTACTGAAGCTTATTGATAAATTATGAAGATATATGCATTTCAGACATTTACCATTTGCTTATGTGTGCATTCGGGTTCAGCATCAATCATATGCAAATGCACGGTGAACAACACCAACTTTTCTGAGGGTTTGATCGATGTAGGTAGTTCATGTATATGGCTAATAAAGGGAGAAAACACTCCCATTGTACCTTAGACCCACTAAATAATTCTTACAAGAAATAACTAGTTTATTCACAGGATCTGTTGTACTCTTTTTTTCAGAATTTGAAAAATAGTATATTGGAATTAAAATGATCTTAACTCTGTAAATCACATTCAAGAATTTTGGCTACATCGTGTATAGAATCTATATTCGAAAATGTGTGAACATAAATGATGTATAAGTATAAATAAAGTATGTGTGCTTACAAAGTACCAATATGCATACTATATGAAATGTATACAGACCCACAGTGGCAAACATGGACTTTTATGCCTCAATTGCAATTTAATTTGATTGTGATATATGGGGTTTGCCTCAGGTTATCTGAGGCAAACCCCATATATCACAGTCAAATTAAATTGCAATTGAGGCATAAAAGTCCATGTTTGCCACTGTGGGTCTGTATACATTTCATATAGTATGCATATTGGTATACAGTGTCTTTTGTTACCAGTGTAATGGAAGGTGAAAGCATGGGTAAGCATTGTAAGCTCAGAGAGGTATGCATTGTAAATCATACTTGAATACCGTCAATATCAACTTGCCCTAGTTCTTCATCAGGTTGCCAGACCTTCTGGGAAGATTTTTTCATTGCGACCAATTATTTTATTGCAACATACCAACAAAGTGTTGATATGTTGCAATTTTTTAAATCAAATGATTGTAGAGCAAACTTTCCTGTAAATGGGATGCTCCTCACAATACTAATTTGCAGTGCATAAGAAATCCATGATGTGTGTCATTTTTTGATTTGGCTACAAATAGTATTTTTTATTGTATTTTTAGAAAACTAACATGGATGTCCATTGTGACCATATCATGATTACTAAGAGAAAAGTGAGGTCAAAATAGACTTTCCACTTTATAACTTCAAATAACTCTAGTAGGAAACAAAAATTGTAGCTTTGGTTTGATTCGATTTAAAGTCACAACATAATTCAAGATCTCCCAAACCATTGGGCCTTGAAAGCTGAAACTGTATATTTTTCCACTGCATATCATGGGTTCATTTTTCAAGAAAACCAGTGATGTGTCGCACTCAATTTTTTGGATTCTCTTTCAAACATACCAGAGCAGTCTGCAGTCTTTTAGGCCACCTGCAAAAGATTTGCTATACTGACAGTTGCCTCAAGTAACGACCTTTTGGCCTGATCTCCAATCTGTGATGGTGATTTGACCAATAAAGCCTAGGAAGTGCTGGATTCCTTATTGTGCTGTACAATAAGTGGGCCTTTTATTGTTGTTAACCTACAGTCCCCATTTATAAGGCAGCAAGATGTTCTCTCCACATGCATGTTTGTATTGCATGGAAGTTATCTAGCATATGTTCTGTGCATGGAAATTGCATCTGTTGCCAAAGACAGCCACTGTGGAATACAGTATTGGTAGTTGTCATTCATTTGCACCCAAAAACAATTTACTATGCATAGCTGATGCATACAAATTAAAAGGTCCTGTTGGTTTCACGTTAAGTAGGTACAGGTTGTAAACTTGAAGCCCTTTAAGTGAGAAGAGACAAACCAGCAATAGGTTTTATCTTTTAAAAAATATCAGTGGTACTCGCCCATTTGTGTAAGCCAAGTCTAAAATAAAAAACGATGACCAAAATCCTTTTTATGATTTGTGAGTGTAGATGTCTTGGTGTGTTTCACTATTGCTGCAGATTACATCATCTTTAGAATCAATAGAATGGAAATGATGAACTACCCCTGGTGAGTAGAAAATAAAAGATGAGGTATAGAGTAAACATAAGAGTCTGTTTTCTAGCAAAGCAGGTAAATTACCACTCACATTAAAATAAGTATAATCTCATAAATAATTACATTGTAAGTAAATTAACAGAGTGCCTAATCGAGTTTGGCAAGTTTATTCAGTTTCATTGCTTTTAGAAAATGTGTTATTTAAATGAAAGAAAGAAATTGCTAAATTGTTGGGATAGTATGCCATGGTCTTAAACACTCCATAACTTCTCAGCTTGCATAATGAGTTTGTGTGAGATGGGCCATTTGTATTTTCTCATGAAGACAAGAGACCAATTATCCTTAAATTATTTCATGCTGCAAAACAAGGTCATAACAAAAAAGGGGCACTAGACAGACTGCTTGTTGCCAAAATTGAACAACAATCCACTTATTCTTTTAAGCTTAAGCAACTGAACTAGCCTCAAGGAGAAAAATTGTCAGACAGAACTTCAGTCCTATTCAGACTCTGCTGGGTTTGAACCCACCGTTGCATATAACAAAAAGCCCCCATTTAACAGCATCTGCATTCTGAGTATCTGAAGTTGGAAAACAGTTAGGGTGCTTAGCAACTAGCCAAAACAGAGTTTGGAATAGGAGCTGCTACTATTTAGCACTGGTTTTGATTCACAAATTGGTGTTCACTGATCCTGAGTTCAGTGCACCAAGATAGGACCTTGCCTTAAAGGGGTAAAAGATCAAACTCATTTTGGTTTATACATACAAATGATTACACTATGTAACACAGTTTTTGTTCCTGGGTAGTAAGTGTTATTTCCTAATTGCTTATGCCTCAAAAGTATAGAAAATGGCTATTATTCCCCACAAACTTTGCTTTTGTGACCAGGACAGTGATATTTCAAAATATCACTATTTCCAATGGGAAAATGGGCAAATGTGTGTCTTTTCGTTCACACAAAGTCAGAAAACGTATGAATCCAAATTAACATGTATTTATACTAAAGTAATACAAAGATGACTACAACAGATTTAGAAGTGAGTACTTTTTCAAGATTTACAATTATACTGTAAATACAGTATAATTGTAATTTTCCCATTGGAAATAGTGATATTTTGAAATATCACTGTCCTGGTCACAGAAGCAAAGTTTGTGGGGAATAATAGCCATTTTCTATACTTTTGAGGCATAAGCAATTAGGAAATAACACTTACTACCCAGGAACAAAAAAAAAAAAAAATTGTTACACAGTGTTACCAATCACATCTATAAACTAGGCTGTTATAGGGAGAAGTGCGCAAACAATATGTGTTAGTTCATGTTTTATAGCAATGTATGAATGTTCAAGCCATAGCAATTACAGTTAGGCCTGCTTATATTACTGATTGATAGAATGTGTAAAAGTGGTTCTAATAGACCGTGGTCTTTATATTCATGAGGATACACCAGAGTGCTCACTGTAGACAGGTTCTCCACTGTGCCGATGGCCTCTAATACCAGTTTGACAGTATGTTAATACCAATTTGAATTCTGCTTTCATCAGATCAAAGAATACATTGTAATACATCAAATGATATGTGGCTCAATAAAATGTGAGCATGCTTAGCTAGAACTTTTTTAATGCCATCTTTAGAGAAAAGTAGAGGTGTTAATCCCTGTATCCTGGTCCAATTCCAATACAGAAAAAAGACCTGGTTAAATATCTGAATTCAAAGTAAATTAGACTAGAAACATAATGATTGTTCAAACTACCAATGCCAGGAACAGAAACAATATGGTGCTTCTCTGTGGTGCTAACCTGTATACACACTTCAAATAAATAAATAATTTCTGTAGCAGGCAACATTACAGGTTCATATTAAAAAACCCTTGAATAATGTATTGATGACCCTAATGTCAAAGGTTAATTTTCACATGCCCAGGAATCCATTAACAGGAAAGCAGATCGTATCATAGAATGAGGTAGGGGGAGCTTCTGACATGATACCACAGGAATACCAAGAACCCCCCATACCTTTCCCTTTTCCAGTATAGTTCTGCATTTGCAAAAACTGACAACATATGCTAACAAAGTCAGGGAAGTGCCAACAAATGCTAATGATTGATGAATGTGTAGCTCTATTCCCAATATCGAGGCTTGAATGTGGTTTTCTGGTATGACAGGGAGATATAAGTTACGGTGACCAATGACAAAAGCTATGTATATTTAGTTTTTAAAATGCCTAATGCAACCTGGGTCAATACATGTAGAACACTATAGCCCACACGGTGGAACAGAGACATTAACTCAGTTATTGGTAAAGGGGTCATGCTGTAACAATCCATTTTTATAACAGGCGGCAAACCTGTTAACTCACCAGCAATTGGATCGTTAAAAAAAATGGGTTATTGTGAAAGGAAGTGGATATGGTACTCCCTCTGTGCCAGGCAGAAATAAATGCAATAACTAAAGAAAAAATCATGGAATTAAGGCAGAATCAATGGGAACCCAATCCTAAGGGAAGGTTTTATGATAATATACAACCAAAGGTTAGATTAGGTAATGAAACATTTAGAGGGGAATTGAACAGGAGGGAAAAAACTATAAGAATAGGCTGAGCATTGAACATACTGTATTGATCAGCATCTTTTTAGAATAGGGAAACATGTAGATGGATTATGTGGAGATTGTCAAAGGTTGAAAACTACAGCATTATGTTTTGGAATGTAAATTCAAACAAAGAGGTGTTAATAAACCAGTTGAATGCATAAGAGGTGGATGATAAAGTAATACATAGCGTATTGAAGGAGAGAAAAACATTCAGACTAGTGGAAAATGGGGGTATATCTAGATATTATAGAAGGGTGATATAGGACGCTCATCATCTGGTATTAGATGGCATGCGCCAATTTCCCCCTCCACACAATTGAACAAGCGGTAAAGACAGAAAACTGGATTTTGGAACACAATGTAAGGATTTTTAAATTAAATAAAAAAAAAAAAAAATGCAAGGTGTTTTTAGTTATTACCTATTGTACTAAAAGTAGTGAACATCATCCATCTATAACATCGACTGGAAAAACATCCCTGGGGGTTATAGACCGTTCCATATTTTTTTTCCCAGGGTTTAGCCAATAACTGCAGACGTCTATTTTAAGAGGCATCGTTGATTTTATAAGTTTCATGCATGATGAATTGAGGCTGAAATATAACATTGAGGGTGTGTAATTAAATTAGCCCATGGCAGGGCGTGTATTGACTATGTATTTTTGAAGGGAGACACTATATTCTCTGTTCTGCAAAGTGTTGGAGATTATTATCTTTTGATATATATATATATATATATATATATATATATATATATATATATATATATATATATATATATATATATATATATATATATATATATTGTAATCTTCCAGTTTAAAGAAATCATCATCCCTGCTATTGCCTCGCAGAACGAATCGCTTTAGATCAACGCCTCAGTGCTGTGAATATAGATCAGTTGCAGTTTACTAGCACGGCAGAGGCAGAAGAGAAGGAGAAGGGGAAGAAGAAAAAACCGACTGTCTTGGCCTCCTGTGCAATAAATCATTCACTTACAAAAAGAAACCTAGTTCACGTTCTACGATATTCGACGCGCTGGTTGTAACCAGAGTGGATCACAAGGATGGGATATGCCAACAAAACCTTCAAAAGATACGCTCTCTTCCTTTGGATTGCATCTTTGCATCTTTTAATAGAAGGCAGACCAAGGCAACCCAGGTGCCCCACGTCGTGTATATGCACTAGAGATAATGCTCTGTGTGAAAATATCAGAAGCGTTCCGCAGAGTTTCCCCCCTGATGTCGTTTCTTTGTAAGTTCATTTGGAAATGTGCATTAATAAAATGTTTGTGTGCGTGCGTTTTGTGTTTACAGCATCAAATGAGGATGACACCTGCATTTTGGTGTTTAGTTTTAGTTTTCGTCATCTCAAAAGAATAAACATTTTATTTTACATTTAATCTACTATTGTGAAACCTTCCTAATGTAAATTTATGGTTAATATTTAAATGAATAAGACAATAGGCTATTGGACGCCATTCTGTTGGACTAATTATTGTAATGCACACTATTAGTATCTTGCATTATTTGATTTCCCAATAACAATTTTTTTTTTGTTTTTTTTTTTTTAAAAAATTATTATTTTTATTTTTTTTAGATCGTTTGTTAAATCTGGATTCAACGAAATTCCTGACGGAAGCTTCCTGCACACACCAGCACTGCAGCTTCTGTGAGATTCAATTTTATACATTTTTCTGTCAGCATGTTATAATCGCTTTAAACAGCAAATCAGTATTTTTCAGTTGGAGATATGTTTATGCTGATAATGCTAATAATTGCAAACGGCGTTGGAGGTGTGAGAGGTTTGCATTGCAGCAACTGTCGGGTAGGCAGCACAGTACTGCTGCATTACAGCAAAATGGTATTAGCTTTATGTCTGTGCAGGACTGATTGAATAAGAGTTGTTTAAGGAAATGTGCTTTAAAAATGTAAGGAAGGGACTCCTAGTCAAACGTACACAGTGTATTCGGAACCTTAGCGTGCTTCTCTGTGTAAAAGATCTCAAAACAGAACTGTAAATAAGATGTTTAAATTATAGTACTACCAGAAGGATTTTCCTGCCACTAAAGCAGCAGGTTTAGCTGCTGACAGTAGGTGCACAAAACACAACTACCCTTACCTTTCTCAATAAATATTAATATTCTTCAGCCATGATCTTAATCAGTCTTTTTCTGATTTCTTTCTGTCAGTAGAATGTGTACTGGTTCTAGTCACTCCGTTTAATTTAATGGGATTTGAAGGGCTTAAATAAAGTTCACTTTTTACAATTTTTTAATTTTTATTTTAATTAATCACGGACCTTATTTAGCAAAGTTTGCAAACCACTAAGGCAATAGCAAAACACTTTTGCGGACAGTGAGCGAATTAAGTCTTGCGGGGGGGAGGTAAAGTGTTTAGAAGTAGTTAGTTAAGGTGGTTTTGTATTGCATAATAAATTCTTCTAAGCATCATTTACATAAAGCTGCATCCACACTGGACGCGAGCAATGCGAGCAAATAATGTAGTAGACACTGCAGTCAAATGGGCGTATCCACATCAGCAGAGAAAATTTCGCGTCGCTAAAATAGAACCTGTTTCTATTGTTTATCTATTGTTTGTCGCACGACTGGAATGAAACTGTCCAAATCAGAAGCAAGGTTAACACCCTTGAAACAAGTCAAACACACAGCTCAAAACACGTTACGCCTGAAAACAAGTTAATCATTTTATGTTGCACAGTGCCAGTAGTCGTGGCTTACAGGTGGTGCATTTAGCATCACCGAGACATTTTCTTTCCGATTACGCAAGTTGCATAAAAATAGATGTAAGCTGCCCAGAGTTGTCCTCCGACGCTGTAGCTTGTGTTTGGCTGCATGGCGGGCCTGCAGAGTGAAAAGAAGCAGTTGGCAAATGGCACACGTTTCGGAGGACAGCGTGTGTTCGTCTTTGGCGTGCCTGTGTCAGCGCACAGGTGGTAGCGGTGGGCTGAGCCTAAAAATACAATTAAGAGAAAAACGGGGTAAAATAAATTAGCAATAATTGTTGTATAAGACACAAATGCATACCATGCATGTATATTTATAATAAAGGCATCGACGATCCTCACAGTTCATAGGTGAGCTATACATCCCAAACTTAATGAAAACTACTGATTATAAATTTTTCGCTCCGGACGAACCAACATACAGATAGTAAAAATATACATTAGGGTGTTTTGTCTCAAAAGAAAAATCCCAGTTATGTTAATTATCAGAGCAATTGATGAGCAGAATAGGTTTTGGTAACCAGAGAGTAATATAGTGTCTCTAAATTAAATTAATTTTGTGCAACATACTTCTCTTGGCATCAGCTTGAGAAAATGAGCGATGTGTTTGGACTGGATAAGTGTAATAAAGCAGTTTAAAAAGAAGAAAAATAAGAAGTAAAGGCTATGTTTCGCACTAATAATGACTCATGTTTTGGCATCAAAGCAAAAAGAACCATTAGTGTTTTACGGGAATGGCTCAGTTTATGCTTGTTGAATATTAATAAACACAATATTTAATTGTTTTATTTAAAAAAATGTTAACAGTGGAAATATTGTATTTATGTACTTTGTCTCAAAAAATAATTTCTGACATATTTCCTATCATACAGTGGAGTCTACAGCATATATCAACAAATCAAGCCAAACTGTTTAAGCTTTTGCTTTAGTTACTTTACGTTACTTTCCTCAGCACTCCATTTACTTTTAAATGTAATGGAAAGTGGTGCAGCGGAACTTAAACAAAGCTTAGATCTCTGGCACATTGTTGAGATGATACACACATCTTAATAAATCCTACATGAATGATCTTATTTTAAACTCAGAGAAAGGTGTTTGTAAAAATGTTTTCAAAAAAGGAAAAACTACAGAAGTTTTCATGAACACTAACCCATATTTAATTTATCAAAACAAGCTTGATTGATGCTTTTGGTTATTATTTCTTCCTTCACCATAGCCAAGGAATATCACAAAATTACCAGCCGGTTGACATCAGACTCTATTGCATATTAAATCACAGTTATTGTTTACCTTCTGTTAACTTCCTTTCTAAAAAGATGAAAATAATGACGGTTTCTAGTTGCACTGTCTGTAGGCTGTCAGTGTAAGTTGTCTTTTTTTAGATATCTGCCTAATAGCAGGAATGATGTTAAAACTGTAGGAAACATCAAGCAGTTAGTTAATCACAAATCTTCATATGTCTACAAATTAAAGATACAGGGTAAGTTAATCAAACAGAACCAGTCATTTTATTAAATTGATAGTTTGATTGTGCAGATAAATTGTGAAATGCATGTTAATTCTTTCTTGCATGCTGTAAACATTCATTACATGGTGATGTCAATGATATAATACCATTAATAAGTCAAACTAGTACTTAAGTTGTAATGTCCCATGTACATCGTAATAATACTGTATCTATGTTTAATTTAAAAACAAAAGTTGGGCAAAAGTTATAGCCTAGCTGGAAAATTATATTTATAACCTCTTACAGCTGGAGGTTGGCCTATTTGATGCAGGGTTGCAAGCATGTTTCAGGGGTTGAATAGCTTAAACTTAAACTGTGGAAGTGTCTTCTTTCTGATTGGAATGAGCCCTGTGGTTGTTTTTAAATGGCATTATTTGATGTATTCTGTAGCCTGTTCACTGCAAACTCCTTTGAGGCCATTCGTGAAGATGCTTTCCTTGGTCTTCCACATCTCGAGTACCTGTAAGTAATATTAATTTTTATTCTTTTTTTGTACATTCTTAATAGACAGTAGTTCATGTAGATGGAGTCATACAATAACAACAGTATGGAAATGCTTTCACAGGTTTATCGAAAACAACAAAATCAAATCGATTTCTCCAAATGCTTTTCAAGGACTTAAGTCGCTTATTCACCTGTAAGTATATGCTGTTTTCTTTATTTTGATGGTTGTGGTAATAAATCCTACCATTTCATGCTGACCTCCACTTTGTTTTTGCCCCATATGCCTGTTTTCTTTCCTGTAAAATGACTTGTATTCATAAAGAATGTTGATTGGGTATTTATTGATTGAGAGCTACACACATGCAACTTTGAGTGCATCCAGCTAAAGTGCTAACACAATTTCAATTAGTATTCATAAAACTCCTCAACACTATTTATGCATGCAGTTCACAACACAAAGAAGTAAAAAGGCTTTATGGTTTGGTTCTACATTGCTAAAATGTATTACTAATTTGCTATGTACCACTGAGATCCATCTGGTTATAGATATTACAAATGTAGATTTGCTTAGTTGTACTTTGTGCTGTTATCAGCACAGAGCTGGCAATCACACAAAAACCAATGGTAACACAATCATTTGTGCACGATTAAAACTTGATGCAGTTTAAAATGACAATACCCACCTGTGACAGGGTGGCATGGTGGGTCACCAGACCAGAAAATACACATGCAATAGTACTGCGGGTGAGTCGCCAATGCGCTCATATTTATTAAATCAAACAAACTAAAGACTTTTACAAAACAGCATGATGGCCAAAATACATATACACAACCAAAACAAGTATCATGCCTGTCTGTACTCCGCACAAGTAGCAATTGTTTATTTCTTACTTTGTGACTGATCTCTTTCATTCCTTTATGAACAACCAAACACAATCCACAAAAGCTACTGGTATATATAGTGGTTGAGGGATTAAATGGATATCAATTACCTCATTTATCCCTCGACCACATTCTGCACAGGTTTTCTAATAGAAAAAGTTAAGAACACAGGCCACATTTTGTTGGTCTTGACTGGTTTTAGTAGAGAGGTTTCACTGAGCATGAATTTGGTTTTGGACTTCTGTTAGTATGGTTGGACAAAAAAACAAAAAAAAACAAAGGGGAGAAGCAGTCTTGTGACTCTACACATAACAAAGAATGCTGTGGGAGAAGATGGAAAACTGTAAATACCTATAAGTTAATCTACAATTATACACCATAACAACCAGTCAGGTCACTCCATTGCTGTAGGGCATGTACACAAACAAGTTTAAGTTGAAAAAACAAACATTCCACCACAATAGAAAGCAAAGTAAAAAAAAAAAACCCTAAAATGTTTAGATTTATTTGGGTATCCAACAGAAAAAAAAGCAAAAGAAAATGAATGGAACACAATTTAAGGTATTTTTCTATAAATGGTGTATGTTAGCGACTTGGCAGGTCTTGTCGGTTATTAGAATGTAGAATGTTTACCTCCTTGTACAATATGCTAGAAAACTAATTATCATTGTGACAGGGTAGCTTTACAGCCCAAGCTGTTACCGGCAGGAAAGAGACCCAGAGTCAGAAAGTTGCAGTTTAAGAGTGTATGCATACATTTATTTAACAAAACAAACACAAAAAATAGAAACAAACGAAACACGGCACAAGAGCCAAAATAAAAGATTCAAGCAAAATAGAATAAACACGCCTGAGTCTACATGACACTAGTGACAGCCTTAAGGTCTCCACACACCGGACACAGTGCGATTTGTCCCGATTTCGCCATGGCACTACGCTTGACACCAGTGGCGACAGGCATGCGCAGCGTGACTGGTTGGCTGGCTGGCTGTCAGGCGGCAGAAATAGCAAACACCCACAGACAGAATTGCAGTTCAGTACCTTGGTGCACTTTTAATAAACACAAAACACAGGAACAAAATAATAGTTTTAACAAAAACACTCCTTTAAACACACACAGCTATCATGGTGTTCTTAACTTTCTCACTTTTTCTCCACTCCTAACTCTCACACCAAACATTAATTCGTGACTAGGGGTGATTGGCAACCAATGATTCCATTACCACCTGGCCACATTTCACACTTTTCAATCACACCTCAGTCACTCAATTAAACAATTAAACACAATTTCCATCACCACACACCCAAACACACGTCCTCCCCCTACTCTGTCACAACAGCTAATAAAAATGTGGAATACATAATAGCTTTTCAGAATACTTATTTCAGTAACGGTAAACGAATCATACACACCAGCTATATCCAGTTCCCTGGAAATGGACTGCCAGATGTTCTCCCTCATTGCCGTGTCTATATTTGTATCCTTTGTTGTGCAGCGCCAGGTATTTTGATACTGCAAGAATTATCTTGCAATATCAAAATCGCAAAGACACCAGTCCTGTTTTTTTTTTTTTTTTTTGCGTCACTTCAGTGTCTCCTGTTGCATCGCGGGCAGTGTGAACAACTCTTATAAAAGATTCAAGTTTTACTGTTTTTGTCATGAAACTTTCTGCATGAAACTTACTGTAGTGAAGTAGTAGAAAAAAAAACATAAAAAACAATAGAAAAGATTCCAGTACAGCGATATAATAATGATATATTTCATACATTATAGTCAGAGTCGTTCAGAATTTGTTTGTTGGGTTGTTGTACATGTTTTCCTAATCAAGGACACATACTGTTTTTAAATGTTTTCATACATCAATAGTTTGATGTTTTTGAGTCTTTATGTGAATGACTTGTTGAATGCACCTTCATAATGGCTGAGGAATGAAGCATGCACAACTACAGGAATGTCCCACCCTCTGGCAATTAATGGATCTGTGAGCAATTATTTGTGAGTGTACATTGGTATGATTTGCTGTGCTAGGCAAGTACCGTTCAGATTTAATTTTCATCAGAGAATTTGAATTCTTAACTATGTTACATATTTTTAACACTAAGAAAAACAATAAACAAATTGATAACCTTGGTTTTATATAATAAATGTATAAAGTATATGTACATTTTATATTGCAGTGATTTACACTTGACATGAATACTTCAATAACCTGCCATTTGCTAATCAATTTGTATTGTACAAAGGGATATTTAGGGGGAATTAGATAAGCAGGGTTCAGACTTGCACAGAGTGTTTTCATTTTTAATTGCTTAGTTGCTTTTACTCATGCTGCTACTAGTATGTAGTCCTTCTGATAAGGTTCTTGGATTATTAATAACATTCCCCCACTTTAAAATTATCTGCAGTGTTGTGGTAATACATCAAAACAGCATGATACTGAACTTTTTTCCCAATGTAAACTTATAGAAGCAGTAGAAAAATAGATCTTGAAGCGACCGCCCACTGAACAAATAGTTCAGAAATCTGTTTGGTTAGTACCAGTAAATGATGTGCAAAAGCTGCTGATAGGCTGTTTATATGACAGTATCTTTTCAAGTTGAGGGCAAGTTCTGTGATTGTTCTTGTGCTGAGTTAGGAAGGAAAATCTGGTAATTGGCTGCTCTATAGCAACCACTACTGGCCAGGTGCCAGACAAGATCACGTGGAGTACAGTTAGGCTGAACTCTGCCCCCAGAATTCAGCGGTTTGAAAAAATCTGAGTTTGTTTGTCATTTGAAGAGACGTTTGGCAAGACAGCAGAAATAGAGGATGCCCACTGATCTTCAGACCTCCCAAGTTGGTATGGGGGTTGCAGCAGTGAGGGGGACATTCAGATTTCAAATTAGGGAGAAAATGGAGTTAAAATACATGACTGGTTAATGCATTGCTGAAGGAAAAAAAAAAGTGTACTTATTGGATTTGTTAGGTTAATACCAGTTTATTGAGGATGGTTTTAAAAAATGTATTTGCAGGAGCCTGGCATATAATAATCTTCAGACACTCCCTAAAGATGTTTTCAAAGGCTTGGAGGCATTAATAAAGGTGTAAGTATGAATTCTTATTCCTGCTTATTGCTTAGCGAAGGAAATACATAATCTAAGTACATTTCACTCATCTGCAATTTGAGGTAAAAAATAAAAAAAATGTAAACATCAAAAGCAGATCTATGATTCCTTTCACAATAATTATCCCTCATTATTTTATCTAAAGGTAGTCAGTATTATTCACTTTAGTCTTCAGTGGTACTCCTTGTATATAGGACCAGAGGAACCAGATAAAGCTACATTACCAACAGAAAGTGGAAGAGCTCACAAAGCTTTTCATGCAGCTTTCAAAAGTAGTAGACCCTTTAAACTGACACATTCTCCCTAGTATATGACTTGTATTTGTGTAAATGTGACTTACCTCTTACTCCTGTTTCAATTCTGCATCATTTCCAAAGATTTTATCTAAATGTTTTGTGAAAAATAATACTTAGGGTGCTCAATCACTTAATTAATTCATATTACAAAAAAATATATATGAGAAAAAAGTGTGCCAAAAAATGAATACTTTTTAAGCTGTACATACAGTATATCACTGAATACTATCAAAATCATAGTCGAACTTCTCCCACAAGTGCCCTAGCTTCAAGCTCGTCTTTAGGTTTCTCATCATCTTTGCTTTGCAGGGATCTCAGAGGCAATGCCTTTAACTGTGACTGCAAATTGAAGTGGTTAATTGAATGGATGCACAACACAAATGCAACTGTGGATCAAATCTATTGTGCAGACCCACCAGCATATCAAGGGAAGAAAATCAATGATCTTGACCCGCAATCATTTGACTGCATAACAACAGGTGATTGTTATTTGCTAAATTAATTTATAACAGCAGTTTTGTAATACACACTCAAAAGTAATTTGCATTGATCCTGTTTGTTTTAAATGTAAGATCTTGTTATTCAGTGGCTTGATTGAAGAATACATCTTACTTGTAATTTGGAAGTGAACCGAGACATTTTATCAAATTGTAAGAGGCAATGGCATTGGCTATAGTCAGGAGTGATTCCGATTGTCACCATGCCACTGAGAGCCCCTACTGCTCTGCAAGTGCACCTCAACTCTCTTTTTCAACATGCTAGACAGAAAATGAAAAGGGTTTGAATGTTATATTACCAATTGTCTCCTTTTTATGTTTTACAGAATTTGCTTCATACCAGTCCCTGAAATTTGAGTCCATTTCAGTGGATTCCTTCTCTTACAAGAATGATGACCATATTGTGATTGCCCAGCCTTTCATGGGAAAGTGCAGCTTCCTAGAATGGGATCATGTTGAAATGGTCTTCCGGAATTATGATAACATTAGCAGTAAGTTATTTTCAATATCTTCAATTGACTAATCTACTCCAGATTTGTCTTTACTTTTTAGGCACAACTGTGGATTATACGCCCTTTTAAAGGTGTAATAAAACCAAAGTTTGAATGGGCTGCTTTATATCATCTACATATTGCTAAGGTTTATTTTCCTACTTGTTTAATATTCCATTATTTGCTTTCTAAATGACCCTCTATTGTAATTTTTGCTTTAACTGTTACTTACTAAGTTTACTAACAGTTCCAGCAAAAATTGATTCGAAAAGACTCCTCAACGCTGATTTTGAGAGTGAGGACAGGAAGCATTTAGAGTTGCATTGCTCACCGAAGCTCACTGGGGACTGGTTATGATACTGAACACATATAATATCATATATATGAGAAAAGAACATACTAGGAAATGTAGATTATATGCCTCAAAATATGTTCTTATTTAGGGGATCCCTGTTTAGGAGGTCCCTGGTTCGAATCCCGACTCAGCCACTGACTCATTGTGTAACCCTGAGCAAGTCACTTAACCTCCTTGTGCGCCGTCTTTCGGGTGAGACGTTGTTGTAAGTGACTCTGCAACTGATGCATAGTTCACATATCCTATTCTCGTGTCTTGTAAAGCGCTTTGTGATGCTGGTTCACAATGAATGGTGCTATATAAAAATAAAGATTATTATTATTATTATTATTATTATTATTATTATTATTATTATTATTATTATTATTATTATTATCTTCAAAAACAACCCCCCTTTAAGAGAATAATGCAGTTCTATTTGAAAACAGTAGCTTGATTACAATATTCCACCACAAGGTGGTGCACTCTTTCATTCAATTAGAAGTCATTTTGGCATTGCATTTATCCTGATTTACTGTAATACATGTAAATATTTCTTCACATCTGTAATACATGTTAATATTTCTTCATGTAACTGTGACAGATGGTCGTATGTGCTGTATAGAGAGTGAGTGTGGTGCTCTGGTGGGGTCTATAACCTGTTGCACAGGGAGTGAACCAGAAAAGGAAGCAGTGTGTTTATCCTTAGACTAATGGTTCCACAGACCAATATAAGTTACATTAGATGGTTCAGGATTAGTGCTTATCAGGGTTGATTAAACCCACCAATAGTGTTGTACATGTGGCAGAATAGATTGTTTAATCAGAGTAAAAGTTAAAATAACGCCTGGAAAACATTTTTTTTTTAAAAGCGAACATGAAATAAGAATTGTTTCAGAGCCTTTGTTATTACCCCTTTTACTAGCTCATACGACATACACTATTAAATGTCTTATATTTTTTTATTTTTTTTTTAAGGCATTTCCACGGTCGTCTGCAAACCAATGGTGATAGATACTCAGCTGTTTATCATTGTTGCACAGCTTTTTGGAGGCTCCCACATTTACAAACAGGACAACTCTGCAAACAAGTTCATCAAAATCCAGGATATTGACATCCTCAAAATCAGGAAGCCTAACGACGTGGAAACCTTCACAATCGATGACACCTCATACTTTGTCATTGCCGACAGTTCCAAAGCAGGTTCTACAACAGTTTACAAGTGGAATGGAAATGGGTTCTACTCCCATCAGTCCCTCCACCCCTGGTACAGAGATACGGATGT
The DNA here is from genome assembly GCF_017654505.1 of Polyodon spathula. Classification (NCBI taxonomy): domain Eukaryota; kingdom Metazoa; phylum Chordata; class Actinopteri; order Acipenseriformes; family Polyodontidae; genus Polyodon; species Polyodon spathula. The sequence continues at coordinate 13,116,469 of NC_054543.1, forward strand.
GGAATATCTCGAAATAGCCAACAAACCGCACTTGATTCTGTCGAGCAGCTCCCAGCGCCCTGTTATCTATCAGTGGAACAAATCCCAGAAATTGTTTGATAGGCGCACAGACATTCCTGAAATGGAGGATGTCTTTGCGGTCAAGCATTTCAAAGTGAATAACGACCTGTACATCTGCCTCACCAGGTTTATTGGGGACTCCAAAGTGATGAAGTGGGATGGCTCTATGTTTTTGGAGATACAGACAGTGCCATCTAGAGGATCAATGGTGTTCCAGCCTTTTGCTGTGAACAACTGGCAGTACGGAATTCTCGGGAGTGACTACTCCTTTACACAAGTCTACCGCTGGGATGTGAAGAAGAGCCAGTTTGTTAATTTCCAGGAGTTAAATATCCAGGCTCCGAGGGCTTTTACACTTGTTTCTATTGACAACCGTGAGTTTCTGCTGGCTTCTAGTTTTAAGGGAAAAACACAGATTTATGAACATCTCATACTTGACCTAAGCAATTAATAGAAGCAGACCTTACTTGTATTTACACTGCAGTAAAGAATAACTGCTCTTAATGGAAATGGACATGTTGTTGGATTATATGCATGATATATCCCACTAATAATACTTCCAGGTGAATGTCTTGCTAGAAGTATCTATCTCTTTTGGTTGTCGTCATTTAGTGTTCTTGAATTTTCCTTTCTTTTCTAACAAAGACCACTGTTAACTTTACCATTGGGACTATAAACTACATAACTGTGCAATCACATGTGTTACTAAAGTGCGAAATAATAATAATAATAATAATAATAATAATAATATACACCTTTTCATCTATTTATTAACCTATTTAGAAGAAAATATACAGATCTGCCAAATAACATGTTTACATTTCTCTGTCTTTCTAGTTGCAAGCAAAATCATTTATAAATTAAGCTTTTGTAAATATGAGGGACCGTGTCAATCAGAAAAAAATATTTCATATTAAGATCTGCCGTTGAAATTTTAAAATCATATAAAACATTTTGTAATTGTATATAACGTTAACATTGAATCAACAATGCAAACTTAGTTGTTGTTGGGTTGTTGTTGCTTGGTGGGGGGTGGGGGGTGGAGTCTAAAAATAACCTGACAACTCAGATGACTATTGTTAAATGAGGTTTGTATTACTGTATTAATTTACTCCAAATATTACAATATAATAAAGAAAATGATTATATTATATATATATATATATATATATATATATATATATATATATATATATATATATATATATATATATATATATACACACATCTTGCTGTAGTTTTGTTTGTGTAGAAGACCATCAAGTTTATTATTCAAACACACACACAAACCATCAACATCTTCTGATCACCTGCCCATATATTTTTATGAAAATATTTTTGGATGGAGTTCTGAATTCAAACCTTGGCAAAGCCATTATTGTGATGCCACTGCTACGAGCTAAAAATCAGAAATGTAGTTCACACTTTATGAGAATGTGTTCTCTCATCAAAGACATTCAGTTCTATATATATATATATGTACGTACATGTTCTTTTTAATGAAATTATATACTGTACATTGAAAGTTTAAGTTCATTATAAAACAATATGATGTCTTGCCAATACATATCGTAGGTTTCAATCTTCTTAAAGATCCAGTAATATGGTTTTGCATTCTATTTTGATTATAAACAATTTTACCTAAAAACGTTTTTCTTGACATTCTGTCATGTATTTTTAATGGTGTTTAAAGTACAAACATTAAACATGTCTAAAACCAATAGGTCATTGAGTTTAATCATCCCAGATGACACTGCTGCACAGACTCCATGTAGACCATACCCTAGCAACCTGAGTAGCTACTGTCTGAAACTTAGCTTGGGGTAACTCTTGAGTGAGAATTACAGGTGTATCTGCTAGCTTTGACCATGGTGCACCTCCTACTACCTGACTGTAAAGAAAGAAGACAACTAATTCTGGGACTGCAGGCAAAAATGTAGACACACCACCCAGCTTCAGGATAGATCAGGGCAGCCCAAAGCAGCTCATAATGCTGACAAAGTACAAAAAGTTATTTCAAGTTATCTGGGAAGATAGGAAACAGCACTGCAAGATCCAATACATCTTACAGACATTGTTATAACATATGGATGTAATACTGGTTCTTTAAACATGTATTTGAGATAATTTACCTGTTGGAAACTGCAGAGGGAGCTCCAGGTTATGTGTTCAAAATAAATCAAACGTAGTAGTGCTTATAATGAAGATTAGTAGTTTTGTAAATAACAAAAGTATTAACAATAAAAAGTCTTCAATAAAACTGACACAGCTCCTTTCCCCTTTCTATAAAATGTTTTGGTTTTTTTTGCTGATAAACATTTACGGTATGTACGGTATAATTCTGTACTGCTTACCAAATTCTTTTATCACATTTGGCCGCTTGGTAGCTCCAGGGTTTGAGAATCGTTCTCACCTTTACGTTGCTGATCTGAGCTGTGGGGACCCACAAGTAGCAATGGCATTTGCACTGCCGAAGAGTTCTGGAAATAAACGGTCTGCTGATCCTTTAACTCACCATGCTTCGGTGACCCCTTGCTGGTCAGGTGCTCAGAGGTTTCAGGTAGTGGCCTTTTATTCTGGTAAGTAAATTTTTATTGCCACAACATTAAGTACTGGTGTAAATAAAATACCACACTTGCCTACACTATGAGGGATCCTATGTAAGACTGGGAGTAATTGGGGAGAGTGAAGCAAGCACAGGTACTTTTATCAAACTCATAGTGTTGTGGTTATGTAAATAAGCATCATATTCATTGAAGTGCAAATGTAAAATAAAACTTTACAGTAAAAACCATAAGGGACTTTTGCTAATAATAAGCGGTAAGACTACCTTTGAAATCCTTTATGGATCACCTATGGTACACCTTTTACTGAAATAAAATAGGCTTTAAAATCCCACACTATAATTGGTGGCTTCTTTCTGGTATAGTAAAAATCATATATATTTCAGAGTTTTTAAGAGCTATTAAAGAGACTAGAAGATCAGTTAAAAAATTGAAAATATTTATATTAAAAATAAAATATTAAAAGTTGTTTTTTTTAAAGACCTATTATTTTATTATTATTATTATTATTATTATTATTATTAAAGCACATGCAAACACGTATCATTCAAAACACAAACATGGCTGTGTGTTTTATATACATATCATTTATGCAAGCCAGTTTGTGTGTCAGGGGTTTTCCCCAATCACGAGTTTTGCGTGAAGTGCTCAAAACACTTGTTTTCCCTTTGGTGTTTTACAAACAAAGTGTCATTTTGTCCCCAAAAGGGAAACCAACAGTACAAAATGTAAAAAACAAACAAACAAAAACTAAACAAAACATTGATTGCATTGTGTCCACAAAAGGCAAAAATGCGTTAACTTTATGTGGACAAAATTATTTTACTTATTTACATTTTGTGTTTTTCTAAATTCATTTTGTACACATACTAATTTGCAGTTTACATTTTATCCACAAAAAGCAAATTATGCTTTATCTTTTCTCCCCAAAAATTATTCAAAATAATAAAAAAAAACACACAAAATGCTCATTATGTGGATGAAATTAATCAATTTGTGGATGTAATGTACATTTTGTGGACGTAATGCACAATTATGTCGACTAGTGTTGTGCAGTTCGCGAACGATTAGCTCTTTTTTAAAGACTAATTACGGTAAATCATGGGAATAGGATCAGAATCAGAAAAAAAAAAATCAAGTTTCTGCTGCGTTAGTACTCAGTCATACACAATAAACTGGTAAATTAGTAAAAAGCTACATTTAGAATGTCAACGTACATGTTTACAAGAACCTGGTAAATTAAAAATAAATAAATAAAAATAACGGAAGGGGAAATATACATTAACACAATTAAAATATAAACCGACCATTTTTTGTGATAACTATCTTCGTTTTTAAACTACTTTAGGCTACTTTATTAAACCCCACAAATATTTCACCTTTCATAAGGTAATATTTTAAATAACGATGCAAAATAACAATGGGACTATTGATTGAAAAAAGTTTTTTTTTTTTTTTTTAAATCCTTAATTCTGTAAAACAAACACATTCAGACACGTGTTTAAGTGATACTTTACAAACACAAAAGTACCCATGAAATATGCATTGCACTCGATTGCACCGAAATTGCATACTAGTCTTTAGAGAAATTGGTTGCAAAACTTTTTGCAGCGAGTAATTGTGATTTTTAAATTTGGAAAAGTTAAGTTCACTCGCTTGTGCTTGGTTTAAAAACAATGAGCTGTTATCAATGAAGTAGCACTTTAGTATGATTCAAGTTACCGGGAAAATAAAAAAAGGTGAAATTAATTACAAGGCTAAGTTCAACAGAAGTTGAACGGAGACACGCCTTAGCAACGAGTAGCAACATAGAATGATGCACAGTTAAAATGTTTGCGTAGTTGAAACAAAACAAACAAACAAACAAACAAACAAAAAAACAGCCGCTCTGACCATTATAAATCTCGCGGCGGTCATAATATTTTATCACAATGACAAATGTGACTGTGTATTTTGCTCTGTACAATCGTGGCCACGATAAGCCACCTCCGAAATGTAATCTCGCTCTACATAGTGTAAATACTCCCACCAGGTAACATGCCCTGCAAAAAAACTTGAGTACCAGGGTTGCCAGATTTCGGACAGAAAAATAGCGACCTCGTTCTTCAAAATGGGCGCAACCCACGTTAGAGTGTGGGTGTTATGCGAATTATAACCGGCGGTTCTCAAAAAACAAGCCCCATAGTGTTTCATCGTGGTCTGACTCGGTGTAGCATTGTATAACCAATTGTAGCACTCTTCTCAGGAACCAGGAACTGGGTTTGTGTTACTTCAATCTTGGGTAACATTTTAGTTGGCCACCTGCTCTGACATTCAAACTAGTCCTCGATTTACCCAAGTGGTGAAATGCAACAGTACAGGAGTTGACAATACTAAACCAAGGTTACTTGTTTAACTAGACTCATTACTGTTCTTCACCGAAGAGGAAACAAGCCATCAACCCCTGTCAGCATCAAAAATGAACAACTTCACCGGGAGAAGTAGAAACGATAATGACGATCACGTTATTTCAGTCGAGCTCGACAGAGAAGAAATAGAGATGAACTGCCTTAAACAAGAGGATGAACGTGAAACTGAAAATATTAAACTGAAAAACAGTAGTAACAGTCACCACTTTACTGATGATGATGGAGCAGGCAGCACAGATAATAACACAGCACGTGTGGGAAACGCAGGTGTCAGAAAACAGTTGTCTGTTTTCAGGTGCTGTGGACAGAAAGCGGATACAAAGAATGACAGGCAGGCAATTTCGAAAGGTACTGTACAAAGACTTTCTCGTTCCACTTTTCTGTGTATTATTTTTTATTTTTTTTTACAATTGTATTATTTTTTTATTACATTTTTTCTGGGGATAACAGTAAAAGTTACGTGTGTTTTTACACATTTTGTGTATATATATATATATAAAAAAAAAAGAAAATGGTGTCATTACAGAAAGTATCTCACCTTATACCGGTACGTACTGTACAGCTCAGGGACCACACAGGTACGTTTGTTTGCAATACTTATGTCTCAGTGGTAGTAGGTAGAACTAATTTCGTTTCATTTGAGTTACTCAGTGCTTGACAGATGACTTTCTGTTAACCGTAGTTATTTCCTCGTGCGATTATCGATTTGATACAAATTTAAAAACGGTGTATCGGTGTGCCGCCGCTGTATCTGCCTTAACGACAGATTAAAATAGTTTTATAATTAAACCCATTGTAGTTTTTAGACTTTTTAGTTGGCCACCTGCCCTGACTTTTGTGGTTTTCTTCAAGAACTACGCAGTAACAGAAAATAACTTGCAATTGTATTAAGAGGAAACGTATAATATTAAGTGGTGAAAACATGTAGGACTATTGCCAAAACAATCCCAAACAGTTGTAACGACAGTTTATCTTAACTGCAAGACAGCACACAATGGGGCCAATGCCATAGGACAAAATGTTATTTTGGATGGTATTACTGTGCATTAAGTTTTTGTTTTTCATTTATATTTACCCGCAATATAAAAGTTCACACAATGCCAGTTCTTTTCAGTATAGTTCATTTCACTGATAAAGTTCCTGAAAGGTTTATATTCATTCATTAAAACACGTGCTTCTGTATTTTTATTTCAGTTGTATTAGAGTGAGTTCATGTTCAGAGGCGCACAGTTTGGCAGTACTGTATATGTTCCCTTTAAATTGGGTGTTACCTAGTGATTCCATTTAAGATCAGTCGTGACTGGAGGTAATCTGCTGTGTGTTTCAGGGCCCAGTTCTTAATGGACAATTAGTATAAATTATCACTTACCTACTGCTGGCAGCCTCACAGCCTGAATGGGCATAGTGGTTGAAATACTTTCTCACCAATAGGTGTAAAATGAAAGCAATTCATAAAAAAAAATACATTAAAATGATGATGCCATTCAAGATAAGTGATTGGTTATGTGCCTCCAGGTCTCCATAGTTATGAAACCATGATCTGTGTCGATTGCTTACTGCAGACAAAAGGCCTTCACAAAGATAATACAATTATTTTATCTTACCTCTGGAGTTTAAAAGAAACACAAAGCAAAGATAATTTCAGTGCTTTACTACTGGCAACCCGTTCACAACTTGTGCTTCCTGCAGACATTCAAATGCATTACAGTGTATTCTGGATTCAAACAATAGGTACTGTAACCCTGAGAACAGTCCCAATTTCCGGACTGCCGTTAAACCCTCTAACATCCTATTTCTGGATAATTAACCAACCAACCGAATTCAGTTAATGAATTGGTCCGAAGCCCTTTACAAGGTTAACTACCTGCAAGTGTATGGTTTGAACCTGGATTACTGTGATGATGCAATTCACTTCAGGAAGAACACACTTTGAAAAAGTTCTCAAGAGGAAGTAATTGAACATTTATAATGACTAGTAAGGGACTGGGAAACCATCCGATAATGTATTGGTAGAAATAGTGAAGTGTTGCCTGGCATTAGACCTTGTCAGCACTTTGTACATTTTAGCTTGGACAGGAACAGAAACATGTTGCTGGGTAACTGAGGACAAGATCATTTAGTCTCTATGCGGGAGCTTTCTAGCTGTGTGACAAGATTAGGATTGCTTTTATTTAAAATGCATATACAACTAACACTGTACTATGTGTGAAATGACTAGATGCATGGTTTATAAGAAGAATTTGTGGTGATCTGCCAACTTGATTTCATCTTTCTTTCAGACTTGGAAAAGAAACCTGCCTTTACAGGAGTTGGCCTGCTTTATGCTTTGTTGGCCTCGTTTCTTTTTTCAATTGTAGCCCTTTTAGCGAAGAAAATAGAGGGAGTCCATTCTGTGGAAATCAGTTTGATCCGATGTTTCTTCCAGGTGCTGTTTGTACTTCCTGGCATTATTTATAATAAGTAAGTCTACAAGATGTTATAAAACTGTTCATTGCAGTGCACAGGTTTGAATAAGCACATGAACGGGTACAGTTTAAAAATGGTGTGCTAATGAAAATATTCTTAATATGGTAATTAAAAAAAAAAAAAAAAAAAAAAATATATATATATATATATATCATATATATATATAGATATATAATAATATATATAATATATATGCGCACATATAGTATAGCGCAAAAGTATTCTTTGTCATAAAGTTCTTAGCTTACCTTTAGGTGCTCCATTGTTCTGACGGAAAGCTGTCATCAGTTAATGCATCCATTTCCTTATGCCATATATAAATGTATAGTATTTAGTTCTGTTTCCTCTGGTGGAAAACAACTATTTATTTTTATCTTCCCTAGGATTGGATTTTTGGGACCAAGAGATCAGAGAATCTATCTCTTTCTGAGAGGGTTTCTCGGTGCGAATGCAATGATTCTATTATTCTACGCCGTGCAGCAGATGCCTTTGGCCGACGCAACTGTCATTATGTTCAGTAATCCAGTCTTTACTGCGATCTTGGCCTGGATTTTCCTCAAGGAAAAATGCACCATCTGGGACTTTGTCTTCACCATTTTTACACTGACAGGAGTTATACTAATTGCAAGACCCCCCTTCCTCTTCGGGTCCCGCACTGAGGGGATTGAGGGAGAATACACAAATCACATGAAAGGAACCATTGCGGCATTTGCAGGTGCAGTAGGAGCTGCGTTCACTTTTGTTGTGCTCAGAAAAATGGGGAAAAGCGTGCATTATTATTTGTCTGTGTGGTACTATGCAGTCATTGGTTTCATAGAATGTGTCATTGCTCTGTTTGCCATTCAGGAGTGGAGCATACCATATTGTGGGGGCGACAGGTGGCTTTTAATATTGATAGGGCTGCTGGGAGTAGCAGGCCAGGCCTTGCTAACAAAAGCACTGCAGCTTGAAAAAGCAGGCCCTGTGGCCTTAGTGAGAACTATGGATGTGGTGTTTGCCTTTATATTTCAGTTTTTTTTTCTTAATCGCTCTCCAACTTGGTGGAGTTTTGGCGGGGCATTGTGTGTAATTAGCAGTACTAGTGGAATTGCACTGCGTAAATGGTACGTAAACAATTCAAGAAGTGGGTAACCAAAGCTACAATGACTGCCACAGCTGTAGTTTATCTGACCATATTCTCTACTATACAGTTATGCTTACTATTAATAGGGATTTCACTGTGTTCTTGCCATAATCTAAACCTTTCATAGACGAGTAATTTGAATTAATGAGTGCAATTTTACATTTCCAAATGATACATATTTAAGAGTCAGTTGGAGTGCTTAGCTACGTGCATATAAAACATTTTTAAAAAGTTTTTGTTTTGTGGCACTTAAATTGAAATGCTTTATTTATAGCAATATTATTATTATTATAAGGTCATACATATGGGTTAGGTCACTAATTTGTCATTTTTTAGGAAATATTTAAATATAGAAGTGAATTGTCTTTACAAAGTAAAGATTACCATCAATTAATAGAATTTGTGAAATAATGTGGGAGCATATATATATAATTTGACCTTTCTACTGCAGCTACAGTATTTTCCTAAATATTTTAAATAGTATAATTAATAACACTACAGCATAGTTGCACTTTAATTGCATCACAATCTTCCTTGCAAGACCAAGTAATAACAATTACCTTGTTATACCTCATGTTTGTAAATTAGATTATTATTTTATTTTATCATTTTTTCCATGCACGTATGGTGCATTTTATTGTTATATTTAGAAAACTTTTTTTTTTTTTTTTAAATAGTTATAATATATTAGTTAATGTTTCAAAATCATGATCGCTCAGGGACAAATCATTAGAAGCACTTTTGCCTTTTTTAAAAGATTTGAGTGTATGAATGTTTTATTTTTTTAAATAAATATCATAGAGCGTTTTCCATCAAGTAGTGAAGGTTTTTTAAATAAACATCATAGAGCGTTTTCCATGAAGTAGTGAAGGCCTCATTTCATGAAACCCCCTAATTTCTATCTTTTTATAAGTATGTTCAGTAAATGTCATGTATAGGCCCATAATTGAGATGAATATAGCTGCACTAAACCACTTAAGTGATTGCAGCTATTCTACATAATTCCATAAACCTGGGTCTATTGTACACTTCCTTTTGCTATATAGTTACACAATGTGTAGCATAGCAAATATGTATTTTTATTTTGAAACATGATATCACTGTAATGGTATCAAGAAATATTGTGTTTGCAAGTCTTGCTCAGGTATTGTTGCCCTTCCTTGGCCATTTCACCTGAATTGGAAAACTGTCCCCATTTACAAAGCAACACATTTGAACCACAAGACCCAGCTAAAAGTCAGTGAAACAGTAACAATAAGACAATCAAACTGATAACTTTCCTTATGCCAGTGTGGTGTCAGATAGCTTGTTTTAAAATGAAAATACACACATGCACATTTGAGACCTAGGCCTATATACAGTAAAGAATAAAAGTGCATGACAGGCAAGATTTAAAAAGAATAGTGATGAATGCCAGTCTGCCTTTATCCCTCTGGGTAAGCTGCTGGAACATATCTAGAATATCCATGTTCAGAAGGGGGATTCCATGAGTTCAGTATTGAAAGAGTATGTAGTTTCATATGACATTTTAACAGATTTTGTTTGTTTTTGTAATCCTTTCCTTTTTATGAGTTTGCAACCGTTGAGTGCCGTCGCACAGATATTGAATTGTATTAATTTAGCTGTGTAATATGTACAAGTACATGAAAAGCTTAGCAGAAGTTCTCTCTAGTTTTAAGAAAACTAAAAACTACAATATGAACCAGACATTAAATTAGAAGGTCAAAAGTGTTTGATATATAAAGTAAAAAATAAATAAAAAAAAAAAAGAAAAATCAATGAGACTCCTCCTCAAATATGATATGAGGGTTAAGGGAAGTAAAAAGAAAACTGTTAACATGACATGTGTTGATACTCTTTAATGCTGAGACCCTAAGATCAATAACATAAACCCCAACTGTTTACAGAAGAAAGAAAGAGCCATCACAATCATTATTTGTGGACTATTGTTAAACTATCTTTATTGCAGGTTGATTTGTAGGTTTGAGATTCATGGATAACAAAAAAAAAAAACCCAAAACTTTTGAATATGGTTTTTTGCAACCCTCCAAGAAATCAATTAAGCATTCTGTCAGTTTCATAAAGATGTCAGAATATTTGTCCAAAATATTATAAAATATCCATCCATTATACAGTGTTCGTACTGTATGTGCAATTTGGTCGCATAAGAACCGACTATTAAATACAAGTTTTAATAACAATTTGTAGACATTTTTCTACTGAGAATGTTTTTAAAGTCCTTGTTACTGTATAAAACTATATATTTTTGAATTCCGGCTATGCTGTATTTTAAAAAATATATATTTATTATTAGAAAAAGGTTAGATAAATATTTTGCAATATAATTCCTTGTTAAAAAAAAAAAAAAAATAATAATAAAAAATACTCAATGGATTTCAACCTGTACAAAAATAAAACTTTTCCTAAAACCAAAATGTTTTTTGTGTTGTTATTATAAAATAATGGTTGGTTGGAGGAAGTGTCTTTAAAATAAAATGATACAATTGTTCAACATGGAAACCTTACCCTAGTGCATGTGATCTACTTTCTAGCTCTCTGTGTGTGTGTGTGTGTGTGTGTGTGTGTGTGTGTGTGTGGTATAACATTACTCCTTTTGTGTGGTTGTTTTGTATGCACTTTGTTTTATTTTTAATAGAAATACAGAACACGATTTGATAGTCAAGTATATTTTAATGTTTTGATCGTCTTCTAGTCGTCTTATTTTCTTTGTAACACTAAACATATTTACATTCTTGAGTATTCTGTGTCCTGTAAGTGAGGACAGTCAGTTATTGTTTGACATACAGGTATTAGGACTGCAAACCTGCAACTTCCCTTGTGCTCCAAATGGCCATTCAGAAAAACAATAGTGGACATTAAAGTTAATCATCCATATTCTTTGGTTACGTTCATATTTTAACCCTTTATTACTCAGCTGAAGGATTACTCATGATCTTTTTCTTGAATGTTACTTTTGGTGATTTTTAGATTGATATTTATTAAAGAATATCAATACAGTATATTTAAATGTGCAACTTTGCTAAGAGTAAATATTTATATTACTAGAAACACAAACACATCAATTTGAGACATTTTAAAAGGAAAAACATTCTGTGCATGACTAGACATTTTAGTAGCCATAAAGGAACCACAATTGCATAACCTTGTACATCACATGTTTGAGCTTTTTTTTATAGCATATTACATCACTGGTTTCTGATTGGTGATTAGTGTAATCTGAAGGATGCTAAAGGACCAATCAGAAGGAAGTATTGGCTTACTAGTTGACATTTGAACAAGTAACACCACACTGAACTTCAGCATAGCACCACAGCCCCTTAGACACTGGAGTAAGGAACACTTTTAACAGTTTTATATGTATATCTAGACACTTATTTCCTCATTTGTTTGATTTAACATGACATTTAAACATGATATCTGTTAGTTCAAGTGTTATAAGCTAAGTTCCAAAATAAGTTTTTACACAAGATTTTTCTAGAAATCGTTGTCCATTACAATGGACGTTTGGTCCAAAGAGATGAAATCTAAGTAAATCTATGAGTATTGTTAAAAACAGCTATCACATTCAGAACAGTGTATTAGCACAATACAAAAAGTTAATATTTGTTCAAAAATATTTCACACTTAGGATATACAGCTTTAAATATCCTGGAACTACTGGCAGAAGGAAATTAGTCAGAAATAGAGAGTTTGAATAGTGATGACGAGGCTGAAGATACAACCAGACTTCATACAGTTGGTGAGTGTAGAGTTGTAAATGTAAGGGAGGAGTCAATCTAATATAGTAAAACATTTAAAAAATATGAGAGGTGCCCAATAATTTTAACCATGAGAGGCCAGCTGGAAACACAGATGCCTTTAAGGTGCATCCACTCTATGACTGCATTTGGAAGAATGGGACATGGAGCTGCAGTGGTTCTACACCTCAAAGAATCAGTGATCCAAACCACAAGCTGTACTTTGACAATTACTTAATCACATATAATGTGCTAGAAGTGCTGACAGACAGGCGGATTCATGCCAAACTTTGCTGACAAGAAAGAAGCTACAAGGTGCAAGCAGCCATTCTGCACTGGCAAAATCCATGTCTTCTGTGATAAATGCAGTGCACCTGTGTTTAGTGCCACATAGAAATTGTTTCAAGGCTGCTCACCGCAAGTAAAAATTCTAGACCGAGGGCCTATGACAGTATCTTTGTTTTCTTAATAGCATTATTTTGTGTATTTTTTATTATGTTTTAATTTCAGGAAATATTGTAAGATGTGTTTTCAATATCTGAATAAGGAAAGCACACACATTCCTGACATTGGCATTTTCTTCTGATTTGTCTGCTGTTTAGTCCCAATGTTATTGGAGTGGACAAAAAAAAAAAAAAAAAAAAAAAAACAATAAAAGATTTGGGCTAAAATCTAAATTTTGTTTGAGCCTCATTTCTAGTTGCAATAAAACTATGAAAAAAGATATTAAATGTTTTTCTTATGATTGAAAATAAATTTTGGTCTGAAAGGGCTGGTGTATCAAATACCATGCTATTCTCCTTGATATAATCACTTTAATGTAGGTGTGGCACTCTAGTCTTGAAAGAAACGAATCCTATTCATTGATGAATCGCTTTCAGCTACAATCAACAGGTCATCAGTAGCTAGACAGGGCAGCTGTACAGTATGACTTACAGTTATGCACAAATGATCCATGCAAATCTAACACTGCCTTTTAGAACCTTCAAGAGGAAACTGCTGCATTCTGCTGTATTCTAATCTCACCTCAGCGATGGAAACATTTGATGCTTTAACGCACATCCTACACTTCTTAACAAGCCCTCATTTGTTCTCTTCTACTGCAACCTTCTATAGCCAGACTAACTCCTTCAGTTTGTGAACAGCATTGCTGGATTACACATGATAGTGAGGTGAGGTGGGGTGGGGTTACACATTCCTTATCAATGCCATACAAGGTCCCTCCTGGAGGACAAGGCAACTGGAAAATTATGACAAATCACAGACAGGCCTGTGACAGGGATCAGGTATTGGCTGTCTCTGCCCTGGGATTGGTGGACACTCCTTGCCATTATCTTTTCATTATTGTTTACTAGTAAATAATTAACAGCACAACTATGTTTTTAGAATTTTGTCAAATATTAAAACTATTATTGTATGTGCAATTGCTTGAATGTTTCCCCTTTCCTGTACATCTTTTTTTTTTTTTTTTTTTTGCCTCTCCTGCCTCCCTTTCTTTATATAAATATTCTGTATAGAACCTTATTTTAATCGTAGAGTGGGAGACTAAAGCTGTACCCGAATTAAATAAATGTTGCCCTTCCCCTCACTTCCCAGCAGGGGTCACTGCACTACACGTGAAGCTCGTAAAAGGACTTGGCATAATGTATAAAGTTGATTTTCAAACTTTTTTTGATTTAATGCAAATATAAATTCAAGAGGCAGTTTTTGTGTTCACTTAACTGTGGTAATACTGTATCGTAATTTAATTAAAAAGTAATATCTGCATGTTAAGACTGGTCCTATTTGGATCAAATGACATTGGACATGTAAATTTGCTATACAGCGCACGTTGTTAATTAATACTGTATATAATTAAAATAGATAGAGAAGTGTTTATTGTGTTTTAAGTGTAGTTGGAGTTAAGCGATGCCACATTCGCGTGCTACTTTAGTAAATGTTCAAATCCTTGTCATATCTTTCGGTACCCCTGCTTAATTTCTATTAAGTGATTTTAAGAAACATCGCTAAATAAAGGTGCAACTCCTTACTCTGTAGAATAGCTGTCTCAGCGTTCAAACGCCCACCTGCGCTGGCTGGCCAGTAAGTCATATTTACAAAACGTGAGTAAGGACTGTTTGTAATGCCCTTATCGATTAGTTCAGTCACGTTTCCACGCTATGAAATCCTTTTCAGCTGTTTTAGAGAGGGTTCATGTGTTCATTTTCATGTTCAGCGCTGTTTAAAGAAGATGAATACACACACACACACACACACACACACACACATATATATATATATATAGGGTAAATAGGCGACATATCATATATATATAAGATATATATATATATCTATATAATATATTATCATCAAGGTTTGTACTATCTTGTTTATAAATAGGTTTCCCTTTTGGGCCAAACAAAAATGTTTTTTTTACTAAAAAAATGGTATTGTTAGAACCCTCAGGTTTCTTTGGGCCAAAGGGGAAAATAATGTTTTGTTTTAAAGTGGTTTCTTAGTCATGCATTTTGAAGTAAAAAAAAAAAATGCGTTCACCAAAAATGGTATTGTTAAAACCCTCAGTTTGTAGAGATGATCCACCGTTTTTGTTTTTTTTTGTTTTTTTTTAACTTGTTCACAATATATTGTGAAGGTGGTTTGCCGTTTTTAAAATAACAGTGGAAATAAAATATTATCTTGCACAAGCCGTCCCTTGTTAAGTTATGAGCATGTTTTGCCTTGCGTGCGAGCGACGCTTTCTTGCTTCAGCTAATTTACATTTTCCATGTGGGGGAATTCAACTTTTTTTTTTTTTTTTTTCATTCGGAGACGTTAGTAACTAAAGTCTTTCTTTCTGCAAGACTGCTGGCAGCAATGAATAAGGCAGAGGTTGCTGTGTTGCACTTCTGAAGGAAACCGTTGAATCGGGGCATTGTTTGCCTAGACAGCAGTACTTTTTCATTGTGAAAAAGGCACCTTGTGTGTTGCTGCTGACAGACCACCGATGAATATCACGAATAAATCAATCAATCATTGCAAGTCCCATCAGTATTCAGTGTATGCGTTCAGTCTCTTGGAAACACGGTTAGCTCAGACATTCCGATGCCGTCACACTCAGTAAAAGCAACTTTCCAAGTTTATCTAGCTGGGCAATCTATTGTACATAGCGCTGCAGCTGGAACCCCCGCTAAATTTTCACTCACAGTAGAAGCATGGACCTTGGTCCACCCTGCAGCACGCAAGTGCTTAACAACTTGTGCTGGAATCAGGGAGAAGCAAACAGCACATTCCTTATCCGCCACCAAGCTTTGCCTTCCTTAGTTCAACGCACATGGTAAGTGAGATTTCACATTTAAACAAATAAGCCTAGTTTATACATTTTGCATAGAGTGTTACACTTTCATGTTAATTATTTTTGTTTGTTGTGCGGCAGTAATGTGACGCGCTGGTGTATCTTCTTCAACTGAGCAACCTGGCAGCAAAAGACGTAATGTGGCTGGGTTAGTGAGAAAACTTCTGATAGGCGGTTGCATAAGCTCTGCTATAATGGTTAAGGTTAATATATATTTAAGTGTTTTTTAATGTTTCAGGTAACTTTTTTGATTGTTTTGAAATACTTTTAAACTGCGTTTTTTTTTTAAGCACACATTTTCGTGATTCAATGAGCTTGTGCAATGTAAACATAAAGGCAAACTTTTTGTTTGCGCGAAAGATGTATTGATGATGTAATATTCAATCACTGTATACCGCATAACTTCCTGAATAACAAAACAACACAATCGCTTACGGTATTTATTAATTCCATTTAGTGCGCTGTTAAGTTAGTTATTTAATGAAACTGTAGCGTCAATTGTGTTAGAATATCTACACACAGTTTTATTCAGTACGTTTGTTACTAGAATCATAAATATACCAAATGGAAAAACGCAGTCCTATTTTTGATCTGCCGATATAATTTGTAACGCACTGCCCTGGTGCAGGAATTTGCAGTAGCGGTCTAGCTTCAGCTAAAACTACATTTGGGGAAAAGGAAGCGAAGTGGAATCTCATAATCTGTGCAAGTTTCTAATTCGCTGTAGAAGCGGTAATTAACCTCCGGGAATTTGTGTTTGTTTTGGCATATAGACAAACTATGTGGTATTGTACCCAAAGGTTAAAAACAGGAAGTGGAGGTGTCTAAAGTAGACTCACAAGTATCCCCAGTGCAGTTTACTCTTAATTGTCTTATGTCATGTCAGGTCTTGTCTATTGGAACAATGGTGTTCTCACACCCTGTTGTGGGTGTGCTATTGCTTTAGCTTTCCTGGATAAACTCTGGGTCATTATTGATTATTGCAGGACAGGGTCACTGATACTTTCTCAGCATTCTTTTTAGTGCAAATCCACCTAGTGCTCATGCAAGGTGCACAGTGTTGGCATCTTCCGTTTTAACTCCTCATCTCATCAAACCCAAAACCCAGACTAATTTCAACTTGGGTTAAGTTTGGACCAATAGACTCATTTTACTAAAGTGTTAACTGCAGGTTGCTTTTATTCCTGAAGTGAGTTGCAATACAAGGTTGTGTATTTTAAACAATAACCTGGCTGGGATGCATAGTTTAAAGGTCAGGCACATCATGCATTTGATTTAAAGCATGTTAAAAGCATTAGGAACCAAATACTTAATAAACTCGTACTGGACAAAATATTATCTGTATTGGATCACCAGTTGTACTCCTGTAATGAGCACACATAGCAACACGGTTAAAAGCAATGTATTTACTTCTTACACTTTTTAATAGCAAATAACATTGTATGAGGTCACACATTTATACAGTCTTTCAAGTCTTGTAACGGGGAGCCCCAGGATCGGCTTGAGTAGTTTATCTCAAACATATGCTCACAGAAGTGAGATAAAGTGTTCCTACTGTACAGGTTTCAATTTGGTGAATAGGAGAGTCCTCTGAAGTAGTAAGAATGTGTGACAGAACTATTCCATTAGCACATAGTGAATTGAGGAATTCAATAGGTACCAGCTGACATGACTGTAAATCATGCTAAGTATTGTATGTAAAGGATATTGTTCTTTATTTTAACACCAAGATGTCTGGCCAACTTTTTTTGACAACAGACCAATGAGTTAGAGTTATCATTCCTAATACTTTCTCGTTATGGCGCAAGGGGGTTTTCCAGATTAATACACATCTGTATTACAGCTCCTCTGTATTTTGCCATATTTTTTCTATATATCAAAGAACTTGCCCATACAATAAGGCCTATTAAAAAGAAGAAACTGGGACGTAAGGCCTCCAAAAAAATATAAACTACCTAAGAAAGGTGGTACTGTTGTGAAGGTGCAGTAGAATTTTCTTTTTGGCACAGTACGTTAAATGCATGAGGATAATGTTTTCTATATTAGGGTTATGTATTAGGTGTATGTGTCAAACTAAGGAACTGGTTGTACATGTGTTTTTTTTTTTTAAATTCTATTTAATAATAAGAGAAACAAAGGTTTACTTAGATTGCATATGGGGAATGTCTAAAAGGACAGACTTTAAGAAACTAACCTGTTTGTTTATTATGGTCTAAAACACGCTTTGTGATATGAATTTGTTAAAATCACGCCAAAATACATAGTTACTTCAACCCATTGAATATTTCCTGAACAATGCACATCCCATCCTGGTAAAAAGCACCACAGAAGACAAACCTGCAGCGGTTTAAACCTGTTACGACTTTATCACTTGCTTTATTGTCATTATCTTTCCACCTCAGATCTTTTGTTTTGGTACTGCTTTTTTGTAGTGTAAGCATACACAATAGGAACCCATTTCCTGCTTGCACGCTCTAAGATACACATTTACAGAACAGAAATGGCTCTCTAAATTGCATTGGTATTTGCAACGCTTTGACGTTAATTGGTCATACTAACCGGCATCCCTCCATTTTGCTCTCTCCCATTGCTGTTTGTAAGTAGGTGAGTTAGTAATTCTTTTTTTGTCATAGAAGTTAAATATTTGTTGTTTTTTTTTAAAGATTGATAAGAGGAATCTATGAAGCTGAATCTTGATGGCAACATCTGCTAACAATTAGAGGCCATAGCTGAGCAAGCATGTTTTCTAATTGGTCTCAGCTAATGAGTGTTGATTTATTTATTTAACCCTTATTGGAACTGCTATTTCAGACATGTGCATGTGATTCCATAACAGCTTCGGTGAGACTTTCTAATATAGAGATGCCAGGAAAAGCACATGTAGTTTAGGTAACAGCTGTTTACCATAGTATTCCAGTCCTAGTGCTCAGTAATAGGTAGCCTATATTTTCTCATGCAGAGGCCCAACTTTCTGATGGTGCTGCATACAGGACACTACCGCCACTCATGGAACCATGGAAACAGAATTGCTTCCATGGTTCCAATAGATGAAGTCTTACTAAGGCATTGTACAGTTTTAACATTACTTCCCTTGATTTAAATTCAACTAAGGGTATAGTTATGTAATTGAGAGCTCGGTTGGAGCGAAAACCAGCAGCCACAGGGGGTCCCCAAGACCGAGTTTGAGAAGCCCTGGTCTAGATGAAGACATTTCTGAGTCAACAACAACTCCTAGATCTTTTTCATAGATTTCTTCTTCAATTTCAGTATCTCCCATATGATATTTGTAATGCACATTTATTGCCTGTGTGCAATACCTTACACTTTTCTATGTTAAATGTCATTTGCCATGTGTCTGGCCAGTTCTGAATGCTTTCTAGATAATTGTGAAGGATCTTTGCTGATGCAGTGGTGTTTGCCACTCCTCCTATTTTTGTGTTGTCTGCACATTTAACAAGTTTCTTACTATACCAGAATCTAAGTCATGTAGATTAGGAATAGCAGAGGACCTAATACTGATCCCTGTGGTACTCCACTGGTTACCTCGTTCCATTTTCCGAGGTTTCTCCTCTAATCAGTACTTTCTGTTTTCTACATGTTAACCACTCCCTAATCCATGTCCATGCATTTCCTTGAATCCCTACAGCGTTCAGTTTGAGAATTAATCTTTTATGCAGGACTTTGTCAAAAGCTTTCTTGAAATCTAAATAAACCATGTCATATCCTTTGCAATTATCCATTGTCGATGTTGCATCCTCAAAAAAATCAAGCAGGTTAGTTAGACATGATCTCCCTTTCCTAAAACCATGCTGACTGTCTCCCAGGATACTGTCACCATAAAGGTAATTTTCCACTTTGGATCTTACTATTGTTTCCATAAGTTTACATATAATAGAAGTCAGGCTTATTGGTCTGTAGTTAGCTGGTTCGGTTTTGTCTCCCTTTTTGTGGATCGGTATTACGTTTGCAATTTTCCAGTCTGTCGGTACAACCCCTGTTGTAATATTGGAAACACTTTTTGGAATTGGTTTTAGCCCCCTTAGCAACGCTCATTTCTACCTCTCTCATGGCCTATCTAACTTCTGACTTTTTGACTTGTGTTTTCAGTTCCAAGTACTCTTCCTGTGTACTTTGTTCTTGGTCCCTTTTAAACGCTCTGTAAAGTGCCTTTTTTCTTTTGAATATTTTTTTTAATTGATCTGTTAAACCATTTTGACAATTTTGTTTTAGATTTAGATTTGTCTACTTTTGGGGTGTAATTGTTTTGTGCCTCTAGTACTACATTAAAAAAAAAAATAGCCATCCTTTTTTCCGTGGTTGTTTTCTCTATTTTACTGCAGTCAGCTGTTAGTCTCTGTTTCATACCTTCATAGTTTGCCTTTCTAAAATTGAATACCTTAGCTTTCATCATTACTTTTTGGGTTTTTAAAAAGCACATTCAAATGAGACCATGTTGTGGTCTGAGTTTCCCAATGGTTTTCTGACCTCTGTTTTAGTTATTCTGTCTTTGTTATTTGAAAAGACTAAATCAAGGCATGCCTCCACTCTGGAAAAGTATAGAGAAGAGAGTTGACCAGATTGGTAAGCTCTCCATGCACTCTCTTTCTCAGAACTGTCCTATGCAGCATGGAGGAGTCTGTTACAAAAAACAAATGCATCATATTGGACCATTAATTCACTTCACATGGCAGAGGAATATGAAGTGGGATAATAAGTCAAACAACAGCACGTGGCAAATGACTCTTCATTACTACAGTGTTTCCTGAATAGTAAAGTTAGCTTTAATCATGTTCCATGGAATAGAAATGTATTTGGTTGTGACTGTTGTTGACTATTGCCATTGACAATACTTTTTTCCCCCCCCAAGTACAAGTTGTATAGTGTTGTTAGCATTCTGTAAGAAATGTAGTAAGATTTGTATCCTGAACTAAAACACAAAGAACTGGTTGGCAAGCAGGTCTGTGTCAGACCTTGAATGCTTACATTCCTTGCATAAAGCTCAGCATTATCTCAGTAATGTGCCTGATAAAAATTTACAATCCCAATGGCTAAAGACTGGTGAAAGTAATAATTCACTCTGAAGCATTTCACGTGATTTTTAGCTGCTTTCCGTCAATAGTTTTGTTGTGTCTACCTGATTATTTTCCCAGCTGCACCTGTTTAGACTAGTAATGTTTAGCTTGGATCTTCGTCATACTGGAAACGTCGTATTTAAAACAGTTTTTTTAATCGTGTCCTTTAAAAAAAAAAAAAAAAAAACAAGTCGTAAGAAGATAACTACTACTTCTGATATCTTATAAATTATTTAAGCTGGCAAACTTGCAAAACCTACAATACCCTTCACTTTGACCTGTGACCTAAGATGGCCACCATATGGGCGTCATGCAACTGTTTGGTTTCCAGGTGGTAAGTAATAATGCTTCGAGATATTGGCATCACACTTGGTACACAAGTGTATTCTATGATTCTCTAGGTCAAGTTCTGTCTAGAGTGTTGTACAAGAAAAACAAAGCCTGTCCTGACTGATTTAGTAAAGCTGCTGCTGACAGAGAACCAAAGCCTTGTATATCACAAGCCATTTGAAGTAGTGCCTTTAGATGTGCAGGGTTACAGCAATCCTTATTACTACATGTGCTGCTGACCATGAAAGTGTACTCTGATCTTATATGGCTGCCATAAGTTACAGCTACATGGAACCATGTACACTTTGAGTTCTTAGTGTTGGAACACAGCGGCATTCTTTGATTTTCTTACCAGTTCCAGTTTATAAGTTCCATTACCAGTGTAAACCCTTTCACTGCTACATTGCTTTAAATTCTGGCCATGTCAAAGATACAGACCACATTTTCAGACTGCTTTCTGACTAAGCCTCTTGGTATCCCTGAATAGTGATAGATGTATTGGCTCGACAATGGTTGGTTTGCTCAAGACCATTTGCTTGGGATGGTAGGCCACTTTCTACCAGACAGAGATCTTCAGACCTAATTTTACCAAGGCAGCAAAGTGATTTTTGAGTATAACAATGCCCTGAATTTATATTAACCTAACCCTAACCCTTACCCAACACATAAATAAATAATAGAACAAATCACATTACCTTATGAAGGATGTAATGTAGTATGCGTCCAAGATTTCAATAAAAAACCAAGCACCCAGCTTGGAGGAATTACACCTGTAGGAACCCCTATTTATTGGTATGTCTCCTGTAAATAGAATGTGTAGACAGGATGCATAGCCACATTTCCTTGACTAGAAATTCAGTACTATGATGTAATCATGAACACCTGTCTGTAAAACCTAAACAAAAATACAAGTTACAGTACTGCCATGGTGTCTTGCATCATATTTATAAATAACATTGTAAAGCATTTAAGAACTTTACATCTCAGTGGTGTTCTATCTTGCATTTCACAATTTTTCAAATATCCTGAATTACTTTATGTAACTATGTAACATACATGGTCTTATGCAGCTTTCAATGCTTTGCCATTTTCTTCTGAAACTAGTACTGGTAGTTATTTTTTTTCCATCCACACTAGCAGTGAAATACAGTAGAAGGGTAAACTTATTGTAGTAGTAGCAGTCGTAGTAGTAGCAAACAAAAACATATATAAATATTTTTTTATTTGAATGAAGGGGTTGGGAGATTTGAGGGTTAGCACACTGTGTGGCTCATGAATCACACCATGAACACCCAGTTTCCATGGAGACAACCCACCTGAAATAACTGTTCTCCACTCCTTTTCAGTTGAGGAATGTGGGAAATACCGTGTAACTGGCTTGTATGAAACCAAATAATGTACATTGTTGTGTAACATTCTGTTTTTGTCTGTTAGGTCCCAAGTAATTACTGTCTACTGAAGCGTGCAAATCCTGTCTGTGTCACTCCACAGACACTAGCATGCAACCTTTACTTTCTGTTGATCTATGAATTTATATTTCAGATGGTCAGGTGTTTACCAATTTAGACTTTTTTTGTGGAATGCCACCCGAATGTTTTTCTAAATCTAAATTAATGCAGATAATTTAGAAATGATTTGTGTTAAGTGTTTGCCATTGATTCCTTTGATCAATCTGGGGAAAAGATGTGTGATATCAGCAGTATAAAGTCTGTAGAAACCTGCATGTGAAATTCCCCTAGAGCTGTGTTGCATTGTCATCGCTAGCTTGGATTAAAAACACGGACCAGTGGGTTTGTCTCATCATGCGTGACAAAACAACACTTTGTGAAGTCCATACTTTTTTCAGTGAAAGTGAACAGTTAGAAACTGACCAATTAATGAAAGCAAAATATTTACAGGTTCTTCAAAAACTGGTTTCAGTCTTTGCCACACATGTTAATTGTTTTTTTATTTTTTTTGTCCTCCTGTATTTTGTTCCAGTCATTAGATTTATATTCTAACCTGGAAAGGAGAAATACATCCATTGGGAATGACGTGTTGGGTTTGGGATTGATTGGGCCAGCCAAAATACATTTAAGTGTCTCAGGAAAAACTGGCAAAATATTCTGTGCATGAGCAGCTTCTTGGTATACACGGTTAACTTAGACATTTATTTTGAGAACTGTGTGATGGTGGTTATAGTCATAATTTAGGTGTTTGGTTCTCTTATGTACATTTTCCACATTTCAGTTATCTCTGCAGTGACTTTTTCACTTTCTCTATAGCTGAATGCATTAAACTAGGGGTACCTAGTTAAACTAGGGGTACATTTTCAAATTGTTAGGGGCCTGCATGACCTTCATGGATTCCAAATCGATTTTATACAGTGGTGTTTAAATGTGTTTGAGTTGTCCCAATTAAAGAAAATAATAGAGCTTTTATTAACAGACTGGCATACTTTGTTGGTTAGTACCTTTAAATATTAAATTAGGTTAAGCTACTTTCAGTAAAAGCTCTACAGTATTAAAACAAAAACAAAAAAAACAACAAAAAAAAAACAGTTTGTCAAATTTCCAGCAGCTACATATGTGAACTGGCAGCTTTGGTGGCTTATGGAAGATACCATCTTCGTGCTGTGGAAAACTAAAGTGGGTGTGCACACGCTTCAAGGTTGGTGCCTGGAACAAAATGGTACAGTAGTGTCATTTTATAAATTTGTTTTGTTTTTTTGAAAAAAAATCTGTAATAGAAAATGACTGATAACGGATTGCAGAAGTATACAGTACATTACTTATTTTTTGCCTTAATAAGTTTAACTCTATTATATTAATGATGTTGTATCAGTGATAGCATTCGAATTCCATTTTATATGGTGGGGGAGATCTGGAGATCAAATATTTGTTTTATTGTTTTTTTTTTTTTTTTTTTTTTGTGTCTTGTCTATGTAGTAGTTGCATCTAGTGTGTGTATTTATATTTAATATTCCACTTTCCTTTCCAATAGATAGTTCCGATTGTAAAGCTTCTGTTTTGAAAGATTATCTTCAGCGTCCAGCATAAATTGGTTCACATCTCCCTTAACCTGCATCTACCTGCTGTGTCCTTATTTCTGCTTTTGCTGTTCACCTGTTGGTGTTCTGGGTCATGCAGTGCAGCCCTCGTACCCCACTACACTGCCAATTACCAACAACTTTAAATTGCCAGGGTCATTGTTACCATTCAGTATATTGTGAATGCTAAAATTAATAATCCTGTCCTTTTCAATGAACAATCTTCAGTCTCACTTATTGTCCTTCCCTGCCATAGTGCCAATGCAAACGGGTTTGTTCAGGTCCCTCCGGGGAGGGTTGGCATTCTCGCAGCAAAGAACGTCACAGTTGAAGTTCTTGAATGATTGCATTTTGTCCAAACTGTTATTTTGTTTTGCGTGACATTGTGCAATGGACATGTAGCAATTACTCATTGTTTTTGTACAATTACTCACCTTTTTGTACAGGAATTATTGCTCTGGGGGACAGAGGGGGGGGGGGGGGGGGGGGGGTGATTGGACACCAGAGTCACTGTTGAGCCCCCTTGAGATTCTGTGGGCTAGTCGACGAAACACAGAGGACGGAAGGTGCCCACTTGAAGACCATAGAGATGTACCCTATTTAGCTCAATCCAGACAGTTGTCATGCTAATGCGCTGGGGAGACCGCACTGTGGTCGATCCCTGGAGCCAGCATCGCAGCTGTTGTGTGTGTTGATGCCCTGGGGAGGCAAAATGAGCTGATCCCTGGAGCCAGCATTACATTTCAGCCATCAACACCAGGCAGAAGGATATCAACATCATCAGATGGAAAGAAACGCAAATGGACAGAGGTGCAGATGGATCACATTAGTTTACTTTAAAGCTATGTCTTAGTTGGTGTTTGTCTTGGTGAGAGCCGAGTTCAAAATCAGCATGAAATTTTAACGTCAACTCTCATGCAATGGAAATCTCTGATTACAGTGCTTGACAGCTTGTGTCTTCTCCGTTGTATCTTCTCAATAGTAACTCGAGGCGAAAGAGAATATTGTGAAATGGTTACCCATGGAATTACAGCAATTGCATATATTATGTCATACTTCAAATGACAAGAGAATGTTTCCATGATAAACATTCAGCTATGAGCGCATACATGTCTGGAAAAGGCATTGTAATCAAAATATTGAACACAGTAATATTGCTGTCTTTATGAAGGGTTGTGGGGGGTTATTGGATGGGTTTCATTTTTTTCAAACAGGCTGGCTGACTTAAGCTGTCATAGACAATCAGTATTTTGGCAATGCAAGTAATCTGGGGATTATATAGTTTGTTAATGTACAGTAAGGTAAACTTTAAGTTTGATCCAGTTTGGTAAATAAATTGTACAGCTTTACGAGTAAATAGTGTATATTTTTTTTGTTATGCAGCAACAATATTGTGTTCATGGTTTTGATACAGATCTTTTATTTTGCTTCTGTTAACAAATAAAGTGCACTCCGTTTATAAGAATCACTGATATAAGAATCCAACCTCATATAGTGATCAAAACTACTGGGTCAAATCATTCTTGTACTAACCAATGTAAAATACTCTGCTTGTAAGAATCAAGCAATCCGCTTATAAGAATCATTTTGGGGCAAACTGACTACATGTAATACGGTACTTGATCAAGTGTAGTGACGTGTACAGCCAATAAAAAGCTGTTTTTGAATTTGAATTTGATCACGTCTTGCGTGATTAGGCACGTATGCAGCGTGGATAGTGTAATGATGCAGGAAGCAATGCATTATTTGTAATCAAACGTGACTGCGCCACTGCATTGTGCAGGTGTGTTTTTTGTGTTCTCTGTTAGTGAAAATGTGTTTCAATAAAGTGAATACACATTCATTGAATACATACAGAGTGTAGCAGTGTTATTGTGTGATATGCATTTAGAGGGAGTGGGATTGCGGCGCAGTAAGGAGGAGGGGGGGGGGATTGCAGAGCTTTGCATCTACACTTAATGAAAAACTGTGAGATTTGCGTCACAAAAGAAAATAAGTAAGCCATAGATGTTTAAATACAGTGGTAGACCTGACAGTAAAATACTGTACTGTAATGTAGTTTTAACTCAAAGGTCATTACACGTAACGCTGCACGGCAGTTAAACTAGGCACCCTCACGAGACAGTCGCTTCTCAAGTATACTGTAGTAAAATAGGATTCTGCAGCCTTGAGTAAACATAATCGTGATCATATAAGCTGCTTAACACCAAGGACTTGTTCTGATGTATTCTCCTCAATGATTGAGTACCATTGACATCTTAACACTGTATTTAAACTGCTGATGGCACGCTTTCGCTAATTGTAATGTGACAGTGTGGTCGAGGACAGTGTAAGTTGGAGCACTAAGTAAACAATACTTGGGGTGGAACAAACACTAGAACTCTTTCTTCTGCTTCCTTACTCCACTATATGCCCATCACAAAGCTGTCTGCTAAGCCCTTTTTATCCAGGTGCCATTAACTTTAACAAGCAGACAGTTAATCAATTGACCATTATCCTTAATTCGTTAAGGAAAAGCAGCTGTGGACTTTTCATGGGCGTGCACACATGCGGGAACTTGTGACATCTAGTGGTCAACCCGTTACACTGCAGGGAACAAGTTCTTATCATTCTCATACTAACATACTAATTCTGCACCAAAGTACTCATATTGGTCCACTTTTAAGAATCAACCGCTTATAAGAATCAAACCACCTGGGATGGATGTGATTCTTATAAACTGAGTGCACTGTAATTCAGTTTACCAGTATTCTCATATGGATGTGCCTCCTGTTAACATGATCAGAGAAACTGGTTTCTGAATATTTGAAAAATTAAATGATATTTGGTAGAGTCTTTGACAGCGATAGAGTACATCCCTAGCTTTCTGGATCACAAAGGTCTCTTCTTTGTTTCTTGTTCGTGTAATTGTTTTTTACTCCAGGAGTTCTGTTGATATGCGAGTTTGGTCATTGGCTTGTGAATCAATTAGCATTGTTGCAGGGCTTCAAATGAACTTTTCCGTGCAGTAGCCACCATAGCCAATGGATGGAAAAATCCACCGGCCACATGGACATTTGACTGACCAACATCGTTCTGGGAGGTGATGACAACTAGAAAATGCAAAAACAAGCGAATTTCATGAGCATCTCAACAGGGTCTGAAACAGTCTGCCTCATGAGTGAAGATATATCTTCTAAAATGTGTTGGGCATCTGCCCTCTGCACAGACTGCATGCGCACAAACGCCAGTCACCAGCCCTTTCGGGCACGATCACTCACAGGAACTTTGCACCTTTTATTTTCTCTTGCAGCTGCCTTCTTTCTACCTCAGCAACATAGTGCATACATACTCTTTCTTGTTTGTCATTCCTAGATCTAGCCTGTGCTGTTCATCAACCCTACATTAATAAAAATAATTAAAAAAAAAAAAAAAATAATTGTTATTTTCTACTGTCACACTTTCTGACTGAAGATCTGCTCAGCATTAACTTACTATGTTTTTTCAAGCTTTAAAACAGGTCAGTTCAAGATACAGTTGATTCCAGTAAATAATAAATTCACCAAATAAATTCACCAAATACCAAATAAGAGTTTACTTTATTTAACGTGGTTGCATTTTATTTTACTAGCAATCATTTTAATGCATTTCAGAGTGTAGCAGACAAAATATTATTTATTACTATTCTTCTTCTTATTATTATTACAGAAAATATTGTACGTGCTATGCTATATTTAAAAACATTGTAGCAGAGTAATAATAATAATAACAATAATAATAACAAGGTGTTGGACATGGGGCACTTTGTAATATACAGTGTTTTTAAACCAGCAGTGCTGTATTAAAATTAAAATACTCACAAGTTGATTGCATTTGTTCAGCAATTGATACCCATGCGTTCTCCTTTTTAACCTGATCTTTATAATCACTTCTATCGACTGCATATACACAGGGATAGCCTCTGAGCAGCCTATTGACAAACAACCACTCAACCATTCTGGCGTTGTAATAACCATAGCGACGAGGTCAGTTGATTTGAACAGTCAGCGACTGCAGTCTGACCAGGGCGATTGCCGGTAGAAAGTATAAACTGCATGGTGACACGACAGCGATGATCGCAGATCGCTTTGTGTTCGACAACAGTCGAGCAATGGAATATAAACCGACTTTGTCATTTTGAATACCACATTGTTTTCCTTTTTGTCTTTCACCAACATTCCACCTGATTTTGTAGTAGTTTTATAGATCCTTGAATATCTAAAAAGAAAAAAAAAATACAAAAGGATAATATGTTCTTTACTTTGTAGGTTATGAAATGATTGGTTGTAAAGGTATGCATTTTATTATTTGATTGAAAAACTGGGTAAAAATATGCACAATATAGGTAAATGTGAAATAATTTCCTAATAAATGTATTTTATACAGTGCTTTATACACCATATGACTTTAGGAGAGGATAGTGTTTGAAATCATACTATATAGTATGTATTTTTTAATTTTTTAAAAATTCATAACACATTAGAAACAAAACATTAACAATAAATATTTCAACAATGCAAGTTGCTCAATTAATATATAGGGAGACCAGATGGTAGTCAGCAACATCACTTTCATATGTGGTTTGCTCAAAAAAAACCCAAAAAACTTGAATAACCGCATAATAGACCAATTGATAGCAGAAGGTGAGGTGCTTATTGTGGTGACAATTTTTTCAAGTTTCTTGTTGTTTTAGCCAACAGCTTCTGTTTAAAGGTACAGTGATCTGTCGCAACACTGGCACAGAACCACTGGCATTCAAAGTGTTAAGTGTACAAAAACATACCTGCCACTGGTATATTAGTAGGTGGAATTTACCCGCCACAGACCAAATTAACCCACGTTTGGCAAGTGGGCAGGTGTTCATTTCGAACCCAGTTGTTGCACACTTAGAGAAGAGGTAGGGAGCGCATAGCATCCATTGCATGTAGAATGCAAATGTTTATTGATATTTACAGAAGACTGAAGGAAGTACGCAATGCTGTGGAGAATGCCTGACATATTTTGATTGGCAGCTTGCTGCCCCTATCTCCTGGTGGAAATATTTGCTTTTGCAATGTTCAGTCTGTTTTCACGGATAGTAATGAAATGCAGACCAGATGGCAGAAGCCAATACAAATAAATGCAGAAGATAAACAGTTTGAAGGGCTCGAAAATGGGTGAATTTATTTAGTTTGCCAAAGTGATGGTCAGTTTATTAAGAGTCCTGCAAATCCAAAAGATGGTTAAGCTGCTCCATTGGGAAGTATAGGCTGGTGAGTATTGCAGAAGCCTGAGTTCTGCAGGAACTACCTTAGAGTCAATGAGTTCACTGAAGGGAGAGCACCTTTATGGAATCTTGTGTAATGTAAAGAATGCAACACTTAAATGTTTGTTTTTTCAGATGTTGTCTTTAGAAACAGATCCAGTTGTGAAAGAACATTCTTCTGTCCTACAGTAGTTGTGTCCCATTTTGATTAATGAGCTGCTTTCTGTCATATTCTGAATTCTGACAATAAACAGATGAAAACTTTATGAACTAGGCAGACCATGCAGTAGTGTAAGATGACATTTCCTGTCTAAAACCTGCAACTACTTGTTTACTTCATAATAATAAGTAATAATAATGTCCTAATTTATTCATCAAGTGGCCCTACTTTGCTTTAGAGGGCTTAAAAATGAACAGGAAACAAGTTGACTTTTACTATAGTATACCATTCTTGTAGAACATGTTCTCAATTATACATTTTTCAATGATGTACTCTAGCCAGCATTGGTTATTTATTTATTTATTTATTTATTTATTTATTTATTTATTTATTCATTCTAGTTGTAGCTCTACAGTACCTTCAAACTGTAAATTTAAGGGTGTTGGAAATGATGGTTTGTGAATAGTTACATATCTTACGAAATTATTCAATCTTAAATTAATACACAAAGTAAATTTGTTATCATT
Organism: Polyodon spathula; assembly: GCF_017654505.1. Classification (NCBI taxonomy): domain Eukaryota; kingdom Metazoa; phylum Chordata; class Actinopteri; order Acipenseriformes; family Polyodontidae; genus Polyodon; species Polyodon spathula. The sequence goes on from NC_054543.1 coordinate 13,146,559, forward strand.
GTGGCATATGAACTACAATATGTGAACGACAAGAATTTAGCAATGGAGTACGCCAGAGAACCCCCCCCCCCCTCCCTCATCCCTGTCATTCTTTTCTTATCTTTTACTTTTCTTTCTTTGATTTCCTCTTTCCGTGTCAGTCCAGACACATGCAGTTGCTACTTAGGACTACTTTGCTTTTTATAGTGTGTCAAATTGTTAAAGTTCCTGATTGCACCACTAAATAAACCTGGTTTCAGCAGGTTTTAACACAGTGCTCAATTATCTATTTGGGACCCCATTGCATCAGAATCGCTTCGGCGAATGTGTTAATGAAGAAACTATATAAAAAAGGTAGTAAATGAAAGAATCAGTGATTTAAATTGACTTGATTTAAATCAGCCAACTCTGATTCTAGCAGTGTCAGAAACAGGAACAAAAACTAACCAGATGTGTTTAAGAATTTAGTGAAATAGCCTCACCCAACTCTATATATTTGTAACCCTTTCCTTACCTGATTTTTTCAGTTAAACAGAGTAGGACAACCTTTAATCAATCTTTTAGACACTGACATCTCCAACCAGCAGTAAGACCCAAACTACATCTGGTTCAGCTAGTGGGTAGTAGATATTGGTATTTATCTATGATAAAAAGGAAATACAGTTGTTGTTTTTTAAAAAAATAAGTATATGTACATGTTTTTATTTTTCATCATAGAAGAGCATGAGAAGCAAGAGGAACATCAAACAATAATTTACATAAAGGAATTGATAGATTGAAGTGGTGTTACAGTACAGATAAAACAGGAAGACTTTGATGTTAGATTGTCTTCATAGCGAGGCTACCAGATGTAGAAATAGTTTTTCATGAATAATTCTTATGTACTGAAATCAGTAGCCTTGTACCAGATGAGCCCGCACTAACCTAAGTATATCTTGGGAAGTAGCTGCAGCAGAGAGAAGCTATTACAGTATACCTACTGTGTCGATCACATAGTGCACATTTCCTTCTTAAATTTCTAAAACGCTGAAAAAGTATTCTTCACAATGTTCTTTAAAGTAGTGGTGGACTTTGTTTGTGGTTTCCTTGCTTGATAGAGGCTTTGAGACTCAGAATTCCCAGTGATGCAGGCTGTATTGTGTCTCCCTGCTGCATGCAGTTAGCTACATTTTCTAGTCTTTTTCTCTACAGATTCGTGCTAAGAGAATCAACTTCAGCCAAGCTGCCCACTTTGTGTTTTCACTGTGTGTAGTAAAATGTTGGTAATACTTGCTAATTGCTATTACATTTTTCCCCAATCCTAAATGGTTTTCGTTTCCCTTCTTGGCTAAGGAGACACACGCATTCATGTAACAATGGGAAGGACAATTTATATCAATCGTCACAGCACTTAACCCTTTCACGCAAGATATTGAAAATAGATGAAAAAAGTTGTAGGACACAGTAAATATATATTTTTTCTTTTTTTCCATTTCTTTTATGTGGGGGAAAAATTGCATCATCATATGAGGGTATCGTTCATTTGCGTCTTCCATACATCCCCATATAAAGACTAGAAGATAAATAGTTTTTTATTTATTTTATCTGTCTCCATATCAAGTCGCCAAGCATGAAAAATTTATAACACCACTCACTGATAAGGTATTAGCTGAAATTGAAATGTACTTGATTAATTTCCAACTGTTTTATCTCGCAGTTAGTCATTAAATGTTTAATGAACTGGATGCTTTTAATATGTGTAGACTCTTTAAGGGCCAACCTTCTTTTGGAAATTTTACAAGCACACTTTAGGCCAGAGTAAACAAAGCTGCATGCTCTAAGTTAAGAAATCATTTATTAATATCTAAAGTTCCCAGCCACACCTGGATGAATGACAAAGCCGGATTTACCAGAATACTGTCTGGCATGTTTAAAGATTCTGTGTGTGATACAGCCTTGTTTTTTTTTTCTTTAGAAACATGATTGATTGTTCTAGAGCAATAATGAAAGTGTCAAGACTTTTCAAGTCCTAAATAGCTATGCAGCACGAAAGGCTTTGCTAGTATAAGGGCTTCATGTACTGCATGACCTGTACACTTACCACACAAAATGGCTTATTTAGGTTGGTGTTTCTTTCTTTTTATAATCTTGTGAATATGCAACATTTCTCTACGTTTTAAGCAATTCAAAGCTTGTACAGTTCAGTTAGGACATATTGAATACTCTTTCACAAGGTATAATAATATTATTAAACATTTGCCACAGAGTGGACTGTCTTTTAAATTAACTATAAATGCAGCATACTGTATACATTGTTGTTGTTGCATCATGTATTAATAATCATTTCTGATGAAGAAGGATTGTGAAAAACATTAAATGCCCTAAAAGCTATTCCAATTGCTTTTTTCTTTTTTTTCTTGAAATATATTTTGTCATTGCTTAAATGTTTTGATAGGCTTGGCTGTTTGTTTTTTCTTATATGGTTTGGATTGTATGCATGTGGATCTGAAAATGAATATCCTGGTTTTAATCAAACTGAACTCAAAAGCCTATTCCTGTCGCTTGCTGCAGAGGGCTGTTAGAAGCCAGCAATGCCATATCTCTTGTTTTCCTTCTCCTGCATCTTGCCCTTCGTAAACTATCCTCATCTGCAGAGGCTGTGCATTTCACTCCACACATTTCTTTTGAATCTTTTTTTTTTTTGTCTTCTGTCTTGAGTTGATTGTTGAAACAGCTGCAGGGTAAGACTCCTTGTAGTGGTGGTTTGTGAAAAATACTTCTGACTCCTCAAACAGGATAGCTACAGAACACCCCATCTTGAGATAGACAGAAACGGTAAACAGATTAATCGAGTAAAATCCATGCCTCTCAATATTCCTGTTATAGAAAATGTGTGGCATTCTGCCTTTTATCAAGGTCATGTACATAATACATTTCCAATGTTTTCAAATGTAAAAAAAAATGTAGCTATTTTATAAGTGAAGTAACCCACTCCAGGGTGTACGGTAAGACAATTCTTACAGCATTTCCTGGGTGGTTGAAGGCTTGTCTTACAACACCCTGTTGTGGGTTATTTCTTACTTGTCTTTTCCAAAAGTTATAAAGGCTATCATTTTTTTCTAAACTGAAAAATGTTGTCAATTTAGAGTACCAGTACATTTTAAAAGCTAAATACTGTATACAACTAGTAAGAAACTAGCAGTATTTCACATGTTCAACAAAAAACTATTTCGCTTTGTCCTTGCTTTCATACAGAAGGTGTTAATGTTTTTTGTTTCTTTTTTAGCTTAGGTATTGATAAACTACTATCTACTTACAGTATCTCCTATATAGATTTACAGAAAGAAAATCATTTTGTTTTGCAGAAAGAGGTTATCCAAGTCCTGGAAGCACACGAAGACTAACACTGAGACACAGAACAGAGGCTTCAGTGACGTTCTGTTCCACAGTGCTCAATGTTCAAGCACAACAACTTGCCTGTCAATATTGGAAAGCAAAACATTGATATGCAAGCTCTTATATCAGGAACTGCTTCCACCTCAGAAGATCAGTCTCGCCTGCCAGAGTTTCACAGCTGTGGAAGTTGTATTGCCTATTAACAGCAGAGCCGCTGAGCTTGCATGCTCTGTTTGTCGATTACTCAAGTTGATTTACACCCAGTTTTTTGCTCCATGATATGAAGTTTAGCGGAGCAAACCAGCAGGATATCTCAAGTCTATGTGTTAGCATGGCCTCTGAGGGAATGGATGCTTTGGGCCAGGGGAAAGTGACATCCGCTTTGTCAGCTGGGAATAAAAATAGCCCAAATGCTTCAAACGCCAGGAGACACTCAGCCAAGCAAGAAAGAGGTCTTACTTCAACACTGCCGAGCTTTACAGAGGTAGAATACTACAAATCTGAATCAGATATTCTGCCATTTTCAGTCAAAGTAGGAATACCACACGACTGCCAGACAAGAGAGTTTTGGGGTGACATTGACAACCTACACTGCTGCAGCTCAATGCAAAGAGACAGTACAGGCAGCTTCTATTGCAGCCAGCTGTGCCGGACATGTGATCCACTGGTAGAAGGGAGCATTTGCTCAGAGACTCACATTCTTACTGGACTGGAGAGCACTGCTGAACCCCTGCAAGATGAGCTACCATTGGGAATGGAGAGCCTTTCCTCAGAGTTAGATCAGTTTGTAGGGGAAAAGCCAGAGGAGAGCTGTGTGGATGGATCCAACAACCCATTGGACTCCAACACCAACCAGAAAAGGGAGAAACAATTGTCCTGTCTGTGTCGCAAGTTCAAAGCCAGCTCCACAGGACAGTGTTTACCAGTGCCATTAGACTGTCCTGCTGTTCCAGATGCTGACTTGACAGGTGTCTGTGGCTGTGATCTTCTGGAAGTTACAAAAAGTTGCCCAAACCAAGATATGTTGCACAGTTGTGTTCAATGGGTTAAAGATGGGTACTCAACTCTGGAAAGACGTTGTAGGAAACACAAAACAAAGTGCTCTAGTGATGGTAGCAGTTCTTTTCAGTTCCGAATGGCTCATAAGCCGGCCACAAGTCCACAAAATAATGAGGATAACAGCGGGGAAGAGTGGCCAGAGGATGAGTTTGTCCGAAACAAGAAGGAGCGCTCCACTCTACTAGTCAGGAGGTATTATAAAAATAACCGTGAGGTGAAGAAATCTGTTTACACAGGCACAAGAGCTATAATGAGGACACTGCCTTCAGGTCACATAGGAGACGAAGCCTGGGAGTCTGTTTGCAAAAAAAGACAAAACGTCTTTGAGAAACACATCAGGTCAGCGACTGAAAACATCACAGTGCTTCAGGCTGGTGACTTGCGATCGTCTGGGCTGCTCCATTTGTTGGCCAAGTTTAAGGATTATGAGGTAAGGATAGTTAATTTATTTGTTTGGCTGAAGGTAAATGAAAAAGTTTCCGATAATAAAAAATAAAAAATTGTTTTTTTTTTTGTTTTTTTTTTTTAAGAGTTAGTCATGTGTATGTGTTAAAAAGCTTTGGGAACAGCTGCCTTCACATTGTCATATCCAGATATGCCTGAGTTGATACAAGAGTTTGAAACTTCACCCAATCCTTGGTTACAGAACTCCACTTTATTAAGTATGTTGTTGAAATGATCAGGAGCCAGGAGTTTGAGCAACCAGGCCCACGTAAAATAAATCGTTCCTCGCTTTATAATTAACGGCAATGACTTGTATTATATTGGTGAACCTACAGACTCAGCAGGGGCCTGATTGCTCAGATTCTTGATACATGGTCATTTCAATAATACCTACATAACAGGGAATTCTGAAAACCAGAACTAGTTAGAGTGCAAGACAAGTGGAAGTTTTTAAATTTTTTTTTATTTAGTCGTTGCCAGTGGTTTTTACCCCGGTTTTCACCCCAATTTGGAATGCCCAGTTATTATTTTTATCCCGGGTTCACCACTGCAACACCAGCGCCGACTCGGGAAACGGCGGCAGACACATGTGTCCTCTGAAACGTGTCCTGCCAAGCCGTCTTTTTTCGCGCTGCCGGTCTACAGCAAAGCCACCAGACCCATAGTGCCGGACGACAACACAGATCTGAGTGGCTTCTACAGCAGACCCGCAGGCGCCCTATCAGCCACAGGAGGCACTGGTGCGTGGTGCACGGAGGATTAGCCCGCCGACCTGAACCCTCCCCACCCGGACGGCCCTCTGCCACTTGTGCGCCGCCCCCTGGGAACTCCCAGCCACAATCAACGATGGCATAACCTGGACACAAACCAGGCTATAGGGTGCATCCTGCACTCCACATCCTGCACACGGATCAGCTTTAGTGGATGCACCAGTCGGGGGGCCCACAAGTGGAATTTTCTAAAGATGCTCAATTGGCTTTGACTATCCCATTATATTGTGTTGCAGTGGAAACAGAATTTGAAAAACATATTGAAAAAAATATATCCTTGTAATAGTCATGTATGTATAAAAATATTCTTGTAATAAAAATGTTCCTACTTCAACCCTAAACAAACAGCCACCATCATAATAATAATAAAATAGCGCCTTATATAGCGCCTTTCATAGTAGACCACCATCACAAAGCGTATTACAAGATACAAGACTACAGTTTATCACTGTAGAACAAGCACAGTCCAGCTGAGAAATAAATTCAAATTAAAGACCTGGACATTCAAACAATGACAAGAACTTGGAAACAGGAGGCGTTTTAAAAGAGCAAGAAAATGAAAATAGAAGGAAAAAAACACTTGATATAAACTTCACAATGTCGTATTTGCATGCAGCGGGAAAAACGAGAAACCTCAAAAAAGTGTTGCACAAACACCTTTCAAATGTCATCTTGTCAGTAAATAAGAAAAATGTGTAACACTTTGAACAGTGTTTTTTGTTTTTTTATGTATTATTTCTTTCCCGTTGCACTGTGCTTGTAGGAAGAGACAAGGGCAGCGTTTTTTTATTTTTTTAATGCTGTTATTTTTTTTTAATGCTATTATGATATGATTTACAAATTTCCAGTTATGTCAGTGTTTGCTTTATGGTGCAAGAGATATTTTTAAACCAGCACTAATGCTGCACAGTTGGAAGACGCAGATCATAAGAACTGCTTTATGCAATAGCAAAAGAAATCTCATGGTGTTTAAGTCTGGACATGACACGCATACACAACAGTGGAAGGGACTAGTTTTCTAGTTTAATTGTCAGGGTTCTCCCCAGAAGTTCTGTACAGCTGGGCGGCAGAACATTATAGCAGGAAGCACTTTTAACGAACAAATAAACTTGCCTTATTTTAACTATATAATACGGCAAAGAATTTGAATAATGTGTTGTCTTTCATTGACTGTATTTGGTTGCTCTTTTTTATGTTCTACATTTTCTTTTTCATTATGGCAAATGACCGTTCTTATTTAGGCACTGTATGATTTTACTGGGGAAAGATAAAGCAGGTTGATTGGAGTCCACAAAAAAACAAACAAACAAAAACAAAAAAAACCAGAAACCTTTCCACTTCCTTTTTAGCTTAAGCGTTGAGCTTATTACTTCATTTAAATTGTTTTCTTTAAGTTTTCAAGGCATTTTATTAATGCACGTCTATTTTTGTTTCTCGGTGTTCTACATTTTTTGAATCCAACGGTTCATTTTAACAATTTTTTTTTTTTTTCCACACAGTACTCGCACACGTTTGGTCACCATAACAGTTGCATGAAACCGGAGTGTAATACCGGTAATCCTAAAGGGTGTCAGTCTCTGTACATGAACCCCCAGTATCTCTCACAAGCACCTGGGTACATAACTTTACGATATCACTATAGGAACACTTTTTTTTTTTTTTTTTTTTGGTTCATATGTATAGCTATTATGTACTGTATATCACCTTACAGTACAATAATACGACAACAAATGAACTGAATGATAATACTCGAAAACAATCTTAATATGTTTTTAATAAAGTAGTCGGCGCAAGACAGATATTATGTGTTGGATTGCGCCGATCGCCGGCTTATTTTGAAAACCCCGCATTCATTGTCACTTTTTTTTTTTTTAATCGGTTATTTTTGTAGCAGTCGTTTTTAACGTTTTAGCCTCTCGAAGTGCTTAAAACAGAAAACCCGCCCCTTCAACACTCTGATTGGTTAAATGTTGTGACAAGACGTAACACAGCTGACATGTGGTTCCAAGATTTTAATTTTTTTTCACCCAGCAACGCGCAAGCAATCTATACTGCTTGAAGCACAATTAATCCTTATTGTTAAAGGCACAGTAGCATCTGCAAGGTGGGCGGATCGGGTTTTTTTCAGCCAGGAAGCGTCAGCCACTTTGACCATGATAAATAAATACTACTGAAGATTTTGATATTTCTACTAAGGATTAATATTGTAAAATTTACAATAAATAAATTAGATGTAGGTTGGTGATCTTTGGGCACATGAATGCAGAGCAAAAGTGGGGTTGATCTGACTAAAATGCATTTCAAGTTTTAGATCTAGATCAAACAGCTGATTGATCACAATTACTGTACAATCCAAGCTATAATTGTAAGATGAAAGTACTGTAAACAGTTGTCCTAGAAGAGACTGTCTAGATTAAAGTTATTCTGTGCTTATTTTCACTGTTACAGTAAGTAGGAACGTTGTATTCTTGTCTCATTTGCAGTAGATTTAGAATTCTGTTCACACACAGGAGGAGGATTCCCTCAAATGAAATCAATGAACTTATTTAGCGGATAAGCATTTACTTGATTGAATCGGTCAGTAAGTTTTTTACAGAAAATTCTCTGTCTTTTTTTTTTATCAACAGGAGTATGATGCATCTGTCAGTGAGCTTACTGCACTTTGCTATGCTTTTACCATAGATTAGGACAGTCAGCTTTTACAAAGGAAGTGAATCTTAACACTAATAGATTCTTCTAATGCCTTTAAACAATGCAATAAAAAAAACTGAGTTTTTTTTTTTACAGGGTGTACTACTGCTTAGTTTATTTAGCTGGTCAAGCATAAAAACAAGAAAAGACCATGTTTAAAAGTGTGGGTATCACTCCTTTGTTTGGCAACCTATGTAAAAAGGTTTTCTTTCAAGGCTGGATTGTAAACGTAAATATGATATTATGTCGATGATGGGCCTTACATCGTGAATGCAATTTCCAAACAACACCTACCACTCACCTTCAAATACTAAAAAAACAGTATCAGAAATTATATATATATATATAGTGCTGTTTGACAGGGTCTTGCTCGTGTCACATGTATAGGTAGCCATGGATTAAGCATATAGTGAGACAGTTGGGGGTGGAGTTGAAACTCCGGCAGAGGCGCACAGGATTTATTAACACAAATAGAAAGAAAGTAAGTAAAGGTGATCATGTGACGTTAAACAAAACACGGTACAAAAAACTACAAATAAAAGGTGCCGTAAAAACGGCTAGCGCTACTGCCCTAAACAGGAAGTCCCGCTGGAATCCACTTCTCTTTATACTGTAGGCTGCTGTTGCCTGAAACTAAGCTCCGTTCCTACCCCGCCATGGTATACACACAACCGCCAACGCAGGCAGTTTCTTCTTACGTGAATGCTGGAACCCTACCCTGGTTAACCCATGCAGTAGTCAGCAGTCTCCAGTGGGATTCCAGACCTCTGTAGCGCAGAGTCATGGCCTTTCAGCAGCCTCGAGCCATCTCCCGCGGATGTTTTTGATCTGACGGCCACTCGGTCAAGACCTGCCCAACTACTGATTGAGGACCATTGTGCAGGGCAGTCGCTCTGCCACAAGCTGGTTACAGCTGCCATGCCTACCACTGTGGCCTTTGTGCACAAGACGATTATGATTTTGTTTTTGTGAGATAGATATGCTTTCAGTTAATAGGAGTCCCCATGTTAACATCTAACAGTTGCTCTGGTACTCTACCTAAGCTAATAACATCTGATGGTACTTTAGTAGGAATTAAATAAGTTTTACGTTTACAAAGCCATTATGTAAACAGTCTTAAGTGGAGTAGGATATTATCTGTCACCATACACACCACAGATGTATTGCAAAGTAAATGGTTTAAATCTGGAAGAAATGTCCGTACATCTTTACTTCTAGATACATGGACAAATATTTAAGCCCGTCATTTAAATGGGACTAAGGGAACCTTTCTTAGTTTGCTCTTCAAGCAAAGGGTGATTAAGGCCTACGATCATATAGACTTGTGTACTGCTTTAGTAAAGAGAAACTTTTACTGTATTAAGCAATTATTTTACTCTTTTAACAACTTCTTTCCTTACTCTGCTTACTTTCTGTTGCATGCAGAAATACTACTGTAGCTATAGATTACAGAATTTACCATTATAATATTTAAAATAAAACAAAATATATATTGACACAGGTACAGCTGAAAATAAAGATATTCTTAGTTTTATACTTTACTAAATAAAAGATAGAAGCCTAGCATGATCTACCCGGGTTTGGTTTTGAATGAATGAATCTGCTTTGCTTCGTGTTTAAATACTCAAGCTTGATGTATACTGGTGCCCTGCTTCAGTGCATTAGGGATTGAAATATAATTCCTATCGGTTTTTGTAATAGGTAGATTGACCCACAATAGAAGGGCAGTGTAAATATACTTTTTTTTTTTATTTGATCTTATTGTATTTTTATAGAGGGATGGGCAGTATTTACTGTAAGTAAATAAGCAGTTAATTAAAAAGAGTGGGGGACTGTACATTACCATTACTGCTGCTTATGAGAAATGATGGTAATTAAATTATTTTTCTGTGAGAGGTCTGTTATATCACAAATTAAGCCAGCACGACAATCGTGATATAAAGTGGGTTCATCTGCAGTTAAGACATGATGCATACTATACTAGTATTGATATACATATATTTGAGTTGTTTTATTAATGTGTATCTGAAATAAAATGAAATTAGGACAAAAAAAATATAACAAATAAAAATAATTTTACAGGGCTCTTCTCATGCATGCAGTGCCATAGGGGGGCCTATTGCCAACAACGAAGGGCACACATACTGTATTTTTTTCAGTGCCAGTCTACAGTATAGCTATGCAGTGTAATCTGGAGGTTCCACTTACATACTTTCTACATGGTATCACAGCAAACTGTTCCCCACCGCATGAGTTACATGCACAGACCCCACTAAAGGGGGGGGTAGTGTTTCTTTTTTGCAGCTGCTTTCCTGTAAAAAAAGAAAAAAGAAAATAAATAAACGCTTTGATTTTTCACAGTGCCATTACATGTTCTCATAATGCAGTGATTTCTCCAGGCAGCTTGATTGGGTGGGAATATAGTGTACTACTGTAGTATTCTTTTGAAGTTTGTCTTTTAGAAGATTGTACTGCAGAATCCGGACAGGCCAGTAATCAAGAATGAATTACAGTAGGGTACAGAGTTAAATACCTTCTACAGTTATCCTGTTTTTCTGGAAGCCAGTGGTAAGGCAATGTGAGCTTGCTTGAATGCAACACTGTTAGTTAAACTGAATACTGTATTTGACTGCTTTTAAGAACACATAAAGACAGATTGCGGCTAGTTGTATAAATGGGTCCTTTTGAAAGTTAGTGTGTTTTTGGGATTTCTTAAGGTACATTTCTTGGAGGAAGAATAAAACTTTGACTAAAGTATAAAAAGACCCCATAAACACCCATAGGAAATAGTTCTGGGCATTGGTTACAGATTTTGCAGTTCATTACAAACATAACTTTTATTACTGTAGGAGCTACAAATTTAAGTGACCTACATTAGTGGCGAAGCTCAGTAGTATAATCAACCAGTGCAGACTGCGGTACATTTGTTGGTTGCCAGCACATCATGGCACAATAAGCCACTGTACTGCACATATCTAGATTGATTTATGAGTTGGTTTATTTCTCCTCTGTGGTAAGGAAATGGGAGATCTCAGCTTTCCCTCCACTGCCGTACTGTACCTGGCTACAATGGTTCCCATTGACAAGGTTAATAATCAGAACTCCTGTCAAAATGAAATCTTGTGTCTGCCTTTGCTGTTACCACAGAAACCAAACATATAGATATGGACTAGAACTCAAGTGCTTTTTATGCATTGTGAATTGGATGTGTTCCCTGCTTGCAAGCTGCAGCCAGGAAAAGGTACTATTATCCATTTCTCTTGACATTCTAAGAGGAACAAAATGGATACAAGAGGCCTCTAATGTGATTTTTTTATTTCCTGTGCTAAATAAGTCTGCCAAAACATACACACCAATGTATTAGTGCTACCAGGGGGATTAGACACTACAGCATAGCACTGGGGGTCCAAGCAGTAAGAAACCTTAGAACACAACAGTGATTATCCCAATGTCTGTTAACCCTTTCCTATGCAACCTGAACGAGTTAGGAAACTTTGACAAGACTGGCAAGGTTGACTTTCTGATTTAAGACATACATTGTAACTTTATATTATTTAATAACGGTTATGCAGTTTGTATTTCAATTTGACAGATACGGGAGGGGATTATAGCTAGGTCAGCACCGCTGCCCTTTTTTCAACCAGTGCTGTGTTTATTATTGTCTATAATAGCCCATTGATTCTGGGGAATTGGTGAAGTTCAACATTGATGATATTCCTTGCATGTCTTCATTTAAGGTCTGACCAGACTACTTCATTATCTAAGACAGTATTGTTACAGACATGTTGGTATGCTGAAACCCATATACCGACAGCCTGTTAGTGTAGTGACATAATGTAAAATGTGAAAAAACGTGGTTTGCATTAACTTACTGGGCATATCCTTTTCACTGTATTGTGGTTTCATATTAACACCCATTCACTTTTTTCAGTTTATGGTAGGAGAATGCCTTTGATAATGTACTTTCAGGAGTTGGGCAGTTTTTAAGGAGCATAACAGTTCCAACTCCAAAGTAAAGTATTAATTCATTAATGCATAGAGGTACAGTTCCAGTGAAAATCCAGTTGTAATATTTTTAACATCAATGAACTTGTTTAGAATACCGCATTCCTTTGAATTTAAGACGTCCTTGGATTTAATAAGCCGTCCCAATTTCCCACCCTCAACTTGAGAAAAAAAATCTAATAAAGATGCATTTACTTATACAGGAAAACGAAGTATGGGGGCAGTTTACAGCTGTCTGCTGTCACACAGAGCATTACATTTATGCGCTAGTTCTCATTTCCAGTTGTGATTACTCGCACGTTTTTTCTCCCTTTTTGTGAACTGTGGTATTGTGTGGCAAGTACAAAAATATGGGGGTCTGATTAGAACTGAGCCTAGTAACAAAATGCTGAAATTGTAACAGCTTCTGTTCGAATTCCTCAGGAAGTTAATGACGCTTTGTGACAGGGAGGACACTGTCGCTAGTTCAGCTGCGCTGTTGCTGTGGTAAACAGGAAAACTTGCCTAGAGCTGAGCTGATCGAGAGGTCCTGACTGGCTGGAGAGCATGCCCCAGGAGCCTACACCTGTTTAAGAACGCAGCAGTGCCAGTTCAAGGCTACTGCACCTCAGCCATAGCTAAAGGAAATGCTTGCTTTTATGTCTTCACACATGAATGCAATTTGTCTTGAATTAAAATACTGTAAAGCTTGTTGTAAATAAAAAAGAGAAAAATTGTAAATTGAAAAGAGCTTATTAGATACTAGAAATAGTGCAATGGATTGTTTTCTAAAACTCATCATTATTGTAAGGTACTACTTGATAACTTTAAAAGCCATCAAGATAAAAAGGGTTAAAATATGTAAAGTGTGTTTTTTTTTTTTTAAAAACCCATCATCTTACAAAGGCGCTGTATTTATTTCCCAGGCCAGAAACACACACTGCACCCTGCTGCGCAAAAGGAACATCAAGAGATTAGAACCACCCACAAAACAGAGATGATTGAGTTGACAGAAATCTGAACCTACTTCCCTAATCTTTAACTACTAGCACCAAAGTTGGAACACAATTTCAGCTTTCCAAAAGGTACAACACAAGATACAGCTTGCAAAAAAAACCTGATTTTTCAATTTTAAAATGGGTAATTCTTGCTAACCAACAACATTTGAATTTGTCCACTGTTTTAAGTAGTCTGCTGTTAGTGATTGTAGTCTTATCTTTCAGGGCCCTATAGTGTGCAGCATTCACCATATCTTTGTAATACATTACAGGGAGGTTTGTGATGACTGAGACTTGAATCTGTTAATGTCACAAAACTCCTGTGGTAACTAAAAACTTGGACTAAAATAGACATCCACTAATCTGATGTTTGCTTTAGTGAAAGTACCATTATAAATTTGTATTTTCTTAATTAAAATCACAGCAATATTAAGAACATTTTTTATTTATTTGATTATTTAGACTGATTCTAGATACAGTATTTCAGAGCAATTCTTCAGGCACCAGTACTGTATACCATACATTAGCTTATTTACAAATGTTCATATTTTGGAGTAGGATTTACTCCTGGCTTACTACACATTCAGCTAATACAATTTATACATTACACAACACATATTAGGATTTCACATAGGTGCACAGCAGCACTGGAAAATTGACCAGGATCCAGTGGTGGTAGGTTTCCAAATTAGTACAGTCCACAAAGGAATGAGCTTTCTGGTCCCATGAACTCTACTGGGAAAGCTAAAGGAACATCTTCACCAGCCAGTTTGTACAAATTCTCCTCAAAGGTCACTGGATAGGAATACAACAGAGGATATGATACTACTCTGCATTGTGCATGGCTTAGTCATATTAGCAAATGCATAGGGGAATACTGTAGTTAAGAGTGAGAACAGAACGTGTAACCTGGGGATTACAGTACTGTATATCCCAGACGGTTATAAATACACAGCATTTTTCTATTAAATATGCAACGTTGTGCCAAAGCTTTCTTTCCTTGGGCCAGTTATACCTTGCAGGATGATAACTAATCATAACATAATAAAAGTAATGCCTTTTTATAACTGAACATCAAAACATGAAAACATAACATCCTCTTTAGTCTGTTATCAGATCATTATTATAGAATTTAACAGATCTAAATACACCACCTTAGCAGCAAACATGACGTGGTATCTTGCAAGTTATAGCATTGGATTATTATTGAACTTATTATTGTAACACCCATTATGCTGTTAACTTATTGACAGAAATGTAATACAAAAAAAAATATAAAAAAGAATGATATTTGAAAATATTATTGCTCTGTATTGTGGCCCCCCTCTGGATTCTTCATAATATTTAATTAATTTAGCCTCTGTTACATTTGGCATTAGGTGTTTAAAAGGATGTATAAATGTCATATTGTGATCCAGCAAAATGTCAAAATGACAGATTTCCTAAAATATAAGACATACTGAATATTACAAAACAGTTTCAGTGAGAAAAGCATTTATACAGATAGGTGACCAAAAAGAGGGTTTTGAGGTGAATAAAAATCTGCTTCTTAAGATGTTGTCATTTGAAATCTTTAACAAAACCCCCTTTATATTACCATATGACAAAATAGAATGCATCATTTGTAATGTCATGGCAGCCGCATTTGTCTTGGTCTTTCCTTTAAACAGTCTGCAGAAATGTGCTATTTTAGTCTATGGCTCTTTCTTAATGAGATAAGCTGCATACCTGCCTTTTTTATGCATTAAGAAAATCTCCCCAAAACTTCCACTTGCAACTAGGCTACATCTCCCAGAATACAATGTCTTCAGTTACTAGGAAGCTGTACACAAGAAAAAACAACCCAACAAACATTATCCGGTCTCTGGCTGGCCCTGTTGTCTTTGCAGCCAATCACAGTAGAAAAATCTGAAGCTACACAGGTTGAAGCGTAAACACCCCAGTCCAGCTACAAATCCAACTGGAACCATCGTCGGAGGCAACCGCAAAAAAAGGTGCCTATAATATTAAACAAACTGTTTTAGAACTTATTTATGCATGTCCTTATTTTATTTATCTGTAAGGCTTTACATTGAAGTTTTAACATGTTCACTGAGTTTAAAAAGTTAGTGTTAAAATTATAACGTAATTAATTTGCAGTCAGTGTGATACCTCGACACAAATGCACAGAGCTGATAAAGAACACACGCGTGGTTGTACAGTAGTTCAAAGTAGCATTGCTGTTAAAATGAAAGACTTTTTTTTTAATGCCTACCTGTGGCAAAGTAGTTTGCAGTGCGTAGGTGTAGAGGTGATGCAGTGCACAGTAATAACAAGACACAGCACAGTTCACGATCCAAACAGCTGTTTATTCAGCTGCATTGCTGGTGGCAACTATAGTAACTGGCTCCACACACCAGTATTTATTGCTCAGTTAAAACCCACAGGGTTCTGTCCTGAAATAATAAACACAAATATAATACACAACACAAACACGATGAGTGCTCTTAGTGTTAGGGGCGAAATACAGTTATTTGTGCACAGTGGTGAAGTGTAGTCCGGGTTGCTGCTGGCTCTAAGCGATAGCTCCAGGCTAGTTTAGCCTTCTAACAATGGCAGACAATACAATTACAAGACTAACTATACAAAACAAGCATGGTACTTTTTCCTTCATTGGTCTTTCCACAACCATAACAAAGGAACAGATTGCTTGGCCACATCCCCTGATATACCGTCAGTCATGCCCCTTTTGGTAACGAGTACAATCACGCATCCTCCAATCCATGACTGACACATCGCGTACCACATTAAGGCGATGACTTCTGGTATTGTGACCCTGCCCCTTTCCTTTTTTACCCACTGAAAATACATTTTACTCTCTCTGTTAAAATTAGAGGTTAAGTTACTCCCAGACCCAAAACCTGGAGCGCTGATATCAGTAAAATGTTAGTAAAACAAGTTTAAAGTCTGGTTGTGCTCAAAATGTGGATCAAATCTCAGTAGAGCTGGCATATGACTTGAAGGAACGCAAATTGGGGAATTGAATAATGGTCTGTTGCAAAACAGTAATGATTTGAGCACAAAGTCCTGGCCATTTCTTTTAGTTGCAAATTAGTTTTAGATCAGCAGATTTGTAAGGACTAATCAACACTAAACATTCTACATTAAATATCAACTTTTATAGTAACTGCAGACGTGAGACATACTAATTTTAGTGTCGAGTTGAACCTGCATTAATTAATTGAATATTGAATTTCCAGAGTTAAATGTGTTTAAGGCAAGAACTTATTACAGACTCGGCACAAGGAAAAAACACATTCATGTAGTTTGCAAAACGCATAGATTCTTGGCACACATTGAGTTTCTCCAGGATCTTGTTCTTTTTTCCTAGCTCTGACACTTCAACTAAAAACGAGGCGCAAAAGATGTGTCTGGAAACTGAACTCTGAAAGCATAACCTGGCCATGACTCCGGAGAGCAACTCATTTTAACAGGGGTTTATAACAAATACAAAACAAAATTAGACTAGTTCCTAGGAAAAGTAATGAAAGTTACAGCTGTCTAAGGGAGCTGTCTGTCATCAGCCAGTAATTGCTTCACTAGTGGGACCTGACATTCAACCTCCTGCTGCCTGGGTTGCTGCAGATTATATTTGTAAGCTGTCAGGTTCCTGCAAAGATTTTTTTTGTTGTTGTTTTTTTTCTAAAGTGTTTATTTTTATTTTCAGGTCCAATGCAACCCAAAGTTTCTTGGTGAAAAACATTTTAGCAGTTAGTTCACTTAACCTGATTTTGCAGAATCTTGAACTACCTGTTGTTACATTGGTTAAGGTAGTCCAAGATTATAACTTATCCGAGTCTGTGAAACCAGACGAAAAAGCTTAAAAAGTTATCGTATAAAAAACAGTAACAGCATGGGGGACATACAACAAAATGATCAGGAGCAGAAAATGCACAACCAAACACTGGGAAAATGAAAGTAAGAAATATAAGTTGCTGTTAAGATGGTGAGCACTGCTGCACCAGGGAGGTTCCACTGACACGCCTCGCTGAACTAATCCCTGCTTCTAGTGGCAATGAAACCCTGAACCAGGTTCCACAGAGGTTTTAGTTTCTTTGCAAAATCCAGGTTAGTGTCTGGGGTAGCGTGGACGATCCTGTCCCTGGTTTTTCAACAGCCTCGAGTTGTGTCAGCTGCTCCCCTTTATCGCAAAGCTCTGTGCTGGGATACGCCCACCAGCTGGCCAGTCCCTAGTTGCTTTTCCCTCTGCAACCAAACACAGCAGGTAGCATGTCTCAGATGGAGCATGTGACTCTAATAGTTTACAAAAACAAAACCCTGCAAATGAAATATGTTTTATCTGTATCTTGGCTGATATTTCCTCCTGGCACTGTGACAGGAAGCTAGAGAAACTAAAGCTTCCTCCAGTGCCCTGGCAATCACATTTTTATAAATGGACATGATGGCATGACCATATTACTGAATGATTTATTGTCATTTTTAGCTTCTGAGAGATGTGCTACCTTAAATCCTTATTACCTGTCGACCATTAAAAAGGACCTTTCAGTGTGATTCCCAAGTAGTACATTTTAATATATCATCTGAACAAAGCCTTTTCTTCTGCTGCCTTTCTGAAGTGCTACAGGACAGTGCTGCTCGAGCATGTAAGCTGTTTGTTATTGAGGTGAATTTCCTCTGTTTGACAGAATGTTAATCCTTTCTGTGCAAGGTCAGGTTCTGGAAAACGTGTAAATCAGAGATGAGATGGAGTTATCAACAAACAGCAGGTGGGGATTGTGAGTAATTTCATAATTTATGTTTAATGATCTTGGAAAGTGGACCGGGCTTTTTGATTGATATTGTTTATAAATTGACTGGAAAGCAAGTGAGTCGAGCCCCGTTGCCTTGGTTTACATGCACGTGAAAACCGACTCTACGGTCATGAGTGTGTGACTTTGTCACGCAAATACATCATGAAACAGCACAAGGACATCCTTTTGACAGCGGACTTTAAGGGCAGGGTCAGTCGCTTTCTCATGGTAAAAATAGCTGTAAAAACTCAGTTAAACCGGAGCAGGAAAGTGCTTGTGGCTCACGATATTTCAGCAGTCAATCACCCGTTCTTCTGACCTAACTCACGTATTCTCCAGCAGAAAGTCCGTACAAAATATATCCACACACACACACACACACCCTGAGTACATTTACGGACTACTTAAACATTAGAACCGCCGACGGCAGTCATTGTCACAGTACATTTTAAATCTCATTAATATTAAAATGAAAGAAAGATTAAAGTCTTATTCACGCACATCATATCAAATATCTGTACAACTTCAAAAAATGCAAAACTATAATAAAATAAACATTTCAAAAGAAACTAATGTGTAAACAGGTTTATGTATGTACAAAACTGTAAAAACAAAAGTAATTTTTAATCTAAAACGAAAGTAACATGTAATTTCTCTAGCGTGTGTGTCAGTCCAGGTTGAGCTGCTGCAGCCTGCTGCTTTGCAGTTTTCTGATCGAAATGTTTCTGCTGAAGCACTGTGGCTAGCTTCGAAATGAAATCTCTCCTACTGATATTTTCCCCTGGTGCATTCCTTATACAAACTGAAGGGCTTGATGGCTGCTAGGTCCAGTAGAGATAACAACAGGCTTGTATATATATTAAAAAATAGAATATTGTAGGTTATATTCAAAATAAAAACATGTATTGTAAAAGACGGTTCTAGTCTTAATGAAACTTAACTTTTCGATGTTCCACAAACACACACACACAAATAATAGTAAAATGTCTACATAGTATAAATTATATTTTATATAATTGTGTGTGTGTGTGTGTGTGTGAATGGACAAAACATGTGAAACTTGGCAGCAAAAGCTCTGGAAAGTGTCCCATGAAACGGTCTCAGTTTTTTTTTTTTTTTTTTTTTTTTTTTTTTTTTTTTACAGTGAAAGTCTCAATTTCTTGTGAGATTCCAGGATATGCTCCTGAAATCAACAACCACTTACATATGTAAACACGAGTTTCTCCTGAAAATGTTAATTAGCTCTTTCAAGTCCTTTCCTAAAGCTGCTATAAAAGTCACATGGGAATACCTAAGTTCCCATGGCCAAAAATGACAGCAGGGAAATTAATGTTTTGTTTCCAGTATTTCCTTTATCAGATTGTAAATGAGTTAGGTTCTTAAAGCTATTTATTCCTAATCATCATTATCAATTTTTGTCCAGAAAGGAAAAATGCCACACACTGAAGTCCTCAGACTCCATGCATATTTGTAAATGTGAATAACCCCAGGGCATGCAGTACTGTTTGGGCTGCTGATAAAGGAATGATCAAATCTGTACATTTGTCTAGTAAACCATGTATAAGTACAATTGATTAGTTTAGCAAACTTGAGAGTTTTGGGTAGATACAGTAAATCACATTGTCTTTTTATTTATGGCCATTTGTCCAAATGCAGTGTCAGGGTCATGGGTCTGGGCAAGACATAATCTCAGGAAACAACTGGAATTCATTTAGTACTACCTTGCTTCCATATGCGTGCACAAAGCCTGGAACTTGCAGAATTCCACATGACCAAATTAACTAAGTCTATAGTAGGTGTTTTTTTAACCAGTCTCTCAGTGTTCTAAAATAATTGTGCGAGCAATCAGGAATGTGCATGTTGAGCTTGTTTCTTCCAGCTGGAAGTAGCTAGACCCGTATCAAATCTTATACCATCTGGTGAGTGTTACTGTTAGTTTCCCAGCTTTTGACTTTACAGCATGTTAAAGTATAGCATGGCTTGCCTGCCTGCCTGCCTGCCTGCCAGCCTGCCTGTCTGTCTGTCTGTCTGTTGATTGGTTTGCCTTTGGAACTTTCCATGCAATCAATTAGGTTGTGGGTGTGACACATGAGCTTGAGACTATTAATTGGTCTGATTAAACAGTAGTGGATGACTCTGTTGCAAATTCATATGTTGACAAACTGTAATTGTTAGCTTTCAACCTAAATTTGGGGGGTTTAGGATAAAGTGTTTGTTCTACTCATGCAATATTAGGTTTGCAGTTTACAACATGCATCGGTGAATCTATAAGAATACAGTATTTTATCATCTGTATGTTGGACAGCCAAACAAAAACTACAAAGAAAAAATGCAATTTGCATTGGGACCTTTTGATAAACAACAAATATTAGGGGGGGGGGATTTCACATCCTCTTCACTGATTCCCAATGGAGATTAAATAGACAGCATTCCAAATATTAGACCTTTTTCCAACCCCCAACTGTGTGAGGCCATTTTCTCAGTAGCTTTAGTAGTATACTGCATGCTGCAACTACAGTAACAAAGCTTTCAGTTTGGACAGGCTGTCACTGGTAGATAAACTGTTGTTTATAATGGGGGGGGCACAGAGACCCCCACAGATACCTGCATGGCTTTCTTCATTATCAAAAGCATACAGGTTATTAAAAAATAAAAATATGATGGAACTTTGTACAAGGATTATGTTTACTCAGCTGAAGGATGACATGCTGCACAAACTGTATTTTTTTGTATTATACCTGTCTGCCACCTAGTGGACATTTCTAAAAGTAGTTTTAAAGTTAAATTAATAGGGCTAATCACTAACATTTAGCTGCCAAATAAATACCTTCAATGGAAAGATTTTTATGAATTTAACTGACTGTATCATTTTTGTGGAAAGAAGCTGTACATTCTTTCATTTTTTTAAAATTTTTAATTAGAAGTCACCAATTGTTTTTATAATTTTTTCTCCCAATTTGGAATAGCCAAGTATTTTAAGGCTCACCTCACCGGTACCACCCCTGCGCTGACTCAGGAGTGGTGAGGACGAACACACGCTGTCCTCTGAAGCGCGTGCCATCAGCCGACCGCTTCTTTTTCACATTGCAGGCCTCCCATGCAGCCATCTCAGAGCTACAGCGTCGGAGGACAACACAGCTCTGGGCAGCTTACAGGCAGACTACAGGGGCCGCTGGTGCATGGTGAGCCGAGGACTCCCTGGCCGCCCCTCTGTGAATACCCATACACAGTTGGCAGTGGAATAGCCTGGACTTGTACCTGAGACGTCCAGGCTATAAGGCGCATTCTGCACTCCACGTGGAGCGCCTTTACCGAATGCGCTACTCGGGAGCACCACTGAAGTTGCACATTCTTGAGTCGTTCCTGGATACTAAATTAAAATAAGTGGAAAGGAATACTTCTGGGGTTTTAATTACAGTAAAATAAAATTTTTTATAACACAGTGAATGTGACCAAATAACAAAAAGTGAGAAGGGTTGTGATAAATCCCGCCTATTTGAAACAGAGAATTCAAAGTTTCTTGCTATGGAACCGTTAACACTACTCGGGGGGCATAAAGGCTTCAGTTCAAAGTCTACCGATAATGAAAAAAAAACATTAAAAAGCTCATTGAGATGATTCATCTTGCTTCTGAAGTTGCCTGTGGACAAATCATTCATACCATTTAAGAACACACAAACATAAAAATCAAATACAGGCCTGCAAAATAAGACACTGAAAGCTCAAGATAACTTGCAGGAAATGAAAAAGAAAAGGTTTGTATAAAGTATGGTGGTCTTGCCATAGGCAGATGTTTACTTCAACCTAGAGTACCTGCTGATAAATGATCAGCAGTGTATGGCTTCCTCGTAAGATTGTTTCTTCATTAGTAACGAGGCACTGGGACCAAAAAGGAACTGTATTCAGTGACACTGCTTCATTATTGAAGAAAAAATATGCTTTACTTCCATTCCTTATGGTCTGCTCTGAGATTTTAAACTAACAATCAACTGAAGTGTATTTTTTTAGCCCCAATTCAGTGAATGGACAGTATTAGTTGCACTGTCAAGCATGTGCTGTAGTGATTTTATACTGCAGTGACTGTGAACAGCCACCAGGAAGCAGTGTTAGATGATTCAAATGCTGCAGTGCACAGTCCAGCACCACTGCACACTGTAACCAAGTGGCAGTAAAGTATATTTGGAAATAATCAGGAATTATTGTTACAACAAGAAACTGTTGTTTTGTTACATTAACAGACAGTATTGTGGCCCCGCCTCTGCATATTTTTGTGTTATGTGTTGTATTTATGGTGTTAATGTTGGTGTATTGTAGTTGGTACATGGGATATAATATGGGTTATGAGCATGAGTGTTTAAAATGTATATTTGTATCAAGGCATGAGGATTGCACAGCACTTCACGTGCAGGTAAAATGTAATAATATGTGAGCATGGGTAATTGCACTAAATAAATTCACATGCAGTTGTTCTGAGACTCCGGTTGAGTGATTGATTGACAGTCGGTTCTCGGAGCAGCTGCATGGAAGCAGCATGTTGTCACTCACTTGGGGTTTTGTGTTCGGGAGTGGAGAACGAGGGAGAGAGAGAGAGAAGAGAAATGTAAAGTAAAATATAAGATCAATTGCTACGAATGCTGGAAGGACCAGCACCGTACTTGTTTTGTGTAGCGTTCTTCCACCCTGTTTTGTTAGTGTCTGTTCGTTTCGTTTGTCTGTTTGTTTTTGGCGTAAAGTGCAGTGTCCTATGTTTTTTTTTTTTGTTAGTCTTTTTATTTTCTGTTTGTTTACTTATTAAATGCTGAGCGGAAAGCTTCACCAAAAATCCCACGTCTGTGTATTGTCTCGCTTTTTCCTGGTCCGTGACATCACCTGCGCTCTGCGACAGTCTTGCCACAAGTACTCACTCATTTCAGAAAAGATGGTAAAATTTATCATCAGTGACTTAGTCAATGATGAGGTAATCACCCCTTGTAAGTATTTAATGTTTTTTCATTGTCCTTTTAGTTATTTGTAGGTTTATTTTCTTTATTCCTGCTTAGTACATATCTAACAGGGTGATCTTTCAAATAAAGTAGAAACAACAATGTAACTAGGAGTAAAGCATTAGGAAATTAGGCATCTTCTATGGTATCTAATTTCAGCACCTCTTAGTTCTGCATGCCGAGCAGTGATTGATAAGTGTTTCAGACTTGAACTGTACTGCTTAAAAGAGAGAGTGCCAGAAAGATAAGGGTATCAAAGCAAAAAAAAAATGAGAACAGGCTTGTCTAGCATCATTGTCATCTCCTGCTGCTCCAGTGTTTTATTGCATGTACGCAAGTCCTTGCAGCATATAAATAAAATATATTTATAATGCAATATTTACTAATGCACTCCTATGCGAGATCACCATTAGCAACTTCAAGGCTTCTCTCATTTTCACACAGCTGTTGGCTAGTCATTGCTATGTTATCTGGAGATACGTTTCTGTTAAATCTGATAAATCAAAGTGATAGAAGGAGCTCTGGCATCACGAGTCAGTATTAGCTCCGTGGAGACTACAGTGTAATTGTGGATCTAGACACTGCAAACACGGATGGAGCCAAGACCTTCATTATAATCTGTGTTTTGGGAAGAAACACATATAGCAGTTAATGTATTGGTTTGATGTACCACTTCACATGTGCATTCTATCTACACTTAATGAGACATTTGGAACACATTCTGAGATGACTACACCCCCCCCCTGAATGTCACAGGAGTGCCTTACTATAGTAGTATTTCTGGATGTGTAAAGGAACCTTAATATTTGTGTTTATATTATTGCATAATATACTCCTGTTTATTAGTGAAGGTTAATATGGTGGGAATTAAATGGAAAAGTTAAAGGGGGAGGGGTTGTTATTCTGAGTACCCAATGTAAGAATTTAAGACCTTTAAGAGGTTCTCATGGCAACAGTGGAAGGAGCTGCTTAATGAGCAGGATCAACTCCCTTTCCAAGGTGAAATTCTAATTTGTCATGGTATTAAGGGATTATGAGGCTATTTCATGCGAGCTTGTCATTGACCATGTAAGAAGACTGGCCTACTGGCTAATTTGTTTAATAAAACAGGAATGGGAATAATTGAATGGTAAACAAAAGAGCCTCAAGTTTTAAGTGCTGGTGATTAGAAGAGCTAATTAGCCATTTGCTTGCAGAGAACAGGCTTTCGTTTACAGCATTGGGTTTGCAGTGATAAGGTGCTATGTATGTTGAAGCAGTTTGCAGTTGGTATGTTAATTAACAATTTGTTTTAATAAAGTCAATGCTGTAACTTCAAGCTCTTCAAAGGTGTAGTGTGTGGTTTTATCATCTCTGGACAATTCAGTGTTCTATAAATCTACCTGTTGTGGACTTCCATTCACAAACCTTCATTCATTTTTAAAATGATATCTGCAGAAAAGCTTCTTTGCAAAGCATGTCACTACAGTAACTGCCAATCATGTCAGTGTCAGGAAAAAAGCAGTTGAAGGTTTGAATGACTTAGAAAGTGCAAATGTAACAGGCCTTTAGTTATCAGGTACCATGGTTAAGCTTTCTTTAACCATGGTGCCAGATACAATATTTCTTTTTAAATTTAAATGCATGTGTGCTATAACACATTCAAATACATGTGTGTTACGATTCTAACAATGATTGCACACTGTTGAATTGATGGGTTGCAGAATGTATATGCCACCCTTGTGTATTGTACAGGATTTAAATGTTGTAATAGATAGATCGTTTTCCTGTGGTATGTTGTACATACACAGGGTCATTACAGGAGGGCTTATAAAACATTGCTAATGTCTCTTTTGCCTCGTTTCCTTTCTTGACGTGAGTTTTACAGATCGTATTACCACCAGCTTTGCACGATTAGGCTGTTATTTGAGAATGACCTCATGCTGCTCTTTGTAACAGTTTTGTAAGGATGACAAATATTTATTTACAACAGTCTCCAGATGGGGATCTGTTGACCACGTACAGAAAAAAATCTACATTCTACTTATTGTAGGCGTTTTAGTGTGTGTGTGTGTGTGTGTGTGTATGTGTGTGTGTGTATATATATATATATATATATATATATATATATATATATATATATATATATATATATATATATATATATATATATATATATATATATATGTATATATATACATACACTTTTTAAAAAAGCATTTGGTGGAAAAAACCCATTAAATATAAATAAAATTATAAATTGGTATAAATTATAAATTACCACTCAGCATTACACGTTTTGGTGTTTTTGTTTTGCAGACTTTATTGTTATTTTGAATTTGCAGTTTATCAGGCACTAACACCTAGTGCCAATTATGGTAGAACAGAAAGTGCAGTATCGTGTTCTTTAGGCTACATACTGCTGAAGTGCTGTGATAGTGATAGAACTTGAAAAATGCTCTTTGAATGCCAGCAGGGCAAAACTCTCATTTTGTATGTTTTTTAAACCCTGTCCTTATTCTACCTGTCAGTGAATACAGACTTGATGTTGTTTCCATTATTTTGTTTAAATGTTATTGTTTGTTTTCTCTTAAAGTGGTATAATGTCCACTAATGTCCTTAAAAAAATCACATCTAAAATGGGTTATTTTGTTCATGTTTTATTTGTTACATTAAGGGATTCATATTTTTAGGCATAAAGAGGCATGCAAATCAATATGTGCACAATTTGCTTTCTCCAGAACATCCTCCCTGTAGAGTTAATCCCTGATTGGCAAGCGCAATACAAGCTTTGAGATCCATAACCCAAGGACAGTTTGTTCCATGCTTCATGAGCAGAAGGTACTGCTGGTGCCCAGGTTTTTTGGAAGCCTGTTGGATCAACACGCTGAGTACATTCCAAAGACGGTCATCTCTTTTTGGCAATGGGCCTAGGGACTGCAGAACATGATGTTTGTCAACACCTCTGCTCTTTTTATCTATTTTAAATAGTAGTGTGAAATACATCTTCCAGGTCTGTGTACATGTAGTCTATTGGCTTTGCATCTGACCACAGTTCAGATGAAAGTGTAAAACCACGTTGAATGCTTTGATAATCCTCTTTGTGGCTTAAACCTCTGAATCCAGTTGAAATCCCCATAACATTCTCTACAGCTTCCTCCTCCATGGTTGTTGTGTATGAACATACAGTAGTTCAGTCTTTCAGCGTCACATTTACGGTTTCCTGTTTGGATGTTTTGACATTTGTTTTTGTGAAAGCTTGTGAGGCTTTTAACTTGAAGGGAAAATGAAACAGGCACAATTACAACTTTTTTTTTTTTTTTTAAACAACTCAAAAATCCACCAACTGACTATTAATCAAATATTAGATCCGCTGTGTGTAAACCTTATGTTTGGATTCAAAACGTACCCCTCACACTGTAAGGCTTACAGATTACAAAATGGAAGGCTAGTACTGGTAATGCTTCTCATTTAATTTTTTAATGATTATATGTTTTTTCTGTTGATTTGTAAAAGACCTGGATTGAAGTTTGCTTTTAAACTCCACTTTCTTTAAAAGTTCAGTAAGAAAGAAATCAAAGTAGAGCATTCATCATGGGATAAAGTATGCATTACATCATTGAATGTGGGATGAGATGTGTCATGCACAGAAACACACTTCCCCGGTACTCTCTGTCTTATTATTTAATGATTTCCAGGTTTTCTTCTGGGAGTCAGGGTCGTTCTGATAAGCTTTTAACAGCGGTATCAGGCCACACCTTGTGAAAGATTTGTACTAAAGATGTTTTTTTGAGGGTTCCAGTTTTTAGGAGCAAAATAAAAACAATACAAAACAACAGTAAAGCAATGATACAACACTAAAACGTTAAATATTATAAAGTTAACCCTACCTGAAATCTGCAAATGCCCCGTTACCCCACTGACTAAAAACCTCTTGAATGTTTGTCCTCTGTTTTGAACTTGTTTTCTGTATAGCTTCAAAATCGTACTCCCTCCACTTTTATTTTTCCCCCTGTGGCCACCCCCTCCAACATACTCGTTCTTTTTCAAATGTTAGTCATTTGAAAATGTCCGAATGCTCAGTTATATGCCAGAGTGATACCTTTAAGCAGAAGAGGTGAAACAGCCCCATGTGAAATTCAGCAAGGGATTGTGAATTGGCACAGAGTTCACTTCCCTGCAGGCTGTTAGGCAGTCTTAGCAAGGGAGACTGAGGGAGACTAGTGTCTTGTAGAATACAGCTAACAACTTCACTGTAGGGGTGTTTCAAGCAAATAACCGGGTGCAAGGGAAGCAAAGGCATTGGCAACACAAAGGTAAGGTTAAGGGTTTCACTATTGTCTCTGCTAGATGTGGTATAGACTTCTCTTTCAGTCCTATACTGTACATGCAATACTGTGTGCTTTTGTGTATTCCAGGTGGATTTAAGCCATAATTGATCACAGCAGCATTTTACAGTAAGCTGTTCTTTATTATATTCTGCTAAACTCTGGGATATAGAACTAGTTGTTCTTAAATAAATGTGTTGCATTTTGCGCATTTAATATTGGGGGTGGGGTGGCGGTTTTGTGCATTTTTTTGACGGTGTGCATGTGGCAAATTCAGAACTGATGGATGTTCTGATAATGTCGTTTTTGTCCTCCAGTCATTATTCTGTCTGAGGAAGCAGTCACACTTACTGTAGTGGTTGTGTGTGGAGGTTATGCAAATAATACCTCTTCCAGGAATCGCAGCATGCTAAAAGGACTTGATCTTGAGTAATATTTTTTTTTTTTTTTTTTTTTTATGCCAATACACAGAATAGTTCTCTGAAAAGGTGGCTTTAAATGTTAACATCAGTCATTCAGCAGCAGATCTCGGCTTTTAGTTTGAAAAGCTATAATTTATTTTAACATTTAAATGAAAAGATTGGAAAGAAAAATGTGGCCAAATGCAAAAGTATACATTGTTATAATACAGTATCAATTTCATATGGTTTATGTAAAGGTTTGCTAAATAAATCAAAATACTTTCACAGTTTATTCTGACAAAATACAAAAATAAAATATATATATATATATATATATATATATATATATATATATATATATATATATATATATATATATATATATAGTCAGCATGATCCTCTTCATTGTTTTTATTTTTTATTTTTATTGCCATTGGCATATTTCTTTTTTTCAGTTTGTTATTTGGGTCTCCTAAACAAAGTAGTGAGCATCGCTTTAGGAGTGGCAGCGACTGGACTATGTAGGGTATTGCTGTGTGTTAGCTGTAATCTCTTAATCTCAAACCTGATGGTTT
Organism: Polyodon spathula; assembly: GCF_017654505.1. NCBI lineage: Eukaryota > Metazoa > Chordata > Actinopteri > Acipenseriformes > Polyodontidae > Polyodon > Polyodon spathula. The sequence continues at coordinate 13,174,914 of NC_054543.1, forward strand.
TTCTTGAGGTTTCTTCATACTGTACAGTATTTCTGCTTCTGTCAAAACAATTGTGTTTGTGATGGATGGGGAAATGGCCCAATGTGCTTTTACATTAGGATGCCATAGCAAGTCATTCATTTTATTGTTCAGCTAGCACTCAGATATTGTAAAAATGGGTTCCCAAGTGGTGCATTCAGTAAAGGCGCTCCGCCTAGAGTGCAGGATGTGCCCTGTAGCCTGGAGATTGCAAGTTCAAATCCAGGTCACAGCCGACCGTGACCGAGAGTTCTTACAGGGCAGCGCACAATTGGCCGAGCGCTGCCCGGGTAGGAAGGGCTTAGATCGACAGGGGAATCCATGGTTCACCGCGCATCAGCGACCCCTGTGGCCGAAGGGCGCCTGTGGTTCTCCAGTGGAGCCTCCAGATCTGTGTTGTGTTCCAGCACTATAGGTCTGGTGGCATCGCTGTGGAAAAATGACAGCTTGGCAGGAGCACGTTTCAGAGGCGAGTGGGTGGTGGGGAGCCGAGGATACAGATAACTAAAATGGGGAGATAACCAGGGTAAAAAATGGGCGACGACTAAAACATATATATACACACAAATATTGAATATTTAGGGTATAGGGGACATTATGATGTTAATACCTAAGTCTTGAGTTCTGCCATGGTTTTGCATCTGTCCAATCATTAGTGAGCAGAGGTGGGACTTAAATAAGATTAAATACTTAAATAAATAATAAGGTGTAAGAATAGCTGAATTTCACGCGATATTGTTAATGTTATAGTGACCGTTATTGAGAATTATATTGAGAACTTTGAAGTAATATTTAGAGTTGCTTTTTACAAATTAAAGAAAAGTGTCATCAGACAACAGAGAGTGTAGTCAATTTGATTACGAATCAATTTTCAAGAAGAACTTTCTCAGAAAGATTGTTAAAAAAGGGAGGTATACACCACAAATAACCGAACTGACACAGGGAGACAACGGATATACTTGTCACTTCCAACATTCAAATTATGAAAGGTATCCGTGGCTTACCGATAGCTGTCATATAAAAACAAAAAATGATACTGCTGGAACTGTCTTTTGTTCATTTCAGAAAAGGTGACACATCACAATGTGCATGTCAGAAAAAAATCATGAGGTTCTCAAATGTTTTGGTTCTGTTGTTTACCTTGGCAAGCAAGAACTAACATTCAGAGGGCACGATGAAGGCACCAATTTCTCAAATAGAGGTAATTATGTGGAAATACTTTCTCTGATTTCTGACTGACAGCTTGTTAGCAATCTGCTGTCAATAGCAACAGTATTCTCGGGTAACTAAAACAAGATTGGAACGAATGAAAGCAGAAGTACAGGAAGCCAGGTACATAGCTGTAGATTAAACAACCCACGATGGAAACACAGCTCAGCTGTCTTGTGTTTTCAGGTATGTGATGGACAGTGGCCTGAAGTAATGGTTGTTCTGTGAATTTATAATAACAATGCTTTTAAAAAGACCAAATTCCCATTGGGCTTATTTATTTACTTTTTTTTCATATTCTATTGATTTTTTTAGCATTGCTATGCAGGATAGCCGGTATAAGATCGTTACCTTTATTAAATTTGTGCACGGAGTAATCAACTAATGCCCATAAGTTAACTGATCAAAATTTTGTGACAGCCCTAGTTATATTTATATTCCCCTGACCCCAACACAACTTTCTGGACTATGCCTTTCTTAATGTCTACTGTTCATATTGTATTCATATTTCGTGCTTTGCTACCAGGTCCTATTGTAGTGTTACTGTATGTAAAAAAAGCCTGCCTGAAGACTTGGAAAAGCAGACAGGTTTTTTTTTTTTTTTTTTTTTTTTTTAATGTCCTTATCTTCTTGCTGTGTGCTGTAGAACACTGATAAATCATCAGAGCAGTAGATAATTTATTGTACACTGAAATACACGTCTGCTTTCTGTAACACAGGATAAACACACCTGCAGGTTGACTGAGGGTGCAGCTGTGAGGAATACGCTTGCTAGTTTTGGGTACTTGTACTGTATAATGTAGCTGTTGTAAAAGGGATGGTTGAGCTTTCACAGTGTGCGTTTTTTCAGCAACAGCCATTTTAAGGGACAAAACTCAGATCTGCTGCAATAACAAAACTAGTCATCTTGTAAACCATTATTACCAGTAGCTGTTTTTTTCAAAATGAGTATGAATGCCAGATGTAAATATAGTACTGATAATCCAGTTAATCACATCAGTAAAAAGCATCATTGCAATACAAAACAATAGCAAAGCAACAGTACAACTATAAAACATTAATCATACTTGAAATTTGAAAATGTCCCCTTGATGGGCAGCATTATGCCCACTTCAGTTTTTGCGTGTTTGTCCTCAGTTTCTGTTCAGTTATTTTCTGTGTACTCCCCAGTGTTCCCATCACTGTTTCCTGTGGCCTTCCCTTCCAACACAATCATTATGGAAGCGGAGATCTTGTCTGGTTCTACCTTATTTAAAAACCCAAAGCAATGAATCATTGTGTTTTACTGATCAACTTTGAAACGCAGATGTCTGTAACCTTTTATTTTTATGAAGCTTATTATCCCATATAGGTTTTATATAAAAAAAACAATGCATCATAGGTAAGGTTACACAAGAACTGTAAGAGCTGCACATATTATTGGTAGTGATTGATGAATATGTTAAACAAACATCATGTTTTCAGCCTGCCAGCTGGTGCTAACTTGAGTAACTCGCTATTGACAGATGCAAGTGTCCAGACCACTGAAGTGCAAACGTTTTAAGTGATGTTTTCAGTTAGTTTACCTGTTTGTCGTGTAACAATATTCACAAATTGGCTTCAATATTGTCTTTTTGAGCATTTGTATGCCTTTGCCTTTTTTTGTCTATTCCTTGTTAAGTATGTGTTACTTGAACTTGATTTGTACTTGATAAGCCTAACACTGCCTTGGCCGCAGGCTCTAAATAAATACTTATTGCAGGTTGCCTTGGTGCTATAAATCATATTACTGCTGTGAAAGGACAGTGTCTACACTCTGGCAGCAAAAAGATGGAATAATCCTTTGTTTCAGCCTACATCCAGAGTACACACCAGTGAAATCCCTGCCAAATCTGCTTTATGACTCGGTTTTAAATCGTCTGCAAATCGTTTCAGATGCAGCACTGGATCAGTAGCACAGACTCCAGCATGCCCCTGAAAGGCACAGAACCAGATTTACGTACAATAGTGCCATTTCCATAGCTCCAACACCTGAAGTATGCGAGAAAAAGTCACAATGCAGTTCAGTGTTCTAATGACTTGCAGTCAGAGTTTATTCTGAAACAAGCATTTTGTTGTCTGACGTTATTGTTATCCTGTTCAGTGAATTTCACAATGTGATAGTGGGATGTATTTTATGTTTTTATCATTAACTAGACCAGATTAGCCATCACTCTGAGTGATTTGAATGGCTGTCAACCGTTTTAATTGTGGTTTATTTGTAGGTTGTGATAATTGCAGGCTGCTTGTGTTTCTTCTTGGCAATGTTGAATTTTATCATTGTGAAAAAAAAGGTTAAGTCGAGTGTGTACCCTTTTACAGCCAGATTCAAGTAAACAGTATTAAAATGAAGTTGGTGCGGCTGCATACTTTATCAAGAGCATTCCGAATGCATTTGTTTCTTTTCAACATTATTCTGAATCCCGCTTGAGTCAAATAACACGTAATTCGCAATACAGTGTTATGTAGCCTTTATGTTGGTGTTATTAAATCTGCATAGGGACTGCTTTATCACTTGTTTTCCTTTTTCAGTTTATCTTGTTTAGCTGAAATGCTGCAGTTTCTTGAGAATGAACAATACACTTTGTCACTATCAAAATGAGTATGAATGCCAGATGTAAATATAGTACTGATAATCCAGTTAATCACATCAGTAAAAAGCATCATTGCAATACAAAACAATAGCAAAGCAACAGTACAACTATAAAACATTAATCATACTTGAAATTTGAAAATGTCCCCTTGATGGGGACAATGTTTCTTGAGAATGAACAATACACTTTGTCACTATTCTAACTTGTTTACATAATGTAAATCTGCCAGATTCTTCAAGGATCTGATTTTACCAGCTCTTAAATACTCTTAGTTTTTGGTGAAGCATTCCAGTACAGGAGGTCACCGAATTCCAAACTCTATCTCTCAACAGTGTTAATTGCTAGTGTGGCCAACATTGTCTGCACAAAAGGATGCAGATGGTTTGGAAGCAATATATTTAGTCATACCTGAAAAACACCAGGCATCCAAGCATGTGAGAAACATTCCAATCAGGAGAAAGGACTATAGCACAGGGTTTGTGAAAGGAAGGGTTGCAGAAGTTATTTCAGCAAATGGTTTGGAATGGAAATGTTCACATCATTCAGAAAGTGCAGAAGATCTTAAACTGTTGCACAACCCCTTGTGGTTTTCACAAGAAACACATTACCTTTGTTGTTCATATTGCAGCAATATATTTTTATTCACACATCATAGGTAAATCAACAATGGAATTGTGTTAGTTTTTTTTCAACTTTTACTGGGGAATGTTCCCTAGGAGAAATATCATTTCTCTTCTAAATGTGGTAGTGTGTACAGATCATCCTCCTGAAACAATGATGGTGCTCTGATTAAAATGAGTGGTGTGTTTTAGAAACAGAATTTATGCATTTCTGCAGGAGAGAGCATGATCTGGATACACTGCGATGTTGAGAAGAGAAATTCTGCTTCTCCTGACGAATGCTCCCAAGTTAATGTTGAGAAATGTATTTCCCTGTTGATTTATTAACCATGATGTACGATCTAAATGTCGTCAATATTGACGGTGAGATTCTCTAGATCAGGAATACTGTTTGCTTCTCCTAACTGTTTTGTTAAACTACAGCACTGAGGCTTGGTTAATCAGGATTTTAATCTGGTGAGCTCATATAATACTTGTAATGCGATTACCCCATAACAGTGCTCCTGGTGATTAAAATCAAGTGTATGCTTTTGTAGAATTGAACTATTGATTCTACAATAGCGTTCATTTTTTTACTATTGATTTATCATTTGTTCTACTGCTTTATGTGAGCCATGTTTTACTTCAAATGTAACTTTCGCAAGGACATGTTAATAAGGGACTAGGGGCATATTAAGATACAGCATGTAGAGTAATATGAACTATGAAGTATTCTTGTCACATGGATTTTATGATACGAGGTAAAAGGCAATGAGTTTTGCACCATTTGCTATTCAAGTCTAAATGGGAATGCACTGCAGTTATGCAAAGTAATCTCTGGTCTTCTCCATGCATCCTCTAAGTATAAATCTAACACCATTCGAGCATATTGGCTGCCTTGACAGGCTGCCAGATGGAAACATTTCAGCTAGAGACGCCTCTACTCTGCTTTATCCTCAATGGGAAACCATCAAAGTTATGTTTTGCATGCCTCAATAAATTGCATGCTGCTTTGCTACAATAACATTACGTTATGTTTCATTTTCGTGGTACTGTTGCAGTGTGATGGTTAACTAGAGAAAGTATTTGCCTTGTTAAAACTTAAGAATGCTTAACTGCAATTTTTATATTTCAGTGGTATAAGTGTATTCGTGGTTTTAGGGATTTATGTTTTCAAATGAATTCCTTAATGAGGACTTTTTTTATAAGGCAAGTCAGCATATTTTCCCAGATTGTTATGATTTTGTTTTCAATTCATATCAGTGGCATTAAGATAAACTACTCTCACTCTGCACTCCTGAGACAGAGTTTTGTTGCAGATTCCATAGAAATATGTTAATATCTTCAGGATTTTTAGTCAATCTTCATAGCATTGAAGTTTTTGCATTTTCTTATTCATTTTTGTTATGTGTCTTCCTGGGGTCTATTTTAATAATCTAGATACAGCCACCCTAAAGCAGACCTCTTTTCACTGTATATTTATTGTATTGGGATGTTAATTTGAGGGACAATGAATTTCTGCTGGGGATAAACACCTGTGAGATTTATATAGAATGAAAAATAAGTAGTATTTAGATCTCAACTTTTAGCTGTTTCAACAAGGAAACGTTTAACTATCAGACTAATAGTTCAGTCTAGGAAAAATAACTCCACCCAACACAACAGACCTGTTGACCTGTCTTGGTCTTGGATATACCCCTGTAGCCTTTTTGTATTGCTTACTTATGTCTATATAAGTGAAACTGTTTAATTAGTTATCACAGAGCTGTCTTTTTTGCAAAGTTACTGCTGAAATAACCCATTTCGGTTATCAGTCATCATCTAAAGTATTTGTCAGAAACCAGCGTTTGTATCATGTCAGGATATTCTTAGTCCGCTAGGCAAATAACATGAGGAAATATGGAAAATTACTGTGGAGTCTGCCTCCCAGTGTACTGTAGAAGGTGTTGAAAGCATTAAGATGGAAAATTCCAGTCAGCATTTTGTAAGTCTGATATTGTTTATGTTATAATTGCACATTGAGTTACCAGTATAGTAGTGCCTGGTAAGGGGTCAACACTACAGCCCAGGGGGTCTCAAGGCTACATTATTAGCTCATAAACGTCTTGGTCTTTCAGCCAAGCTCACTGTTTTGACATATATTAGACAGGCTGTTACAGTACGTTATATTTCTTTAGATTTATACCCCATTGTGAACTATTTAACTTTACTGTGTAGCTCGTGGTAAAAATAGTCCCTTAATTACTGTAGCCTAAAATGAATACAATACAGTCATTGCCACATTTTCGGTTTGTGTGATGCAAAACTGGTGCAGTAAATCCTATTCTGCCATTTGGCTGTCAGGTCATTATTCTGCTGTGTATTTTTATTTTTACAAAAATACCAACAATGAGGCATTAGCCCGGTGCTTATCGATTTGTTCATTTAAAAAAAAAAAAAAAATCATTCATTAAGAAAAAAGGTGAAATTATACCAACTGGAAACACAATGAAGTAAATCATTAATTCCAGTCGATGTACACTGTGCCTACTTGAATGACATGATTTCCTGTACATGTGAAACGTGTTAGGGTTTTATATTGTGAGCATATCTTATACAGCCTGCAGTATTTTAACGCTCAATACACTGCTGTCAACATGCCTGTTAATAGTAGCCATTTCCCAATGTGGAAAATTGGAAGAGAATTAGATTCATTATTTTAAACATGGAAGGAGGCTGGATGTAACCGCAGTGATTGAATTGATTATTAGCAGATGTCCCGAAATACAGAGGTACTGCATGTCATTGCTGAGAACCTTGATTTAGACTATATACTATAACTAGATATTCCTATATATATATATATATATATATATATATATATATATATATATATATATATATATATATATATATATATATTATATTATCTGTGTTTTCAAAGACACAAGTTGCCGCTGTTTAACAACCTCTCGGTTCTGAGCAAAAAGTTGTCATTAATCGAAAGTTGCCAATAAGCAAAAAGCCTCCGTTTTCATGTGTATTTATATGGAACGATATATACTGTAGTTGTACAAATGTGGCACTTAAATACATGTGTTTTAAATGTTAGTGTTAAAAAATGTACATCTGAAGCACAAAATACTCAAACATAGAACTGTTTACTACTTCACACGTGTGTAAAACAAAAAAAGGTAGCGGACTTAAATAGTGCTACACAACAATGTGCTACAATTGTCCTTACAATGAGTAAAGCAAACAAAAAATATGTGTTGTACTTACAATCAATTCTAAAGAACACTTTTAAAGTAAGAAATTGTCGAGCGTTGCCCACTTTGCGTGCAGCTTTGTAGCCAGTTTCAAGGCCACGATTGGCAGAAATACGCATTTGCAAAGTCAGTGTGTTATAAAAGCTGCATGAAGAATGTGCATAAATCATGCAAGTGCGCTCTATAGCACTGGCAACTAGTAATAAAATTGTCAATAAGCGGCATGCAGTTGAATCAGAAGTGCATTAACATTAAAGTTTATGGGATGGGATTGGAAAGTTGACTTTATCAGGGTTGCTAATAACAGGTTTATTTTTTCAATTTTTGTTTATGATTCAATCATGCAAAATCTCCTTAATCAGCCAGTATGAAATGCTTGTTCTTTTTACTTTTTATTCTTATTAGTAAAAATATGAGAGCTAGATAGTGGTAGACAAATGTTTTGGCAAAACACATTTTTCCAATTTGAATGGCACTCCTGTCCCCTAAGGTACATGAAAAATCAAGCTATCCAAGCATTTAGATAATTAAAATAGACGCCAATGTCTGTTGCATTCTGTCCAAAAACTGCACCGAACCATCCATTGTAAGATCTTCATGTTTCATCAGTAGGCTAAGAGTATGAGAATTTCATTAGAAAATCGTTACAGGACTGCTTCAGATTAGGAGCTGTTGTTGTTGTGTGTTTCTGTATCCCAGCTCACAGACGCATGGTAAATTTGAGAATTACAAATAACTATGTTTGAACAAAACACTGGAATCAGTATTCAAACTTTTGAAAGAAGACTGAGAACCAGTTTGAGTAAGAATGTTTATGCCAACTTTCTTACAATTTTAAATATTTAAGTTATGTAGTAATACTAAAAGAAGATTGATATGACAAATGTTTCAATTAGAAGTCTTTCTCAATGTCTTGTAGAAGTGTATTTTAGTGTTAATCCTATACTACTGTTTTATAATTGTTGATGAAAGGTTTAGATTTTCTTGCTGTTCGTTTTATTATGTTATCTTTTGTAACAATTTAAGGGTTAGGAATTTGTACAACTTTTTAAAGTAGGGTTATCTGTTCAACAACTTAAAACACCAACTTTTCCTCTGTAATTAGAACTTACATTTTACTAAATATATAACATGGCCATTTGCAAAATATTTTCTACCTTTCAGTCCTGAATGAGATTACCAGTTTAGTTGTAGCCGGAGTTAATACATACACATCTAAAATATATTTTTTAGCAACCTATAAGGAATTATATAATTGTGTAATGGCAAAATGTGACACAGCCACACTCAGATATAAGAACAGTATGTACTGTCTTTTAGCAACAGTAGACCACGTTCGAAGAATGGGATGTTTGTCACGTTGCATTAATTACTCAAGGGTGCAAACTTTTTTTCCAGGCATATCCATGTACTGCTATATGTGTATCCAATGAGTCTTTAAATAACAGATCACCGTGTTCATACCCTCTTACGCATGCAAACATTTTTAGTTTCATGTACAAATGCTGAGAGAGTTTATTGCTGCGACAGCTGGGTGGTGTTTGGGTCACATGACCTGGGTTTAGAACACTGGCAGTGCTTGGGCTAGAGGTCAGTACATCCAAAAATCTTTGCAGCTGAGTCAGTGGGTAAAGAATGATTCTTTGGCGAACAACTATAGGTCATAAATTGTTATAATGTACACTGTTTGACAAGAGTATATTTTTTATTTAATTTTTTTAAGTTGTTGCTCACAGTGTTGAATGACATCAACCAACTGGTGCAGGTCCCAGTTAGTAACCTGGAGTCAGCCTGGATATATTCAGTTCTGGAGAGAAACATTTTAGTGTTTATTTATTTATTTATTTATTTATTTATTTATATTAAAAGTGCAAACCACAGTCAAATGTTATGTGCCTCTGCAGATGGGAAACACAGTAGTAGTATTTAGTATTCGCCAGGATCCAAATTTGAACAATTTAGTTCACCAGTTAACACAGTACTGATGTGTAACATGTATACCAACATAGAAGAACATTTCTAAGACTGACCTGGGTGGTCTGTACAGTATGGGCTACTGCTAACGTAACTTTACTGTAACCGATGAGCTGTGAATACAGTGGTTTTAACCTACTATACATTTAAATATAGGTCATTTGAATGAATAAATGTTGGTGGTTGTGTTATTAGCAAATTTTGCATTTACAGTAGACTTTTGGGACAATTGAAAAAGAAAGAAAAATTTCTGTATGAATCCTTAATGCTGCAGTTCCCATTTAAACTGATATCTGGGGATTTATTTTGTCAGCCAGAGAAAAGACCCCTTCCATGTCCTGCCAACAGCTGTTCAGCATTTGTCAAATGCATAACATTCTCTGTACTCCTAAACTATATTGTACATCAGTAACACACAACTATTCACTGCAGATACTGTACGATCAAAGACCATCTAAGAGAATTATATCGAAGCCTAAACAAAGGAAATATTTTACTCTGGCTCTCATTTTTATTTAAGGTTGTTCAAGATAAATGCCCCCATCAGGTTAGCAGTATCTTCGTTCAAGTTCTATTCCAGTCAGAGGGTATGTATTTGCAGCTGTAGGTGCAATTTCACATGAGGGTTTTTTGGGACTCTCCTTCAACAGTGATCTTGGGAAGAGGTCAAATCTATCTTCTGCATATGTATGTAGTTTGAACATAGTTGTATTCTGATTGGTTGCCATTATGCTGCACAGCCTATCCGATTGAAACGCATTTTGCAGAGCATGGTTTAGTTTAGCTTACGGAAATCTCAATTTGTACAAATGTCTTTTAAAAATGTCTTTCTAATTTATACAGTACCTTTGGGGGGGAGGGGTATTCTCATCTGACATTTGATCAACTCTGCTCTGCATTGTTTGTTTTTAAAAACTCATGGTACAAAGACATCCTTGTCCTAAATACTGTAGCGCCTGCTAAGAGATTGAAAATTGCTTACTAATTTGATGGGGTGGGTTTCCTAGCAATTATACAAATTATATGCTATTGTGGATGCTACAGTAGTTTCAGTAAAACCAACTTATGGTCACGTCCTTTTCGTTCTTGTTAACAGTAGGCCTTCAGTCTCATTTTGCTTTCAAGCCAGTAGTGATTACAAGCACTTAATTCAGTACACTGCATTAAATGTTCCTGTTACATAAATAACACAAGCCAATAGTTTTGATAGTAAACAGGAGAAGGTTGTTAAACCGGAGTCCATTTGAACATAATCCAAGCATTCCCAGCCTGCTTCTTCCTACATTAGCTTAAACTCTTTTGCACCATGCCACTGTCTTTTATTAATTTTATTTAAATAACGCTATCATGAAGAATAATCCCATTGAGATGTACCAGGGCTGCCTTGGAGACAGACAGTAAAACCCGCGTAAACAGACACTCATTTTATTCCACTAAGCGTTCATAAAGCAAGCAAGGTTTAGGCTAACAACTGTAAATGTTATTAAAATCTAGGGCAAGCGCTATTTAGCATGCCAGACACCAGTGAGCCACAAACAAGACAAAAGGACCAGGAAAGCAAAAGGGGCCAAATATGGATTTGATAAATTCTGGTTTTAAAGCATTGTTGGTCTTAAAGGCACACAATTCCTCAATAAAATTACCTTTGAAAACAAATCTATTATGAATGTTTGGTATAATTTATACTACATTATTCTATTGTTTAGTCTTTTTGGTACACTTTCTAGTTGGAGGCTTCAGCTGTAGATACCCAAGCTGTTCTTCTATTGCAAATTCTCTCCTCACACTGAACACGTGATGAGCAAGCAAAAAATGATATACAGCACAAACCCAGGTGCTTTGAAACTGACCAGTCAGGAATCAGGAGAACTTGCCTTTCATGTGGAGATGGAAGTGGATGAGGAGTTAATTATTGTCACGCTACTGTCAATGTGACATGCCATGGGATACTTCACAGTCACAGATGCAAGTATGACTGCTGAATGCTCCTCTTTGCATTGCTGGACACACGCAGATAACAAACAAGGGACCCAAGATAATTGTCAACAACCGACCACCATCTACAATCAGGTGACAGAGTGTGGTTGCTACCAACAAGATTGTGTAACTTTTCTAGCAATAAAAATGTAAAACACACTTGCTGTAGGTTGTATTAAAATGTTCTAGTGACACAAGTTGGGGTATTAAGGATGACCAGATGACCAGAAAAACATAGAAATTAAGCTAATCTCCTAGAATTTCTGGTTGTTTTAAGTTGTTTTCATTGTATCATATTTTCTGCCCGGAGCACTTTGGGACTTTAATGAAGATAAGTAAATGTTTTGAAGAAAACATGCCATATAATTAAATGCGTATGTGGCACCTGACAAGAGGGTGTCTTGGACCATGCTTCCTATGAGTTACTGAAATTCTGAATGTTTCAGAATGCAAGCCCTAAAGCATGAAACCATAACTTTATTTCGATATAACTAGACGATATACAGTAGAAAGAGTGGTGCTATGTCAGCAGTCCTTTTAATAATTATATAAATTGCCAGTTGTAAGATTAAGTTTAGATTTCCTGTTTTTAATAAAAGATCTTATACCCCTTTCACACAGACGAGTTATTGCCTATACCGTCACAGAGCCATCATATTTTATGCTGTCTCTGAACCACCTCGCGAAGCCTTGAAAGGCTATGATGGCACTGAAGCACAATAGTGGGCGTGGGTTGAAAGTCAGCATCCCACGTGACTGTATACCGGACGCTTTTGTTGATTGGTTTTACACGCTTTCATTTTTTTCAAATACAATGTTTAATTGGATACCTGGAGAAGTTAAGGAGTTGTTAACTTTACAGTAATAGCAGCTACTAAACAAATGCGACAATTTGAACGGTGCAGTAGAATTTGGGGGCACAGACCATGCACAAATCCAGTTAATGTGATCAGGGGACTTCGAGAATGCAGAGGAAACTCAAAGCGACCAGACACAACAGGCTGAAAATACATATAAAAAACAACGTCTCTGCAATTTTTTTTTAGCTGTTGACATTATATGCAATAGGTAGAACTGTTTTTTTGGATGGTCAGCAAGCCTTTTTTTTAAATTAGCTTATCCACCTTATTCTATTTTATTTATTTGTTTGTTTTGTTTCTGTTGTCATGAAAACAATCTGTTGACTAACAGGTTTGAGAATTCTACTTTCACTGTGTTACGGTGGCATTGATTGAACAATTTCGTGCTGTGTGGTTATTTTTTAAATGTTTTTGAGACAGCTCAGTAGCAGCATTTGTGTGTGAAAGTGGTATTAGCTTTCTGACTTCATGCAGTCGATTTGTATGGAGACATTAGTAACAGACAATAACTACAGTCAAATAAGCAATGCTTTTATTTAGTGTGCACCTTAAAGAGTAAGTACAGCTGATTCAAATTACATTTTCTTAGACTTTTTTTTCTTGTTTTCTTTTTGAAATATTGTGTTTTTTTCAGAAGCGGCTCTTTAGATCAGGTTACTTTCTTTAGAAATATCTAATGTGGGCTGGATCATACAAAGTGTCTTTGTAATAGTAAGTGGCGACATCATCGAGTGCACGGCAGTGTATTGTCAGGAAAACCAAAGAAAAACCAGTAACAACAAAAATTATCCAAAGTAGCTGATCGCTAGATGTGACAGGCTCTTACTGAAAGACTATAAAGACAGGAACACACAAGAAGGCATAGGCTGTATTAGTAATCTGGTGCGTTGTGAGGCACTACTGTATAAGTGGTATCCAGCAAGCAAGCCAGCCTATGTCACTGCCTTTCTGAGTTCAGCTGATGAGTCTGAAGGACTGATGGTGAGAATAAACAAAGGCTTGACGCTTTAAAAGATAAAGGTTTAGAGTGTGATTATTGTAGGGGAACATTAATTTCAAACATCAAATTTACATACATTACCAATGTGTTTAAAACATACAGGAAAGCAGTTTTCCTGTCTCGCAGCACACCTGAGGCATGGGTTGTATCGGTAGCAACCCATGATGACTCCTTGTATGACAGGAGACGGGGAAGACTCCTGTCTTGTATGACTCATTGTTTAATATGCAGGGTATTTTTTATTTTTTTTTAGTAGTGTCCAATTATTTTGTTTAGCTCGGCTCACAGCTACCGCCCCTGCGCTGTGATATTTTCTGGGATACTGCTAGCACCTTGCAAAGGAGCATACAGAGAGCTGAAGAGCTGAGTTCCATTATTGCAATCAGCTGTGCTGCGCTTGACGATTGGCTGAGGTGGGGCAGTGCACTGATTGCAGGGGTGGGGCTCGGCATTATTTAGGCTGTGGGGTTCTGCCATTCGGTCTCCCTATCCTGAACTGAGGCGGTCGTGCTGTGTGAGCTCTGTGAGTTTATTTGTTTATTTGTTTATTTGTTGTGCTTATATACCCAGACTGAGGATTCCCAGGCCGGCTGCCTCCGAGCCCAGATTTCCCCCTGTGATCGTTTTCATCTCCAGGAACTACCTATCCTGCTTGGGAGAGGGAGCCCAAGCTACCTTCTGTTCTGTGTGGATTATTTGTTTTCATTGCAAGCCTCTGCTTACCATAGCTGGTAACAGAGGCAGTTTTCTTTGTTTACTGCAATTGCGTGAAAACCCACTGCTCAGGACTTTGTACTTTTGGGTGTGCTGTAAATAAAAATCCAACCCCTATCTACGTGCTTTCTGTCTCCATCACTTCCGGGTCATGTCACTTCCTCCCATAACCCACTACACTGCCAAATTCAGGCACCGAGCAAAATAATCTGATCTACAATGACATTAGAAATGCGTGCAGCAAAGGAGAAGCCATATTAATGGGGGATTTCAACTTCCCCCATATAAAATGGGAACCCGGTGAGGAGCACCACAAATGAAACTGAAATGGTGGAAATGACAAATAACTGCTTCCTAACGCAATTTGTCAAGGCACCGACTAGATGGGAAGCATGCCTTGACTTAGTCTTTTCAAATAATGAAGACAAAATAACTAAAACAGAGGTCAGAGAGCCATTGCCAAACTCAGGCCACATCACAGTCTCATTTGAAGTGCTTTTTAAAACCCAAAAAGTAATGATGAAAGCTAAGGCTTTCAATTTTAGAAAGGCAAACTATGAAGGTATGAAACAGAGACTAACAGAAGTAGAGTGGAGTAAAATAGAGAAAACGTCAACGGGGGAAAAAAAATATGTTTTTTAAAAATGTAGTACTAGAGGCGCAAAACAATTATATACCAAAAGTAGACCCATCTAAATCTAAAAAAATGGTTTAATAGATCAATTAAAAAATATATTCTGAGAAAAAAAGGCACTTTACACTGCGTTTTAAAAGGGCCCAAGAACAAAGTGCACAGAAAGAGTGCTTGGAACTGCAAACACAAGTCAAAAAGGAAGTTAGAAAGGCCAAGAGAGAGATAGAAATGAGCATTGCTAAGGGAGCTAAAACTAATTCCAAAAAGTGTTTCCAATATTATAACAGCAAGAGAACGTTCAAAGAGGAGGTCAGATGTCTAAGAGATACAAATGGCAAAATCATAGATGAAGAGGAAAACAATAACAAATTATTACTTTTCACAAGTTTTTACAAAGGAGGAAATGGGCAACATGCACTACATGTCGACCTGTTCCTATCCAGTTTTAAATAACTTTAGAATAACAGAGGCAGAAGTGTTAAAATAAACAAATCCCCTGGGCTGGATAGTACTCAAAGAAATGAAATAAGTTATTTACAAACCGCTAACCAAGATCATGCAACAGTCTCTTGACATGGGTTGTACCAGCAGACTGGAAAATTGCAAACATAATACCTATCCACAAAAAGGGAGACAAAACCAAACCAGGTAACTACAGACCAGTAAGCCTGACTTCTATTATGTAAATTTATGGAAACTATAGTAAGATCCAAAATTGAAAATTACCTATATGGTGACAGTATCCTAGGAGTCAGTCAACAGGTTTTATGAAAGGGAGATCATGTCTAACTAACCTGCTTGATTTTTTTGAGGATGCAACATTGACAATGGATAATTCAAGGAAATGCATGCACATGGATTAGGGAGTGGTTAACATGTAGAAAACAGAAAGTACTGATTAGAGGATAAACCCCAAAATGGAGCGAGGTAACCAGTGGAGTATCATAGGGATCAGTATTAGGTCCTCTGCTATTCCTAATCTACATTAATGATTTAGATTCTGATATAGTAAGAAAACTTGTTAAATTTGCAGACAACACAAAAATAGGAGGTGTGGCAAACACCGTTGCAGCAGCAAAGGTCATTCAAAATGATCTAGACAGCATTCATGACTGGCAAATTACATTTAATAGAGAAAAGTGTAAGGTACTGCACGCAGGAAATACAAATATGCATTTTAAATATCATATGGGAGATACTGAAATTGAAGAAGTAGTCTATGGATAAGACATAGGAGTTTATGTTGACTCAGAAATGTCTTCATCTAGACAATGTGGAGAAATTATAAAAAAGGCCAACAAGATGCTCGGATATATAGTGAAAAGTGTTGAATTTAAATCAAGGGAAGTAATGTTAAAACTTTACATTGCATTAGTAAGACCTTATCTAGAATATTATGTCCAGTTCTGGTCATCTCGCTACAAAAAGGATATTGTTGCTCTAGAAAGAGTGCAAAAAAGAAGAGTGACCAGAATTATTCCGGGTTTAAAAGGCATGTCATATGCAGACAGGCTCAAAGAATTTAATCTATTCAGTCGTGAACAAAGAAGACTACACGGCGATTTGATACAAGCATTAAAATTCTAAAAGTTATTGACAATGTTGACCCAGGTGATTTTTTCAGCCTGAAAAAAGAAACAAGGACCAGGGGTCATAAATGGAGATTAGATAAGGGGGCATTCAGAACAGAAAGTAGGAGGCACTGTTTTACCCAGAGAATTGTGGGAGTCTGGAAACCCAGTAGTGCTGTTGAAGCTGACACCCTGGGATCCTTCAAGAAGCTGCTTGATGAGATTCTGGGATCAATAAGCTACTAACAACCAAACGAGCAAGACTGGCCGAATGGCCTCTCCTCGTTTGTAAACTTTCTTATGTTCTAAGAATGTATGACATTCTTGGTGTCTTGTTTCAACAAAGAGAAGAGAAAATAAATTCCACATGGCAAGAGTAGATGAAACTATGTATATTGCACAGTAAATGGTGGCCACTAGTTTCAATCCTTAATAATAATAATAATAATAATAATAATAACAATAATAATAATGTTTTCGAGCTGGTTGATTTTAGAGTCTTATTTGAAATAGTTTCTGATTGTCTTAACACATTTTTATATCAAGGAGAATATAAAATAAAAATGTGTCATCAGTCAGTCAATACTTCAGTAGGCAGCTGCTCAGAGAGCCAGAGATTGCATGGGATTGTTCTGAAGCAGTGAAGACAATTCTATATTATTATATCTATAATATATATCTATATTATTCTTTTATTATAAGTATCGGAACTATCTTTGAGCTCCATGAAGCTAATTTAAGTCTAGTCTCTTCAGTCTCAATTTGGATGCCTGAGATGTGGCAGATCCACCTGCAAGAGGTTTCAGCAGGTGTGAAGCCCTTAAGTGGGTGAAACCTCTGAGCAGCAGTTTAAGGATGTTCTCATCTAAGGGGGTCACATTGCAGATCTGTTCCTTCAAATCCAGATCCTGGATAAGTTGAGTATCCAACGTTCTCAGCATTCCCAACCAAAAACACCACTGCACATTGGACATGTACAATAAGGTTCTGTACAGTACACAAGACCTGCAATCTCCTTTTCAAAATAACAAAACAATTTTGCTGTCCTGTCTTGTTAATTTGTTTCCATAGAAACCATCTTGAGCGCCAGGATGCAGGAATAAAAACCTTGCAGCACAAACCAGCATTTTGTTGCTGTTGAATTATCAGTACAGAAGGGTACCATGCTTGGTGGAAATAGACATAACAAAGCATTATTAAATTGCTTTGGGGAATAATCCACTTAATTAAAGTGACAAAGGCTGAACACAGCAGTTGGTCTCTATATAAGAGCTATACCAATAATGTTCTGCCTTTGCACCCACCTGATTAAACATGATGTTGCCTCAACTTTCCAAGGATCATAATGTACAGCTCTTCAAAGTTTATTGGATTCTTGAGCTATTGATGGAATTGCCTTTTTTTGTTGAAGAACTTAGAAATACGACCTTGTCCTAGAACCTAGAACTTGAAAAATAAGTTTAATTCTCAAAATGTGCTTTTCAAAAGTACATACTTGAACAAATAAATTAACTGTTCTGAGACCGCTTGATAATGAAAAAGCTGTGTGGATTATTTATTTTTTTTTAATATGTATTTTAAGGTTTAATGGGGTACAAGGGTCCCTTTTTAATATTTAAAAAAAAAAAAAAACATGTATTCCTGTTTCTTTAACAGAGATTTCAACAACCACAAGGTGATGTTTCAGATATGACATTTTAACCAAAATGAGAGATGCTATTATAGTTTAGTGTTGTGGAGCTTTTTTTTTTTTAATGTCCAATTATTTTTAGGCTAAGCCCACCACTACCGCCCCTGCGCTGACTCGGGAGGGGCGAAGACGAGCACACGCTGTCCTCCGAAGCCTGTGCCATCAGCTGCCCACTCCTTTACACATTGCAGACTCACCATGAGGTACAGAGTCAGAGGACAACGCAGCTCACAGTCAAGCCTGCAGGCGCACAGCCAGACCATAGGGATTGCTGGTGCACTGTGAGCTGAGGAAGCCCTGGCCGACCTGGCCCTCCCTACCCCTGGGCTGTGATCGGAAATTGAGCTCCGCCCACTGGGACCTCCCGTCCCGGTCGGCAAAGGAATAGCCTGGACTCGAACTGGCGACATCCAGACTATAGGGCACATCCTGTACTCCACGCAGAGCGCCTTTACTGGTTGCGTCACTCAGGAGCCCTGTGTTTTGGAGCTTTGTCTAGTTTTCCTGTTTGTAAAAAAATATGCTATTTGAAGATTCTGAAAAATAATTAAAAAAAACACGTGATGAGTCAACCCTTTTCTCTTTTCACAAAAGAGAACTGCAAAGCAAATGTTGGCTATGCATGTTGTAACCATTAAACAGCATTCTTTATGCCTGGGCCAGCTTTACTTCAAATATGGATATGTTTTATAGGGGTCTTGTGGTGGAATCCGTATCTGAATCCCCTCTCTTGTCATTTCATATGTGAGCAAACACTATGTTCTTGATCGATCTTTCTGAGTGCTTGTACTACCAGCTTTTGAGAAGCACTGTTTGGACTCTAAAGGTTCACAACCTCGCTATAGTACTTTACTAAAGTGTATAACAATGGAATCAAACCAATTGTTGCAGTAGTGTAGGATTGTGTGGGCAAGTTAAACTATGATATTTTGTGTTATATGTATAGAACAAATACAGTACACACTGAGAAACCTCAATAAACCAAAACCGAAATCAATACAAAAAATAACAATTTAGACATACCAGGGAGAGGGAATGTAAAACAAGCATATTGCAGTAGCGGGATGCCTTTGAGGGGCGGATGTGCAAATGAGTTGAGATTTTTCTGGGAAATGGTTTCTGTTTAAAAACCAGCTTTAAGTGGTAATGAAAGTTACTTTAATGGTAATGAAAGTCACTTTAATTACACTTCAGAATACTTTTATTACCACATTATTATTGTAGTCCTGGAGAAATATTCCAAAAAATGTATGTATTGTTCATTTTCACCAGAATTGAACCACTAGAAAGTTTTGTGGCCATAACATGTGAAGGAGATGTTAAATAAAGATTATTTTTGACAGAGAGGCTGATGGGCCTATTGGCGTTGTTCCCTGTCCACCAGAGGGCTCTATAGGAGGGTTTTGTTGGACGATGTGGTCAGACACTCTCATTTAAGAATTAGTGTATTTGACCACATTGTGAAACAAAACCATACAAAAAGCCCATTAAGCTCTCTCAAATATAAACTTTGTTTGACATTCCATTCCAAAAAGTTATAAGGCCACAAAAGTTTCTCAGCAGCGTTAGGATGCCAAAGAGATATTGTCAGAAAAAGCATCACTGCCACCAGGTTTCATGTGTAATGTTAGAAATTACATCTGAAATACATTAAACACATTAGTACCATAAAGTGCTTCTGTCCTTTGTTTTGAGAAATATTTTGCTGGTCTACAGGGGTATAATTTTACAACAGAGATATTCTACTATACTGTGCTATATGAATATTTTTTTAAATAGCCATGAAAAGCCCATGTATTGTGGCTGTTGTACAGTAACAAAAGGAGTATCTCATTGACCCATCACTGTCCTTTTAGTGTCATAAGAATTCATGGCGGCTGGCACTATATCTTAGTCCAGGTTTTCCCAGATGTCCAGGAAAACCTTCGTTCAGTCCCTGCACCCTATCTGGAGGTGGTCTTAAGTGAGTAGTTGCCTGTCAAGAAGATCCCTTGCGTGTTCTGTGGGGTTTATGTCTCCACAATGGGGTTTTAATATTATTCTGGCAGTGATGTGTAGACTATAACGTAAACTGTAGACAAAATAAATTTTGTTACTGTCTGTTAAAGCCTGGAACCTGGACTTTTGAATCATGAGCATTTGTAACATGCATGTATATAGATCTTCTCAAGCAAAATAAATTAGATTAAAAAATAATAATAATAATAATACATTAAGATCTTGTGACAAGTTGCATATAACAAACCTGACATTATTTTTACAGTAGCATTTACAGTAACTTTTCAGATCTTGTGTTCAAAACCAAGGCATATTTGCATATTTACAGTAAATCAGGTTGCCATTTGACACTGATATACCAGACTTCCAATTTATAACAGTCTTCTGTCAATGCCACCCAACTGCAGTCCTTACAAGCAGGAACAGATGGAGCAGATTTCAGATAATGGTGTGCCAAAGCGATCGCTGGCACCACACTACCTGGGATTAATACTGTTCTTGAGTTTATGTTCTGCAGAAAAACTGGCAAGACTTCACTTCACTATGGGGTTGGTGCCTCTTACTGCTGTTGTTTTTGTCAAATCTCTTAATGGGGGGCTGAACCTTACTCCCTTTGTAGCTGTAATTTCAATGGAGCCAATGTAAAGGATTCCATAAGGACATTAGTGGGAATCTAGGAGCACATTACAGAACTTCACAAGACATTATAGAATAGGGATTTCCTGCACAGCTGTAGAGGTGATGAAGGGTGGTTACCAAAGCATTCCCTTGACGCTCTTAAAGAACAGCTACAGTATGTGGTGGTACGAACCCTTATTAAAATGGGATATGCATAACATGTAACCTCCATTGAGACATACTGCACTGTAGTGAGAAAACTGTTTGATGTTGAATCTCAGTCTCGGTCACCAAAGGGGTATGTTTTTGTGGAACATTGCTGAAAGATCACAGCATTTCCCATGATTTTCCTGTGGATTTCTCTTTTTGTTTTGTTTGTATTTCTATTAATTTTCTATAGTCGTTGATAGGTGAAATGAGAGCCGTATCAGTCCAGAGATGATGGGCAAGGAGAAGGAGAGGTGATACCTTTTCTTGGCTTGATCACAAGCTTTAGATACCTCAGATCCTGTTGTAGAGACCTCCTGAGGCCTTGAAAGTTTGTGATTAATTATTGTTTAGTCAGTCCAATAAAAGGTATCACCTTCTCTTTGTCTCCTCATTTTCTAAAATATTTCTGTATAGGAAACAGTGCCTAGTGTGGCCAAATGTTGTAAGTAACATTCCTTAAAATGGGATTTTACCATGGTACAGAGTGCCACTGCAGTGGAAGTGGTGATGTAGGACAAAGCACGTGGACAAACTATGCCGTTTCTACTATGCTCTGGAATCAAACACACTTTCAGTCGCATCTGTTGGATAGCAAATACAGTACAGTTAATTCAATCATCCCACTGGGGGACTGAATAACAAGTTACAATTACTCCCTGTACAATCTGAATTGCGTGCATAACCCTATTTCCAACCTTATATAACAGGCATGGCTAATCCTGGTCCTGGAGAGCCACAATCCTGCAAGTTTTATGGGTCTCTTTAAACCATCAGTGGTCAAAAACCTAGGAAACATGTTAGTGTTGACCAATTAAGAAAACAATTGGTTAAATGAAGTAATTGAGAACTCGGGTGGAAGGAAAACCAGAAGACCCTGAGGCTCTCCAGGACCAGGATTGGCCATCCCTGTTATATAACTTATTTTCCTTTTTTATTTTTTGCGTTTGGAAGGCGGGGGGGGGGGGGGGGGGGATACAATTTGCAGGTAAGGAATAGAAATGCATTGTGCTTTTTCAGGTCATGCTGTACTGCTAGCTGAGTACTAGATCTGTTTATAAATTGTGTACTTTATGAAGATTATTTTGGTGAGTAAGGGCAAAATCACCGCTGTAGAAAATAAAAGGCATGTTAATAATATCAGGTTAGGTTGACCTGTGTATCTGCCGGGTTCCCGCTTGACTTTAGTAAAAGTTCTCTAAAAAAGTTAATTGACACGATCGTAGTGTCCTAACTTTTTATACAGTTATTTACAATGGGTCTGTTTGTTTTTTATATTGCTTTTTAAAATGTATGATGGTCAGGTTTCTTATTTCTTCAAACTAACAGGGTCTTTTAAACCTTCCATTTAACAGGGAGTAGCACATGTTGATGTGGACCGGCAGCAGAGTATCACACATACAGTACCTGTAACCCACAAACATCCCTGTTTTTAAACAACTGGAACTAGAATTAGAACTAGAATATATTTTTTACTTTCTAATCTGTACAATTTGGATAATGTTGTTCTTTTTTCCCCTTTTAGCAGTGACACATATCCTATACTCCTGATATTTTGTTACAGTATATAAACTTTTGCACATCATTTATGCAGCCAGTGGCATTGCTTATAGTGTCACTTTGATGCAGTCCATACTTTATTACCTGGGCGGTTTGTCCCTTAACTTGTTTAATGTACCTACATTTACCTTTTATTTATGAAACTAAAAGTGAATGTTTGTTGTTAAACACGTGCTATTGTATGATGTTCCATCTTTACAATCACTATACTTGCATGCTTACATGTAGTATATATTAGTACATCACAAATACAGTGTAACTACATGTAGTTACTGTATTTTAAAGTTTACTGTAACTGCATCTTAGATGAACTCTTGCAGCTACTCTCCTAAGCGTTGCAGGTCATTGATTTCAATTTACAAAAATGATGATGCAAAATTTTTTCTGCTTTACAAATGGTGGACTGTATCTTCAAAGCTCTATTTTTCCATATCACTGTGTAAATGAGGTTGGTGTGCCTCAGGTTGGCTCTTATCCAGCATATCTGCTGATGAATGTTCTCGACATTAGAATGGTTCCACCACCTGGAAATGCTTTAACAAATGTCTTAAATGTGTTCGCTTTTATGTTAGATACAGTAGTTGCTGGCTGCTTGTTATTACAGCCTTAGTAATTTTCCAAGGCTATACAGTAAACAGCGGTGAATTAGTTGCTAAGTAACTAAAAGTGAAAGGACTTCACAAATGTTTTGGATGGGAATATCAGAGAAAAGTCTTACCAAGCAAGGGAAACCTAGGCTAGAGTAAATCATTAAATGCATCTGGCTTTGAAATGTTATTGTATTTAATTTGTTAGATACACATTTAATCAACCATTGTACAAAACGGTATTGCTTATAAGCAAAGAACAATGGTCCGTTTTTTGGGAGTATTGTTTACTTATGCTGAGAGTCCGTCCTCATTTCACATGAGTGGACAAACCTCTATGGAAACTTACCTTGGTTTCTGTTTTTGGAAGAGTAGTGGAACCCAAGCTAAAAACATAACTCTGAGGTTAGAAAATGGTATCTCAGAATACCTGTTGATATCTTCACTAACTGTTGTAACCAATAATCAACATTTCTCAGATCGAAAAGTACCCCAATGACAGATATGACCTTAAATTGCTTCTCAGACTTTCTTACTAAGACACTGTTCTAAATGTTATGAAGTGTTGTATTTTGTATATATCAGCTATTTATACATTGCTGCAGGTAAAATGGCAATAATGTGGCTGAACCTGTATAACATGATCAGTGAGCTCATATCCTGGTTGGTGTACAGTAAGTATGACACATAGAAGAAAAACCTGAAAGGTGTTCAATATTCTGAGTTCCAGTTCACTGGGAGAAGACAACCTTTCCTTTCCTCCCCTTATAGCTGAGGACTGAAGGCATAACCACTCCGACTGTAGACTTCATACACTTAAATGCTGCTCTTCAGATATATTTTAGGACGTGTTGAAGAGGGAGCCTCTGCTGTTCACCTTTTTTCAAATTCAGCTTTTCAAGAAAAAAATTACATTTGCTGGAATAGTTAGTCAGCGCAAATACCCTACGACATGAAAAGAAATAGGGTTATGCCGGCAATTTAGAAACAAATTAGTTGCATATCATGGGGTGCTTGTCTTTTTAAATAGGTGTAATTGGTTGTTATCCTTTGAACAAAAAGGGTAATTGATGTTCTCACTAGGAAATTGTGGCTTGCAAGCTGATCTGATTTTTCTTCAAGTCAAATTTGTACTGCTACAATCGTACCTAAGCATGAAATCAAAATAGCTATACTAACATCACTGGTATTTAAAACTTAATTTAATTTGGTTTATTTATAAAGGTGGTTTCTATCAAACCTGTACAGTTTCTGATATCTGTATCCTAGCAACGGGCATGGATTTGCATTGATAAAAGACATTGAAAAATAAATTTTCGAAGCGTTTGTTCTTGAATTGTATACATTCCATTTGGTATTGCTACATCACAGTTTAGTGTTTTATAATTATGCATGAAATAAAAAATACACTCTGTTGAAATTTTGAACAGAAACTGGTCCACGTGACAAAGAATTTTGTTAATGCTGTCTACTGTAGTAGAAACCTGTGCTATTGAGTTCATTGCTTTTTTAAAAATGTTCTTCTTTATCCCTATTCAGTTATAAACCTGCATTGCAACTTTCCAGCAGGGACAATTTCCAGTTCTGATCAAGTTGTTTTATTGTTGGGTTTACAGATCCACGATGCACTGAGAGGTGAAGAAGGGGAGGAAGCCCTTGAGAACCTGCTCCATCCTTCCAGAAAGCTCCTGGTCTCAGCAGTAGCCTGCAGGAGAGGTGGAGGTTGCTGTCATATAAAGCCATGTGTCCACCGTGTGCTGCCTAAGTACCGTGCCACTCTCCAAAGAACATCCATCTCTGACCACATCACCGGGGCGCTGCTAGAGGCTACCACATCCATAGGAGCACGGAGTGGGCTGCTGAACCTCTTAGCAGGATTCACTGGCAGAGCAATGCTAAAAGGTGAGCTGCTGTTACCTTTTTTTTTTTTTAACAATTATTTTTTGTAAGTTTTCTCCCAATTTTTGGAATGTCCCATTAATATTCAACCTGGCTGCAAGCACCTGGCCAGCCACAGGGGTCACTGGTGTGCGGTGAGCCAAGGACTCCCCAGTCGAACTAACCCCTATCTCGCCCAGGCAGCACATGGCCAATTGTGCGCCTCCCACTGGGAACTCCAGTCTACAGTTGGCAGTGGCGTAGCTTGGATTCAAACTGGCGATCTCCAAGCTATCGAGCACATCCTGCTGCCCGGGCGGAGTGCCTTTACCGGATGCGCCACTCGGGAGCCCGTGCTGTTACCTTTTAAAGAAATATTAAACAGGGGCAACTCTTACATTTGACTTTTTAAGTAGACAGTCTACAAGACTGCATGCATCGGGTACAGGTTTCTCCCAAGATCCAGGGAAGAAGAATATGCCACTTGTGCACGAGCAATCTGCTGATACATTTTGAAAATATGATGGTAATCAAGTGGTTTCAACATGCGTGGATCAAACATTATTTAGGCAGTGTGGACTGTTTTCTTAACTGTAGTCTGGTGAATGAGCTCATCAGACTCTGTAGTGAATGAGCCGAGTGCCAAGGCGATCCTACAGCTTTGTCTCTGTGGATCTACTTTTGGGGATTAATTTTTTATAATGAACAGCCAGGTAGACATGTGCCATGTTAAGCTTTAATAATTTAAGATTTTCTTTTTGGGATTCTTACTACGTCCAGCTCTCTTTAAACTCCTTTTCCGAGCTGGAGTTTAATACACAAAACACTAGACTACCATGCTACTCAGTGCTTGTACGGGTGGTCAAGTTTACAGAAAATTACTTTTCTAAAAACCCTTTCTTTTCTGTGTTAATCCTGTACTGAAAACAATTCTGGGTTTTCAGAAATCCTCAGGAATTATTTTGTCTTTTGTCCATGCAATCACACTGATTATTTGTTTTGTTTTTATGCAGCATACATTCATATTTTCCATGTTTTATAGAGAGAAATGTGAGAGGAAACAGTGTGTTTATGATGGCTTAATCAAATCTGTCTCTCAACAGTATTGGCAAAGTCCTATATAAGACTGTTCCGTGGTTTAACATGCGTAGGCTTCTTACCATTCAGAAATTGCAAGTGCTTCACCAGTCAATCTGTAGATAATTCTTCAGATACAGCTATGAATAACCAGTGTTGTCAATAGGACAAGATTCTGCAGTGGAGAAAGGTTATCCAGCCTAAGGGTCAAGGTATTTCTAATTGATTTGCCTGCAGTTATAATGCAATTGTGGGTTGTTGAAAGAAACATACTTGGCAGTATTTATTACATTTATCTGCTTTATTTTTAGTTTAATTAAAACCAATTAAAGGATGAAGCACATCCTTTTGAGTGACTGTGAGCCACGAAGGCATGAACCTCGTTGGCCAGGTGGTCATTGTAAATGAGAATTTGTTCTCAATTGACTTACCTGGATAAATACAGGTTTTGATTGACTGACTGAAGCAAAAGCCCTGGGTTGTAATTTGGCGTACCATTTGTTCTGCCAAGAACTTTAATGGCACTGGCAGATGAAGGACATGTTTGGATATCCAATATGCTTTGCTACCAAAAAGTTTTGTTTGAAGACAACCGTTTATCCACATTTTAAGCAGCTGTTTTATTTACAAGCTAAATCAATTTATAAAGCAGCACTGTTTATTTGTGAAAATGATCTACTTCCGCATGGCTGTAATTTTGTTCTTATTATTTTTCATTTCATTCAGTCTGTTTTGAATTGAGTTCTGCACTTAACTTTGTTGTCCTCTTTTGTAGTGATTTACATACAGTTACTGTCAAACAAGATGAGTCCAGACTGTTTTTTTTTATTTTTATTGCTGTATGAAAACCTAGACCTAGAAGGGTTGCCTGGCGTCTCTTGCAGGAGTCGTCACAATGAGTCATTTGCCCTGTAGTCTCTCGAGTCTGTTATATAATGTTGTTTAGCACATGCAGTTACATGCCTCCATTATGAAAGCTGGGGAGGTATTAATGCCAAGCAGAAAGGTCACAGCATTAAGGTAATTGCTGTGTTGGTCTGATGTAAAAGTGACATGGTATTGTAGCATTCTGAACTGGCTGGAGGACAGGTCTTGGGTAGCTAACACAGTGCTTTGTTTCTTTAGGGAGACACAAGATGGACTACTGCAGTGTAAAGGATGTAGTGTACATAGGGCAATACTTCAGCTCTAAAACTGCTTTTTCAAACAAGCCTTGGCCCTTTGTACAGTGATAAAGGCTGTGTTTGTGCAACAGACTCCCAATTGTGCTTTGATTCGTCTCGCCTTGTCAAATCCCTTCTGCCTGTCAGTTAAACGTGTCCCTACTATTATTCGATTACAGCGGTATAGGCTGATTGATTGATTGAAGTTATTTATTTGAAATTCCTTTAAAATATAGTTAACTTACTGTACTATGTTTTATTTTTTTAACATATTACTGACTAGATGGCTTCAACAAAACTAAAGACAATCGCCTAAGTAATATTATTCAGTGTCTCAGGTTGTTTGTTTCTAATTATAAATAACTGCCATAAATATTTTTTAACAGAATGCTATTATGTTTAGGCATAATTTTATGCTGACTGTATACCACATACAAGGTCATGTTTACATATTGTATATACCGGATTGGACAGCATATTAACTACCCCATTCTACTAGAAATTGCACATGTTCTAAAGTTTTCTTAAACCACGTATTCCGTTCTAAAGACAGTTAGCAAGTTTACTGCAATGTCACAGACTTTATACTGTTGCTATATTGTATACAGTTTATACCTTTTGCAGTTTGGCAGGCAGTGGTGTACTATTCAAATCCAGGAATGTAATGCTGTGGCGGTTATTATTATATCTTTGTTTTTGTATTGAGGCTAAGCAGGTCTGAGTAAATGTTTCAGCTGTTGAGGTAGTTTTGAACACGGTTTGATTTTGCCCAGTCATGCTAATGAGACTCAGCATCAATCAGCTACACTAAATGCAAAGTGGTCAGGACTGTAATGTGCCTGTTGATGAGCATAAAATCCACAGGACAATAGCAGCTATAGTACAGAAATAATATGCTCTGTTCATCCTGTTTAACAAACTGGTTTAAATAGGGACAATAGTTATGTGAACTGACAGTTTTACAGTGCAATACATTACTATTTATTACTGTTGTTGTCTTAAAGCTTATAAAGGTTCAGGAAGTAAGTAATCTGTGATAAATGAAGTGGTAAGCATGCATTATCTGGGTATGGTGTGGTCTTTTTGACCACATAAAACTTTTAAGGTTAACAGGAATTATGTTTACTGTATTAGCAAGAAAACCTTTTTGTAATGAAATACACTGAAGGAAAAAATGTATGCCAAATAAATCACCATTCTACTAATTACATTCACTGTGAAATCCTTGCAGTCTTCTAAAATGATAACATTTGTGGTGGCTTAAGTGAACTGAAAAATTATTTGGATGTATCTACCTGTCATTTCAAACCTTCCCTCCGCATCTAAAATAAGTTTGGCATCTGGTGAACTTTTGTTTGGTCCTTGGATGGACACAGGCCAATGTTTAGATGCTTAATTTCCTCCCTTTGGAGTCACAGTATCCCGGCTTTTATCAGTGGGTAACCTGACCTTCTACAAGCGCAGTCGAACGATTGCCTCCTCAGCACTCTCTCTCTCTCTCTCTCTCTCTCTCTCTCTCTCTCTCTCTCGCTCGCTCTCTTGCTCTCTCGCTCGCTCTCTTGCTCTCTCGCTCCTCTCACTCACTCACTCACACTCTCTCTCTCACTCACTCACACACTCTCTCTCACTCACTCTCACACACACACATATATACACACACAGATATGCATTTTGTCAGATTTCAGCACGCAGTTGCTGCCTGAGTTAAATGTGGACAAGTGCAGCGCTCTGTTATTCCCTGAGGCTGGGATACCTTTTCCTCTTTCCTACCAATGAAAACATTCACCAAGGATGGATTGCTTATTAAGTAAGTTTGCAAATCGCTGAAGAGCTGTCAGAGCCTGAGCTGCGTCTTTACCATTCAGAGATATTGAAGTTCAAGGATACCAGTGTTGCTGGACTGTAAGTAGAAAGGTTTATCCAGCCTGCGTATTGCCTAAGTGAAATGATGAATAGCCACTAATAAGGTCAGGTTGAAACTTGGAATCGGCTAGCCTAGTTTTCTTAAGGAAATGCTTCACATACAATGTACACTGATGGACAGATGATGAGTGACTCTCAATATATTTTTTTAATTAGGTGAAGTAAAGGCTTATAGTGATTTAAAGATTCTTGTGTTCCTCCGTAGCAAATGCAAAAGGGTGTATGTGGGTGTGTGTGTGTACTGCGTGCTTCTGTTTATTTTGGATGAATGTTTATCAGTTTTAAAAGCAGAGTTTATATTTAAATGCTTATGTTTATTTTTTGTTAACATGATATTGATGAATCATTTAACTTTATGGTTATCTTTTATGCTTTACAGATAATTTACAAAGATATATACAGCGTGTTTTGAAATGCACTTTTGAAGTATGATAGCATGTGTACACCAGATATACTATTATTAAAACTAATATTTTTCCTTGGTTCTTTGAAAATAACTGACTTAACAAGATTAAAAATAAGTGTGTGTGTGTGTTATATATCTCTATATATGGACACAATTCATGTCATTTTGTATTGCTGATATTATTTAATCATTACAAATTTGAATTTAACATAATCATTGCTTTTTGAGGATAATAATGATGAATTCTGTTCTTGTAAAATATTATGCTTATTTTTTTTTATTCTGTGTATATTACTTCCAATCTGAAATAGTTATATCCTGTATTCATGTGCATCGTTTGGGATCCAGATTTGATACATACTCTCATATGTTTATACGTCTGTTTTTTTAGTTATCAAGGGTTGTATTTTTTTTCTAGAAGTATTATTGTTTTGTGTTATTAGCAAAATAAGTGGGCTACGTTTACAGCTAAATTACGGATAATTTATTTGCAATGGTGAACGTTGGTGTAAATGTACCCTGTTGGAAATGCAGTGAATTTTAAGGTCCGTTACTTTAACATTCTTGTTGTGTGCAAATCTAAATTCTAAACTTGTGTTGGGGTTTTATATACAGGTACCAGCCAGGAATCCAGTAACAGCGTATTCCTTTACCTGGTGCAGTTGTTAAAGGAGCCCATCACGTTATATTGTACTCTCAACCTGAGCTAAAACACGCATGTTTTTTGAGCTGATCTTTAGTGCTACTGTATATTTAATAGAGAAGTAATAAAACTAAAAGAAACCAAGTCATGTTTCTATACAGTGTACTGGAGTGAATGCATTGAGGAAGGCACTATTCAAATTCATGTGTCTCTTTTACTGCACCACAGTGTCACAGGAGTGAGACCTTCTCTATCTCCTCTTGAAAATTAGATGGTTCTCCTGGTGGTTTCTCCTGGTGATCACATATCTGTGATTATTGGGAGTGCTGCCAGCTTTGCAAATAAATAGTGCATAAATAAATACAAAACAAAATCGAATATTGAAATTGCAGTTCAGTGTTTGTTCAAGTAATGCCTTGTTTAACTTGTGCCTATCCAAAATCGTTTGACTTCCAAATTATATGGATTTGGAAACAGCAAATGACTTTCAAAAAATGTTTTTAGATAATAGGGTTTCTTTTAAGCACCTTGAAAACTGCATGTTTTCAAAAGTCTTTTTGTAAAACGAAGTTAGAAAAATACATGGCCATTTTCTATTTAACAAACTACTGTATAGTCATTTTTAAGGTTAGCTTGTTTTTAGGTGAAAGCGTTCAGTTTGTAAAGTAGTTGAGATATATATCTAAAAATGTGGTGGAGCCCCTAAACGTGGCCTTGCGCTATGCTGTGCTGTTTGTTTTAAAAGCACTTCAAAGAAGGCTGGTCCTTTGCCCGGAATGATGGAGTAATTAGCGCCATTTGTATGTCAGATTGCATCGGTCCAGCTCCAAATGCTTAGCATCAACTGCACCCATCGTAAATTTCAGCCCTGATACAGATCTTCATTAAAATCAGTGAAGAGCTGAGCAATTTCATATGTGAGTCCATGTTAGTGAATGGAGATAATGTTTTGCTGATCAGGAAAGTACTTTTTTTTTTTTTTTTTTTTTTTTTTTTACTTTTTACATTATGAACTCTGAATGGAAACGGATCGTTCATTCATTCATTCATTCGTAACTTTCAAATGCAGCTGGTTGTAGTGTCAGTTCATAATGAGTTAGAAGCGAAAAATGAGGTCTCGTTCAATTGGCTTTAAAGCTCATGTTATTTGGGATAACAAGCTTGTCAGCAGAACTTTCAAAGCATGTGTTTTTGCATGCTTGATTTCTGTGTGAAACTGTAAGTTTTTTTTTTTTATTGTTTTTGTTCACCAAGTTAATTCTATGTAATGTACATTTGTTAAAATTTGCTATTTAAGCCGTCAAATTAGACAGTTCAAGCCAATACCTAAAGGTTTGTGGTTGGATTGTTTTCGTAGTTATTTTATTAATTCTTATTTCAGTTGAACTATACGAGTTGTACCGAGTTTGTACAGTACTGTATACTGTAATGGAGTCATTCACTGCAGTTCAACCAACTGTTTTCATAAGGACATTTAACTAAAAATAAACTTGTAAATACTGTATTACTGTAAATGTGTGAGTTCTGTTACTTATATGCATGTGTGGCAAAGTGGTTGATTGTGTGCTGGTAAAGGTGATTAGAGAACAGACAGACAATTGTAAACCAGGTGAAAAGGTTTGATTTATTTATTTTTAAGTCCAATGTCTGATAGCAAAACAAACAGTAAATAATAATGGAGGTGAGTAATACAGCGGCTTGTGTTACTTAATGTATAATCCCTGTGTTGCCCTGCAAATAATAATCCTGTTATTATTATACACCCACACAAACCACAAAACACATACACAAGTCCGTTAGTGCGTGAATTAGTGCTAGTGGTACAAACACAGTTTTATTCGTGACAAAGGTGCAGTGTTGTTCGATTTCGTGCTGGCCCCTAGCGACAGCTCCGGAACTGTGTTAACTGTCTGGTAACGTACAAGACAAGATGAAACAATTACAAACAAACAAAAACACAACACTCACGATTTCTGGCAACAATACACTTTTACTGTCCTTCCGGCTTTTACTCACTACAAATCAAAGGCGAAGGAACAGATTATGATTCTCCGTCCCCCTTATATGCTGTCACGCATGACCCCATGGTAAACGACTGCAGCTGCCTTTACAGTCTGCGGCTGCTACATTGTTTCCCTACCAGGTCAATACGTCCTTGCAAAGGAGTCTCACCTTTTTCCAAACTAACCGACTTCCCGACTAGGGGAAAGAACTGTCAAGCCAGCCGATCAAAAAAAACTCTGTCCTCTCTTAGCGCCCTCACAGGTCGGGAGGGAGATTTACAACCAAGGTTCATTGTGTTTCTGTCACAGCATGTTAACGCCATGGTTCATGTGCACCGGTGGTTAACTTGACACCTTGGATAAGTCAACACTAAATGGCATCCCCGTGGGGTGTCGAGTTAACCAAGGTAGACTATATACTATATACACACAATTGAAAATATTATTGATGTGCGTAACAGGTTTTACATTAACAAGAGTGTATTCTTGCTCATACTTGTAACTTAATGTGTTGCCCTGCTGTAAGTGTGGCACATGGTGCGTTTTAAACAAATCTTTCTAGAGAGATTTGATCCTCATGTTTTATATCTTTCATAGCCAGTGAAGCAGCACTGCCTTGAATGAGGTGGCTCAGCCATCCTATTCAAATTTAACAGAGTGATTTAAATGCTGCAACCCTGGAGGGAACTGGCAATGCCACTGCATATTTAAAAAAAAAAAAACAAACAATTGGGCTTGATATTTGTACAGTGTACTGGAAAACCCCAGCAGTGAGCCACGTTTGTAATTTAGATATGAAAAGAAAAAAAAAATAGCAATTGATCAGAATGAGAAAGGGTGCTTGTATTATCTCTGGCATCGAGTATGGAAGCTTTAATTTAGTTTACAGTTGTGGTAGTGGATTATGTGAGATACTAACACAGCCTATTTGCTTCTTCTGTCAGTTGTAGCATGGACATGCAGCAGTGTCATGATTAGTTCAGCTAAACTTTGCATGGTAACAGCAAAATATTCTCTAAATTAACGTCAAAACAGGATAGTTTTTTTTTTACGGATATGGTTTTCATCGTAATCTCTTCATAGATTGAGCTGTCTTGTAAACATCAGTGACTGGAACACGTTATGCGCATATAAAACGAGGGACTGAAGTCAAAAGCTTGACTTTGCGGTAGTTTCTGTGGATCAGAATGGCAGTAATCCACGCTTCTGTTTCTGCCTGCAGGCATTGCCACGTAGCAGAGCTTCTTTGAATAGGGAGGGCATGTCTGCTGGATTGTACTGTTTCCCACTTGCATTTGTTGATGATTTTCAATTATCAGTATAGATTTTGACAAAGAGAGATACTACTTATCACACCTCATTAACGACTGCTGCTTTTGGCAATGTGCAGTACCCAGTTCCAAGCTACAGTGTACTGTATATATTAACAGCCTCCTGATGACTCAATACAGTTCTATGAAAACAAAACTCCAAACAGTAATGGGAGATCACACATTAATCTAGCGAGTAATATTTTCAACTCTTACTCTATATGCTCCTTAATGTTAGTTTTTGAAAGTAGGTTATTCTAAATTACTAGAGACTGCAATTATTGTCTCCACAGAGATCTTTCTTTATGGCTGCACAAGCTTGTTCACTCCATTTCACCACTGTCCCTCTTGACAACATATAGTACAGTATGAGAGACAAACACTATTTTATGATCTGCCTGTGGACATACTGCCTTTGGACAGTCCTCTCATGGACAACATGTCACTGTACTACTATCTTAAGGCTGCCCAGAAATGTCTAACTATAGATTTTCGTGGGCCTCGTTTCACTCTGTTTTTATTTCATACAGAAATGTGAATTTTTGAGTGAATAAATGATCTTGGGGTGAAACCCCAGCAGGATTCAGCAGCGGTATTAAGATCTGCCACTGTTTAGATTATTAAAATTGCCCCCCTTGAGTTCTATTTTTGTACAGATGTACACATTTTGCTTCAGTGTAGTTTACAACTAGAGGTTTAGCCATTCACGAAACATTTAAACTAGAGACCAGCCAGTGCATTCTGTATGGTTTACTAAATGGGGGCTGTGTAGGTGTGAGCTGGACCCGAGAGTGTGCTTGTTTATGAATTACTGCAGTTAAATATGTTTACAGATATTTGTAAATTTGGAATCCTTTGTGAGCACAGACGATGTTCCTTTCAAAATGAACCAGGGCATTTGCAGCAGAGCAGAGAAGGAACAACAGTGGAGACAATGACTAATAACCCTGCATTCACTATACAGGAATAATCAGGGTTTTTTTTAACTTTTAGTCTTAACATTTCCTTTTACCTTCACCTTTTATCAGTTGATTAACCAGAATAATTCATGAATCGCATATCTTGTAACATGCATCTGTTGTGGAATTGTAGTAACCATCTACCACAAAACATTTAGTAAAAAGGTTTTTCATTCTTATTAGTCTCTGAGGATCTGCAGCAAACTTTCTGGAATGAATCACTGAGAGAGCTGGTATTCCTTAGCTGCATTATGTAACTGAGAACACTGGTCAGCTCTCATTGCGTAGTGTGTGATACACATTAGAAGTGAGTGAACTTTTTGTTCCAATGTAGATCATATCTATTTTATTATTATTATTATTACTGTTATTTGTATTGTATTCATGTTGACATTCTCCTGCTGCAACGTGACACAATCTGTTACACAAGTTGTGCAGCTTTTGCAAAGAAACAGTGCAGTACAGATCACTACAGTAAGCTGTCATCTGATTTTCCACACTACTAATTATTTGCTGCATCATTTTATGTAAAGTTTGTCAACACTTATTAAAGCTAGATAATAGACCAGGGAGTGTTGCTTTATTCGTTTTCTTTGCCTCCCCTTAGAGTGTCAACTGGGCACAACGATGGCTGGTTCAAACACTCTGCCCTTGAATGTAGCTGGAATCAATAAGGATCTGGCTGACCTGCGGCACCTCATCCAGTTCCCTGAGGAGATTGCCAGCATTTTGACAGAGCAGGAGCAGCAGCTGTACCGCAGAGTCTTTCCACTCGATTACCTCTGCTTCCTGACCAGGGACCTGGGCAGTCCGGACTGCCAGAACCAGCACCCTGTCCTTAAAACCTCTCTCTCTGCTCCTGCCTTCTCCAAAAAGCATGGCAGCCACAACACCATTGAGGACCTGGTCACACGCTTCAATGAGGTATGGCCACATATAAATAGGCAACAGCAGTACACATTCCATTGATTGTTTGCATGCATTGTACAAGAAAACATGGCACATATAAACACGCATATCTTCTTACAGGTAGGGCTGCAGGGTTGTCTTATTTCAGGTTAACATGTTTCATGGTGTTTTTATTTGAATTTGAAAGTAACAACACAGTTTTGTCACCAGGCTTTTTTCTATTTATAAATAAAAAATAAATAAATAAATAAAAAAAAAATTAAAAAAAGATTTTGTCTTAAAAGGGGCTTATTTTTGTTTCTCAATTTTTTTTTTTTTTTTTTAAGTATTGCTACGTATTCATCCTGTACGTTAATGGTGTTGCTGTAATTATAATGGAAGTACAAGGAACAAAACCTTGATAGACTGGAAAAAATAAGAACGTCTAGCTGTTTTTAGCTTGCCATTTGTTTAAGATCTGTAGTGTCCTGTTAAAGTACTAGCCGAAGTATTAAAATATAATCTTAGGGCACGTGATTTGTCAGTAACATAAGTTCCGAATTAATCTTGCTGTAATAATTTCATTGTATGAGATAAAGTTTGCATGGGACATGTTGTTAATTGCAATTGATAAAGTGGCTTGGATAAATTAAGTGCTGTGATTGGCTGAACAAGATCACATGGCTGTGCTGTAATAATGTTCTTACCGCACGCCTATGACATCAAAGACCAACTTACTTACCCGATCTATTTATATTACTATGCCTTAATAGTAACAGTTATCTAAACAGTGTTTTTATAGGTAAAAATGTCAACTGAAAACAGCATTTAAATCACTCAACAATCTGTTTTTTTTTTTTTTTTTTTTTTTTTTTTTTTATTTGTCATCTCTGTCACTAAGAATTAC
Source organism: Polyodon spathula (assembly GCF_017654505.1). Taxonomy (NCBI): domain Eukaryota; kingdom Metazoa; phylum Chordata; class Actinopteri; order Acipenseriformes; family Polyodontidae; genus Polyodon; species Polyodon spathula. The sequence goes on from NC_054543.1 coordinate 13,211,147, forward strand.
AGAAAAATTGGCAAATATCCTGTGGTATTTATTTAGTCAGAGAACAGAACAAAGAAAACTCAGAGGCAAGCAGAAGCAGTAACACTATTCAAAAGCCATCTGAGAAATCACCGTGCAAGTCTCACTCGGCATGTAATGTATACAGGGTATGCAGCAGCAGCATCTGCTTATTAAACTAAATCTTGCCTTATAAAACTGACTAGTGAGTATGCAATGTTTAAACTGGACACAACAGATACATCTCACCGCTACCCTCCGATTTCAGAAACATATTTAAAACAAAATTAAAATCTCTCCTGCTCTCTGCTGACACAACCATTGGGTTTTTAAACAAGGTCGGGTTCGGCATAGAATTCTGTTGTGCTCGCCGCGGACAGGAAGGACTGCAGCACTGCATAAACTGACACGGAAGTCATTTATTCCACATATCAACTAATGCCGATTTATAATCTAGGGAAAGTATGCCGGTTAGCGGCCATTAGTGTGAAGACTGCAAAGCCTAAGGAGGATCATTTCCTACAAAATAAAAAAAAATTAAATTAAAAATAAAACACCTGAAGCCCCTCCCTCCATGTCAAGTGGAGTGTTTGGCTGTTCCATGAATCCTCCCTCAGATGTGGGAAATAAGTCTTCTTTCAAATCCCAAGTGTCATTTCATCTGGAAAATGTTACTATAAATGGCAATGTTCAATGTAATGTTTATGGCAAAAAAAAAAAAAAGAATTACAAAATATATGTTACAATCAAACAGTCTTCAGGGACTATTTTTTTTTCAGTGTCAGGATACATAGTATAGTTCATATTTTATTAATGATTATTTTTGTGAATTAATTTGGCTGGCCAATTTAATAATATATATATATATGTAATGTTCTGGAATATACAACATTATAAATTGCACAAGCCAGTAGAAAATATTAAATAAACTAAGCATAAAAAATGACAACAATTCCAAATATTTCCTTTATCATTAATCATTTGTTCTAATATAAAAAACGAAAACGCCTTTTCTATTTTGTGGTTAATGATAAATGTGAACTGTGAGTTGTCTTGACGTTTCCAGAGCGGTGTACAGTGTATAAGAAACCCCCCTCATGCGTAGAGGTGCATTGTCTGACTAACCTACAATTATCTTTACCAAGAGGCTGTTTTATATGACAGTGACAGTGTCCCTCCAGGGTTAACATTGCATCTGACTGCTCAGCCAGTTGTCAGAATAAGTACAAAATTTCGGAATATTGAAATCTGAATTTGAAAATAAACAAAAAAAACATCTCTTGTTCCCGTTATCAGGCAAAAGTATTTATTTTCATTTTAAACTGTTGCTGGCTGGTGTTCCTAAAGTGGCTATGCTGAAAAATTCACAAAACTCCCACTTGTATATTGGAGAACAATTTTGAGGACGTGGATTGTCTTTTAACCAAGTTATTTATTTATTTATGTATTTATTAATTTGTTTATTTATAACCTTTAATAATTGATATATATATACAAGGTGAATCTATGAAGCTATGATCCCTTATTGATGTAACCTGTTAAATCCACTTCAATCAGTGTAGATGAAAGAGACAGGTTAAAGAAGGATTTTTAAGCCTTGACACAATTGAGACATGGATTGTGTACGTGTGCCATTCAGAAGGTAAATGGGCAAGACAAAAGTTTTAAGTGCTTTTGAACGGAGTATGGTAGTAGGTGCTTGTCGTGCCGGTTTGAGTGTGTCAAGAACTGCAACGCTGCTGGGTTTTTCACACTCAACAGTTTCCTGTTTGTATGAAAGGACCTACCACCCAAAGAATGTCCAGCCACCAGCAGGCAAGTGGTAGAAAACGGCTCATGTGTGAAAAAGGCCAAAGGGGAAGTCACGACTTGTGCAGAACAACAGACGGACTACAATTAGTCAACTGGCAGTCCAGTACAACACTGGAGCCGAAAGACCCATAAAAGAATGCACAACTCGTTGTACCTTGACAAGAATGGGGTATGGCAGCCGATGACCTAACAGAGTTCCACATCTTTCAGCAAAACACAAGAAATTGCGGTTGCAATGGGCTAAGGAACGAACATACTGGACACAGGAGGATTGGAAAAACATTGCCTGGTCTGATTAATCCCGGTTCCTGCTGTTTCATGCTGATGGGAGGACTAGGGTATGGAGAAAACCACATGAGTACATGCATCCATCATTTTGTGTGTCAACATTGCAGGCTGGTGGTGGTGGTGTGATGGTGTGGGGTGTGTTTTCATGGCACACATTGGGCCCCTTGGTAAAAGTGGAGCAGCGTTTGAATGCCATAGGATATCTGAACATTGCCAATCAGGTGCATCCTTTCAAGACAGCAGTGTATCCATCTGCTAATGGATTTTTTTTCAGCAGGATAATGCCCCATGACACAAAGCTGGGATTGTCCAGGCATGGTTCTACGAACATGACAGTGAATTCAGCTTACTGCAGTGGCCTGCCCAGCCACCAGATCTCAATCCAATTGAGCATCTGTAGGATGAGATGGAATGAGCTATTCGGAGTAGAGATCCATTACCAGCCAACTTGACACAACTGTGGGAAGCATTGAAGTCAACATGGGCCAGCATCCCTGTGGAACGCTTTCGACACCTTGTAGAGTCCATGCCCCGACAAATTGAGGCTATTCTGAGGGCAAAAGGGGGTGCAACTCAATATTAGGAAGGTGTTCCTAATGTTTTGTACACACTCAGTGTGTGTGTGTGTGTGTATAAAATATATATATATATATATATATATATATATATATATATATATATATATATATATATATATATATATATATATATATTATGAAATAAAATTAATTATTTTGGTAAACATTTGTTTGTGCGTTATAGACATTTAGATGGGAAAAGAATGACACTTTGTCTTTCTTTTTTGCCCACTATGCTAATACCGTCAGTGTAGTCAGATTGAACATTTTAGACTCCCCAAGCATTAATGCTGTTGGGTCATTGTGTGTATATAAGTATCTGGACCAGAGCTCGTGTAACTTAACATCTGAATAACTGTCATTTTTGTGCACAGTACGCTTGATAAAACGTCTGCTTATTATTTTCAGTATTGTGTTCAATTTAGTCATTGACCAACGCAAATTCAAATGTAATCTTGTGTAAGGGATTTCCGGTTACTATATAATTTACTATATATATAAAATAACGCTCAAGCTGATTGGCTAAAACTATCAGTAATCCTTTATACACTGCCTGTGACCCCAGAAATGTGAAGTAATATCCCAGCAGAGCACAAGGAGAACAAAGGAAAATATAATATGGTGTCATTGACCTATAAATGCAATAATACCCAATAAGATAATACACTAAAATCCCTGCCAAAAAAAACATTTTCCTGTGATCTTGCGTCATTGTTCAGATACTGACAGGGAATAAGAAAAACAAGTATAATAATATTCCACTTACAAGTAGAATCCTTTCTGATTTATGCTACACATTCCGATTAAACAACCTGCCTTTTATGTTCACCAGTTTCCAATTTTTTTTTTTTATTTTACTACTTGTCGTCAAGTAGAGGAGCATTTTCCGTTCTTTTGTCCTACTTATGTCGTCTCACTGCGTAAGTCATCTTTTGTTCATTAAGTTTGACTTTTGATTTGTTCTTTAATATTAAGTCATGCTTGTGTTGGCTCGGTGAAGCCCGGGCTTTCTGTTTTTTACCCTAGCATTACTTTAACTCACAGCTTCTTTAATGTTAGAGACTACGAGAAAACTAACATGCAGTGTATTTGTTTCTATGAAAAGCTTATGATTCTTAACTTGTGCCCATATAAAAGTTTACCAAGGTACTTTTGCTTATAAAACATTAGGAAGGTATTTATGCTGTTTTTTTTTTTCCATGTTGTTCCCATGGTTATGCTATTACTTCACCTGAGTTACCATGGTTACAATGCTGTTTTGTTTTTAAATGCTTTACCAGACCTCTGTCAGCTTTATAGTTCTTACTTTTGCTTTCACTATGCTACTTTGCTATGCTTTTGCTTTAGAAAACGATTATATGGGTGAACATCCTGCTAGATTGTTTTTGTATATTTTTGTATATTATCATTCATTTTTATACGCCTTCATAACAGCATGGTAAAGAATTGTGGAATAATTTGGCGGTTACAGGAGCCAATCTGAATTCTGTGTTCATTCTGCAGCAAGATAAATCTGATTTGTTGAAAATTATTTAATGTGTTCAAACTCTCCACCCTAATAATAATTTACCTGTAGGTGTACTGTATTCAATTTGCAGGTTTTATATGGGTTGTGTAATGACCAGGACAGTTTGCCATAAAAGAGAGAGACATTTCTTTGGAAGCTGCGGATTATTCTGACTGAACTGCGGACATCCACAAAACATGGTCCATCAGAATCCAGCATATAAAGTGTGAATCCCTCAGGACATTGGATATTATTACAAACAAACCCGGAAGTCTTATAATTCTATTAAGTAAAATATCCACCCAAACTGTACTTCATGAGGTCACGGTTTAGAACAACATACCATACCAGAATCCACACCAGTGCATTTCAACAGAGCCTGCCACAGTCAAGCTATTTCTTGGCACTAAATATTTCAAAACTAAAACAGGTGTTGTGACCTCCTGTAACTAGGCTTTGCTTTCCTGTGTTTTATGTTGCCTCCATTCTGCTGGGCATGCTTGAATCCCAAACCTCCACTTTAATCATGGGTTTGTTATTGTAGTTTAGGTGTGTTTATTTATCAGATACTGTAGCGATTGTAGATTCAATCCTGTACCTGTAATGGCTGTGTTCAGTATGTAAAACTTCTATATAATACCGTCATTTTTAAATGTGCATCCTATTTAAAGATTTGTGAGGTTGTATGTTATAAATAGGTTGTGTTCGATTTGTAGTACACTGATAATTCTTTGTGTTATCAGTGTAGCATACTATAGTGTTTTTGATTGGGTAGAGGGGCAACTCAAGGCTGCTTTGTAACAAGAACATCCTTCCACATTCTAGCATGTTTTTATACCTTTAGACCAAAACAAAATGTTCTGGGAATGAGACAAGAATACCATCAATTTCCATAACTTAACTATAGTATTTGCAAGTTGTATTTTATTACAGTACCAAACATCCCTGCATACCAAGATGACATCTATGTTTAACATACTAATTCCTTGAGAAACATGATCCAAACCAAACTGCCTTAATACAGTACCATAAATAGATCAGGAGTAAGAGTATTCATATTCAGACTGATTGATCGTCCACTTAGTTGTGTAAAGTTCATATTTTGCAGCAATTTGGTTTTGCTATTGTCATATTTTTGAGAAACATTTCTGAAAAACCGTACACCTGGCTATAGTTAAAATGAGCAATGGCAACCAATCAAGCATTTAGACCGCGTTGGTTTTACTGGAAAATACCAAAGCAGACCTAGAAAGTGTGGCAGCCCAGACCTATTTTGTTAGCCAAGCACTACTGAGCTGGCTTGTCTTAATACATGCCACTGTCAGTAAATAGGATTTACAATTCATCAGATGCTTTTTCTTGCCATCTCACTTGACTGTAGGTGGCGAGAACATCAGGCAGAAAGCAATCAAAGCAGAATGCCATGTAATGTGACTTTGTAGAACAGCTGATTGCAGTCACGCTGTGCTCATCTGGGAAGTCATATGTCATTGTGCTGTAGAAACTGTGGGTTATGAACATAAAACAAGCCACAAGCTATAGGAATGGTGACCGACACATTTTCTCAAACATATCTGTGTGTGTGTTTTTTGCTTGCGTTGCTTTAGAAGTCAAACTATTTGTTCTATCCTAACTTCATCCCAGTCTGTCCTAAACCCACCCACAGATCTGCTCTACACAAGAATGAAACCCAATGGATATTTTACATGTTTAATAAAGTAGAGCATATTTTACCTTTTAGGGCAGTGACTGAGCAAGTCTTAGGAAGGTGGAATTTCTTTAATGACCTGTTTTAAACTAATTAGAACGAATGCAAACTAAGGACAGGAATGCATAAAAGTCTATAGAACACAGAACTATTTGAAATCAGTGCAAAATCCATGCTTTTCTCCTTCCACGTTCTCTTACTGAAATGTCTGACCTTTTGTACAGCATTTGTGTGGACGAACGACTAAGTTAAACAGCTCCTTCTACATTTCCACATTAGAATGTACAGTCAGTGGAATTTTAAATACATTTTATTGTGCTTAATTAAGGTAAATCATAATCCAGTTCGCCAAAATACAGTAACTGAGTTTATGCTGAACAAATTACATTTGTGGTTGCGCTGTAATTCGAGTCCCCTATGCTTTCAAGCCTATATATGACAAATTTTTAGCTTTTTAAAAAAATCATGAACTTCAATCTTTTTCCAAGGTAATGTTCCAGACCTAGTATCCAAGCAGTGTACTTCCACAAGCTCTGAACGATTTGTCTTCTTTCTGGTTAATTTGTATCCAGAAGCAGTAAGAGCCAGATTCGCAGGAAGAACCATTTATTACAGTCATAGTTTATAATTACCTCATCGCTGCCAGATGTTAAAATGAAAGAAGTGTAAATCCCTACTTCAAGCTTTTGTAATTTTGATATTTTTGTACTGTACTAAAATAATTCAAAGAGAGCAGATCAGTACACCTGTAATAATTTCAATGTAGACTTGCCCCATAGGTCTCTTGTTGCCACATTGTACACCAGTTCCATTGTAAACCACATGTATATCAAAACAAACTTAGAAGTAATTGTAATAAAAACATTAATGATACAGAATACTGGAGCAGATATAATGTTATCTGTTTAATATTGAAGAATCCGTTTGCCTGTTTTGAAGTATTCATACACCTTTATAACTGTCTCAGTTGTATTCAGTGGTTATTACATTTTTTATGAAACACTAACCAAGGCATAGTAATATGGCACAGATTATCATACTCCAAACAAATCACTAATCTGATGTATGTCTATGCTACTGTATATCCTTACTGTTGTTATGAGAAATGTGTTTTGGGTAAATTCCATTTTCTTCAGGTGAAAAGGATTGACAAGCTAGTATATCAACTACCGTGAAACAGAAGATGAAATACATAGTACACATTAATGAGCTCTGGAAATGCAATAAGACTTTGTACATTTGCCTAGCAGAAAACAAACAAAACCAATTGTTGCTGAAATCAAAATTCCAGGCTAATTGGAAGTGATTATAGGTTGTAAGCTTCAGTGACATTTAAACAGGGCTGTGAAAACCAGTTCTTGACATTCACTTGTATGTTGGAGTCAAGTAGAAATTATTGATCAATTGCCTAGCCACCTAAATGAAAGTGCTGCTGTTTTTGAAGCAGCTAAAGTCCTATTTAGAACAACACTACAGCATGGGTCTATGTTGTTTGTTATTGAATATTCTCATAATCAATAAATGCAGGTACCTGAAACAAGTATGTCATGCCTAATTTAATGGGTATCCAGTGGATGTACAGTATTTATATTACGGTTCTACTTTAGTACTTCAGACTCGACTCGTCCTCCTTCTGTACGTTTGGATTACATTTTCAAATTGATGTAATAATAGCAATAAATAAACAAAAATGTCTTCTTATCTAACTGAGAGCTGGGAAGTAGTTTTTGCTGAGAAGAGACCTGCCTGTGAAAGCTGAAAGAACGGCGTTCTGTTTCTCTGAATCCCCAGCATTCACCCAGAATCTTGAACTTTGTAATTCAGTATTGATGGGTTTATGTAATCTAATTATTTGTGGATAATGTAGAACTACAGTGAATCAAACCTGTATGCCCCTGTGGATTGTAGGAACAATTCAGTCATTAATAATTTAATGTTTATCTGGGTTGATTAGTTCACTTATTAATAATATTTAATTGACATGTTACAAAGATCGAGGATTTACTATGAACACGGATTCACGCGCAGACACAAGGAATGTTTAATCAACAGGAGTATTTTATTAAGTACACAAATAATGAACAGAAATCTGAAAAGTCTGAAAGTAAATCTCTTAGTCTCTAAGCACCAAACACAAGTCTCACTGCACTCATGCTGGCTAGCAGGCAATTGAAATATGACACCGCCTGTGTCCTCACACACAAGGCAGCAGTTAGCTGTGACATAGCTAGTAGCTTGCTCTCACACACACACCCACATACAAGCACAGTCTCAACCTTAGAATATATAAAATTAAGCTTATTAAAGGTATATAGATTAAGGTTATGGCAAGTTTACTTTGAAAGAAATTCTTCATACAACAATATGAGGTAGATTACTTATAGTTACTTCATCAAGTTTCACTGAAAGTTATTTCACACGCAAAAGGTGCAAACTAAATAATTAACTGTTCAATTCTATGTGAATGTGTTACAATTAATTAATTTAGTTCCATGAAAGGAAAATGCAACTGGAATTATACTCAACGGTTCCTTGAAGCTTAGACCTTTGGTCCGCTGGTTTGGAAACTCAATCTGTTGAAGTGTCCTGTACAAAAAGCTCTCCTCTCAGCAACGAAGTCTTCAATCCCACATTTCCAGGCAGAGTCTTGTCTTGGGTCCGTTCTAGGCAGAGTCCTGGAGTTGCAGCTTTGTAGCAGAGTGACAGCACCTTGTTAGCATTTGATGTGGAGGCAGTTTAACTCTTGTGATATTCACATATCCTGCAATTTCAGCTGCACAGGTCCAGCTGCACAATTAGCCAGGTCTCCATGTTAAAGAAGGTGTTATTCACAGTGGGACAACTGGATAAATTAGGGATATAATCATAATAATGAAGTGAGCAGTGAAAAGGGGATTTAAAATCATTTTAAAACCATAAGTGTTAAGGATTTCCTTGGTTATAGTATGTACAGTATGCACTGAAAGCTGTAATAGGAGAAGCCTAGTGAACTAGTAACCTTCTGCAGTTAGACCAATGCCTATATAAACATTTTAAAAAGATACAACTGTTGACTCAAAAAAAAAAAAAAAAAAAAACTGCCCCTGGGGGAATGCCACTTCTAATATAAAACAAATGTTATATCTTAGTGTCCATGCGAAATAGAGCTATTTTTTATTAATTTGCTTGGGAAAGCAACCAACTGCTATAACAACGCTATGATATGAAACTTGGTTTTATCAAATGAGTTTCTAAATAGAATTTGTATGCAGTATTTTTTATGATTTATATGATTGTTTGGGACCTTCCCTCAGGGCCGCTTTATTTTACCTTTGAAATAAAGTTGTTTGACCCACTATTGATATTTTCTGGAACAAATGGTAGTTGGCTAGACTGCTTATTTTTGTCAGAGTAATATAAGAAATCTACACAAATACATGTGTTAGCGATAGATAGATAGTAAAAAATAAACCTGCACTGATTAATTGTAATAATACAATTAAATAAAACTTCTGTCTATCTATATCCAATCAATTTAAGCCTTCAGAAGGGCTTTTGTATATAGCATTATCTATTCACTAACTGAAAACTGACATGTAAGGTCAATACTGTAGAAGCAGTCTCGCAGATGTTTATTATAGAGTGCTCTATGGAGTTAATAGTCATGCTGCTCTATTAAATTACAGGCACACAAGCGATGGTGAACCAGTAAAACCTCTTACTTTCGAGATCACACAGAGATATCGATGCATAGCTTCCCAGATGTAACTTGGGTCTGCAAAATGTTAATAAGGGTCAGTAGGACATCCTCTTCTCAAGACTATAAGGCCTGTCACAAGCAAAGAAGGTAAATAAAGGAGCTAGTGTTTTTTTTTGTTTTGTTTTGTTTTTGTTTGGACTTTTTTGTGGGAAAAATACCAGTGCTGGTTTGTGGTTCTGGAGATTTTTTTTTTTTTTTTAACCTCACTCATTGCTTGCTTACTTAAAATCTTGTTAACCCTGAATAGATAAATATCTGCTCTTCAAATATATGCAAGTAATTTAAATTAGCAAGGCATCGAACAAGCGATGCGGTGCCCCAAAATCGATCAATTTTCTAGGAATGACAAATAACTGGGGGTGAGGGATTTATTTGCTTAACCCCAGTCATAACCTTGTTGACTAAATATCTTGGCACTGTATAGTTAAATAGCCACTCTACATTTTAACACGCACGGTGTCCCACAGCTGGGGTACACCAAGTTATTTAGACTACCAATGCAGAATGACTTGGTGGGATATATTTAATTATGTTTCTGCAATAGGTTCGGCATAGACTGCTACAACATTACATGTGATACCAGTTTTGGCAGTAAAAGTCACAGAAACCGAAGCCTATGTAAAATATGGATTAGCCTGCTGCTGTGTCATGGCATGCCTCTTGTTTGTGCTGTAGGTCAGCTCCTGGGTGACCTGGCTGATCCTGACTGCCGGCTCCATGGAAGAGAAGCGGGAGGTCTTCTCCTACCTCATCCACGTAGCCAAGTGCTGCTGGAACATGGGCAACTACAATGCTGTGATGGAATTCCTGGCTGGGCTCAGGTATGCAGTGTTCCTCCACTGCTACAAGTCAATTTTTGGTGTGAAAAACTAATTATACTTTTTCTGAATGATGCACACAATATTTTGTGGGGGAATGTCATGCTTTTAGAAACAAACCAAGCACCCACATGTTGACTTTGTGTGTGTTTTCTAACAATTTGTTTGCGTTCCATTTAGGGAAAGAAACAACCATGATTTCAACATAGAATTCAGCATCGAGGAAGAATTGTAGAACAAACCAAAAACAAGCCTTGGCAGTAGAAATCTGCAATTTTGCTAAAACTGTGTTTTCTGCAAACTTCAGTTAAATGTTCTCTTGTCAAGAGCATTACTTTCAGTTGTTTATAATGTTTATACACAACATTTTTGGGGCTGGGCAGACAGTAAAACCTTGTGTACTCATTGAGTAATATGTTGCGTATTGATGCCAGTGAATCAGTGTTGCAATGTTTATAGTTAATACATTTGATTAAAAATACAAATACATAATAATTTTGTATATAGTATATTGATATGTAACATGTTCTAACCTAATAACAACAGGGTGAACACGGGGAAACTTGCTCAACACATAGTGAAACTCAGCACATTCTTCATGTATATATTTTTCACTAAGTAAATCTAGTAAATTAAAAGTATGGAGTACACTGGCTGAGAGTTACGGTACAACACTAAAAGGATCACAAATGCAAGTTTTTGTGACATTTTCAGTTTTTTATATAAAAACATCATCATGTGTTTCTTTTGTAGTTTTTGTAATTTTGTAGTTGTGATGTTCTTGCTGTCAGCCAGCAATTTAGGTGCATCAACAAATGGCTTTAGTCAACCAGGTGAGAGAGAACCCATGGAGAACAACCTCATATTTACCATGGAAACCTGTCTTAAGAATGCTTACATGCTCACATTCCAAAATACACCAAATACGCCCAGTATAAAGATCAGTTTCACATGTCTCTCTCCCAGGTCTCGGAAGGTGCTGAAGATGTGGCAGTTTATGGACCAGTCTGATATTGAAACCATGCGAAGCCTGAAGGATGCCATGGCTCAGCACGAATCCTCTTCAGAGTACAGGAAGGTCGTGAACAGGGCTCTGAACATCCCCGGCTGTAAAGTGGTGCCTTTCTGTGGAGTCTTTCTGAAGGAGCTCTGTGACGCTCTGGATGGGGCTGCCAGCCTGATGAAACTCCGTCCTTGTTTCATCTCTCAGGAGGAATCTGTTGAGGTTAAGAGTGAAAATCTTCTTATGGTTATTTGTTTACCAATGTAACATATCATAACCACGATAACACTACAGTAAGTAACGGTAGAATTGCTACTTATTTGATTGGAATAGTTCGACTAGTCACCACTTTTGAAATATTTGCCACATGGCATCACCTATCATAATTTTGTCACTGGATTAGTACATTTAATCGCCTGGATTAATAAACTTCAAAAAATGTAAATGTCTTCTAAAGCATCTTCAGCGGTTTTCAATGAATGGCTCATAATCAATATCAAAACTGAATTCAGCCTGGATCTCTATAAACCTCTCGCGCTGTGGATAATAGCAGCTCAATGAAATACATGTTGCTTGTAGTTTGTCACAGATTACAATGGGCAGGACAACTTCTTGCAGCGGGTTGGGAAGGATGGTCTCCACAACACTGAGAAGGAGGCGACTGTCAGCAACATCCTGCAGACCATTCGCAGCTGCAACCGGAGCCTGGAGTCCGAGGAGGGGGACGAGACCGTCAGCGAAGGCTCTGGGTCACGCAAGAACTCCTTTAAGGACAGGAGCAAGAACCAGTAAGTTCAGGAAACTCCAGTTCATTTTCCAATCGATTCTCAAAGAGAAACTTTAAGCATAAGACATGCTGATAGTGGTCAGTAAACTTGGTATTATTTGCAATGTAAATTTTAATAACAAAGTGCATATTAGGATTTGTATTGTTTTATTTTTGATGCAAGTGTAATTTTGTGAATTACAATGTATGTGCAATGTTATTCTAAGATGACAGAACTAGTCCAGGTAAAGCACTTCTATATTTAGGGTCACCGTGACAACCTGGTATATACCTTTCCTCATTTACAGTACTAAACCACTACTCTTTGGTCCCTAAAGAGCTACAGCGTTAGCATATGTCATTCCAGAAGAGTGATTTATTATTTAGAGTTCACAGCTTTCTTAAATGATCAGGGGAAAGAGAACCATACTGTCAGCATCACCCCTAAATTGCCAGCAGACTAGAAAGCTCCTTTCCTATTTAGTGTCATTTCAATAATATATTTCCTTTTTTCCAAACTACCTTTTCATTTCATGCTTGTATTGCCCTTTCCAGTTAAAAGTGATTTCATAATGTGACCTTGGAAAGCCATTACTGTGCTTATGCACCAGTAAATTAACATTTAGCCTGAAACGCATGGTTTCCTGCTTCCATTTGTGCAAATGCACTTGAAGCCAAATTTCTGCAGCTTGTAGATGTTGCTTACCATGTATTTCCAGAGAAAGTATTTTTTCTCTTGTGGTTTTTTTTTATTTTTTTTATTATTGTTGGGACCTGCAAAATTACATAACAAGTTTTTTTTTTTTTTTCTTTATCATTCTAGGAAAAGGGAATTCAAATTCAAAAGCTTGTTTAAAATAAAATAAATAGAAGTCTGTTTTGGAGAGCAGTTTTCTGTGTTCACTATAACAGCAATGTCTCATATTTTGTATTAAACATAGCCTTACCCCCTTATTGCATGCAGTACCCCCAGATAATTCTAATTCTGAGTGAGGTGAAATACCAGCGAGTTCACTCTCACACTCTTTCATCAGCCCCTGAATAGGAACCTTCTGCATTTAGTTGACACATTAAGCACAGGTATTTAGAGGATAGGATAAAAGGATAGGATTACATTTGAACTATGGCACTCCTATTCTTTTAAATTTATGCACTGTGTTGCTTCTTTGGATGATTGAAAGTACTGAATGGAGAAAACTGCTAAAATTGCCAAAACATTATTTATAGTTAGCACAGTTAGCAGCACTGTTATTATTAAAATGAATCCAAAAGGCTGCATCCCTGCCAAGTCTTTCCATCTATCTCCTATTTCTCATCAATAAAGAACACATCAGTATTACTTAGTCAGATGCATGTTTGTACAGGTACTGTATTAGACACTGACGAAGACACTTGTTTTTTAGTGCTACTCTGTGTCTTTTTGCGTTTCCCAGTGTTCATGAGTCTGTTTTCTAACTTCTTCCATTTCATTTTTTTTCTCCCCACCTATTCACTGCTTTTCACTGTAGTCCAACACCTTTCAGGACAACTTCTGAGTCAAACCCTGTATTGTAAGTCTCCTCTGTCCTCTTGCTTTTTCTATTGCTGCTTTGGAGTGCTTTTTAAATAATACAGCAATCTTATTCTGTTGTTTTAGGCTCAAGATGTTTTTCTTTGTTTTTGTGTACAATACTGAATATACAGCACAGTGTATAAAAGGATGCGTGTTGTTCAGTTTTAGAGTTTTTAAAACTTAAGTTTACTCAATATTCAGTGTTAAGATAAATGAATAAATAAATAAATAAGAAGTATATACAGTAATGTCCAGGTTGGCCATTTGGGTTTTCATAGATTATTGTTTCTCATAAACTCTATGGTTCATTGGTTTGTATATGCATTAAAATCAGTAGCATTAAGTATTGCTCTACCAGTTTTCAGATACACAGCTCTTGTAATTTAGATGTGGCAACACTTTTAACTGTAAAATAATGGATTAACACAGAAACGGAAATAGCTGTAACATAAAAGATGATGAGCCATTCTGTAAAAAGAATGACCGTGCTTAACACAGTGCATTGATGTGTTTTTGCATAGACACCTGGTTAATGTGTTGCATTGTTATGCAGATTCACAGTGGGAGACCTGTCTGATTCCGAGGGAGACCTGTCTGAGCAAGCGAAGGATTATGACTTTCAAGGAACAGAAGAGCAGCAAAAAGCTTTCAGCCATGGGACCGAACTTGTCCCCTGGTACGTCTTGTCTATCAGGGCTGACGTCCACCAGTTCCTACTCCAAGGAGCCACAGTCATTCATTACGACCAGGAAGCCCACCTCTCGGCCCGCTGCTTCTTGAAGCTGCAGCCCGACAACTGTTTCTTGACTTGGTCAAAGCCGGTGAGCTGTGGCGGGGAGCTCAGTCATTGCAAGCCCCAGTTCTTTGGACAAGTCACACTGAATGGATTGGCTGATGGGTTCTTGGACTTGTCTGTGGTTAAGGCTGTTTACATGGGCCACCCCGGAATTGACATGCATGCTGTTTGTGTTCAGAATAAACTGAGTGACATGACCCCTGAAGAGAATGGGGTGACACTGCTGCATGGGCTCCAGACCACTGATAACAAGTTGTTGCACTTTGTGGCTCCGAAGTACACTGCCAGAGTGCTTTATGATGGGCTGCTGGAGTTGGCTAATGCTGTGAGGAAGATGAAAAGGTTCCCTGACCAGAGGCTTCAGTGGCTAAGGAAGCAGTATGTTTGCTTGTACCAGGTAACCATGCCACTCGTTTCTATTTTGCATATTGCTTCTTTTTTTAACCCTTGCTACTAGGGATGTGCTTTTGGTACATTTTTATGAATGTTTACATGCTATGCAGGTGTCAGCATTTTAACATTTAAAACATATCTACGTACACACATTATTTATATTAAATTATGATGTATATTGACAGCCCGGGTTAGTATTCTCTAAGCAAAGAACCCCTAAATAAGCAAATAATGTTTTAACATCATAAAGACAACCACAAAGTAAAAAAAAAAAAAAAAAAAAAAAAACATACAACCAAAGTAGATATTGAAATTAGGGCTGTCACTCGATAGGTTAATGTATGGTCATTAGTTGATTTAATCGGCAGATTAATCCGTGCACATATTTAATAAAGGTAACGATCTTGTAGCGGCTGTCCTGCATGTACTATTAACAAATCAATAGAATCTAAAAAATAAAATAAATGAGAATTTGGTCTTTTTAAGAGCATTTGTTTTATTATTTTTCTCTCAGTAAATGTCTCTCTTTGTAGTAGTGCTGCACTATTGAGATGTACCCGTGCTGGCCCTGTGGGCACAAAGTGAATAAAATACACTAAACTAAACACTAAACCTTTTTCTATTTTAACATTATTTCATATCAATGAACAAAACGAAACCAATAATAACAGTAATACAAATACACAGCAGCATATGTTAAAGAATCTGTCAAATGTACAGATTCCAATACATTGTTATTTTAACGATACTGTTCAGGGATCATTGCCACAAACATAAAATTCATATTCTCACACACACACACACACACACACACACACACACATATATAGTGCTCCCTCGCTATAAAGCTCTCGGTTATAACACACCTCGGATATAGCGCTCCTACAGCATGTCCCCCAATTTCCTATACTAGTGATTCATGCAATATTTCTACAGTAAATACAGTACTGGTGTTGTTGTGGGGGGTTTAGGTCAGCCAGGGTGTCCTCCGCTCACCCTGCACCAGCGACCCCTGTGGTCGCCTGTGGACTTGCCTGTAAGCTGCCCAGAGCTGTGTTGTCCTCCGATGCTGTAGCTCCTGGGTGGCTGCATGGTGAATCCATAGTGTGTAAAGAAGCGGTTGACTGACGGCACACGCTTCGGAGGACAGTGTGTGTTCGTCTTTGCTGCTCCCGAGTCAGCACAGGGGTGGTAGCGGTGAGCTGTGCCTAAAAAAAAACAATAAGACCTATCAAATTGGGAGAAAATAATTTAGAAAAATATCGGCAACGACTAAATTAATAAAAAAAAAAAAACGACAAACTTGTTATTAACTTTATTTCACCATGGAGTTGATACCATACCACGCCTACTACAGCATGAAAAGCAGAGTGCACCAATGAAGCGACAGATCGACCGAGAATAAAACCCGCCCCAGTGTCAATCTTTTTGTTGCACCAATTCTGAAAAGCTGCTTAGAGGCAAATGCTAATTGCTTCCTTTTTATAATGTCTGCCCTTACTGTGGCACCACAGCAGTAGGATATGCGAAGGACTGCTTTATATGATGATAAATTACTAAAATTAATACATTAAAAAATATGCGATTAATGAAATTTGTTATGTGACTTGTTAGTCTAGCATATTATTCAACATTTAACCACTTCTTTACTTATTTTTTTTATTTTTTTTTTAAATAATGTAGTACTTTTTTGTTTTTACAATTTAGTCGTCAATTTTTTATCCTGGTTTTCTCCCCAATTTAGTATGCCCAATTAACACCCCCCCCCCCCCCCCCCCGCTTGCAACCCCCCCCCCCCCCCCCCCCCCCCCCCCCCCCCCCTCCCCGCCCCCCCCCCCCGCCGACTCAGGGAACAGAGGCTGGAGCACACTCTGAAAAACGTGCTCCTGCCAATTTGTCATTTTTCGCACTGCTGATCCACAGCGATGCCAAAAGACCTAGAGTGCCGGAGGACAACACAGATCTGGTGGCTCCACTGCATAACCACAGGCAAACAAAGAATTTTAGGAAAATTCTTTTGTTGCAATCTTTTTTTTGCAAAACTCCAAAAATGCTCCAGTGTAGAATAAGCCTAGATCACTAAATTGAATTGATCTACAGACAATACAAGGCTACAGAATGTACATTAGGGCATATGTTATGACAGTGGAATATGAGTTAACAGGGCAACCCTTCTCACTTTTCCACCAGCATGCTGTTTCTATAGATACACATGGATAATTACATAGAACCTAAATTGAGGGGGTGAAATTGAGCAGTTCAATTATGTTTGTGCATTTTCAATGGACACTGTTTTTGTTTTTTTTTGGTTTTCAGGAGGAGGGCAGGTATGAAGGTCCAACGCTGGCTCAGGCGATTGAGCTGTTTGGTGGCAGGCGGTGGAACGCAAGGAACACAAGCACAGGGTCTTTGAGCAAAGGCTCAGAGAAACCCAATATACAAAGAATCAGCACAACCAAGAAGAAAAAAAAAAGACTTATGAGGGTGAGAACCCAGCCAACCCATTTCCCTCTTAGAAATGGTCTCTTCAAAACAGCAGCAGTTAAATTACCAGTGAAGAGACACTGGGTGGAAGTTCTAAAGCTGCATAAAGTTGAGTCGTGATGTCACTTATAATAACACAGGGAGCAGGTGGAGCTCAGGGTACATGCTGTCCTCCTGCAGTCAGAGCTGAAACGCCACAACAGTTATCTACAGTACTCACACACTATCTGAAACTACACCTAATTATTTTCCAAATAAAGATTTAGCTGTGCTTGCTTGACCTCAGCGAAAGAATTATAATGAAACAATTTAGAATATCATATTGTTTTTCTCTTCGAGTATCCATAAATCAGGTTTCTTCTTTCGTTAAAAGCGCTTAATGTAGTTTCAACGTCTTGCAGAATTAAATGTAAATTAATTCAGAGTGTTTCTACGCAGGTGTGTAGCTTCTGGTTCGATTCCCAAATGTAACAGAAGCAGGTGATTCATTGATATATGGGTCAATTGGAGGAGCCATGAGGTGCAGCAACACATATTATTTTCTGATACTCACAAGTAGCCTTGGAAACTTTTTAATGAAATTTGCACTAAAATGTGTGTAACTGCACCTTGACCTCCCTGTTAACATGAAAAATGATTAATTATTCTCTTTCCCTGGTAACATGAAAATGGCTTAATCATTCTCTATCCTGTGCGCACAGGGGGACAGTGGAGATGCTACCGACGATGAAATGGTGAAAACAAAAAGCTGTGGCAGGAGTGGTTCTGATCCTCTGGACTTCAGGGAGCAGGCTGAATCAGGTACGATAAGTTCAATCCATTACATTTCCAGATATTCATATTTCTTTTCTACTTGACACTCTTATTTAAAAAAACAAAAACAAAAAAAAAAAACAACAACTTTCTTTTAGAGGAGAATACTGCAGTGGGTTTCCCTGGATCCTATCCCCAGCCGACAAGAAAAGCCAACTCCCTCACTACCACTGTCTCTCCTAGCATTGCAGCCTCCACCATCCCTGCCAGGCCTGCTTCTTCTCCTGTCTTGTCTGCTACTAATAAGAGCCAGCCATGGTAAGTGGGAGTCCCCTGGAGACTCCCGAGATCAAACGGGTCAGAACTCTATCAATTGAATACTGACATTTTGAAAACTAATTATTAAAAGGGCAACCTGTCTTAGAAATAATAGCTTGAGAAAAGTGAGATTAGCCGCTGGGAGTGTTCTTTGTAGATTTGAAGGAATCCTAACTACATGATTCACAAGCTACCCATTGTAATGTAAGACCATTAATTAGACACAAACGGATTATGAATAGTGCAGAATTAAATGTCAGCGAAGCAAGCAGCCACACTCCACAAAATCCAAAGGGCAAATAGGGTTTAATAAAAAGGTTTAAGCCATATTGATTTTGCAGATTTAAAGGGGTCACAGCTTAGAAATAGAAGGAATAAATGCAGCTAATGTTACCAGGTATGTAGACATTAAAAAATAACGCCTATTGAATTGAATGGGGGTGAATAAGACAGGACATCAGATGTTTTGCCATAATGGAACAGCATCACTGAACTTCAATATGTGTTTCCTTCAGCACCTGGAGCAGTCGCAGCTGGCATGGTCAAGGGAAAGGAAGCTTAAAAGGCTTTCAGAACCTGATGGTCTCCGACAGCAATATGAGCTTCACTGAATTTGTGGAACTTTTTAAATCTTTCAGGTAGTGTATTCTGCAAGCACTCATTTTGCATTGTAAAGGAAAAGTGCCTTACAAAGGGGGTCCAGTATTTCTCTTCAGTTTCAATTCATCTTTTTTGTTCTGGCAACTGTTGAAACAGCTAGTTGTTGTTGTTGGCATTTGTGAATAATTTCACCCTCAGTTTCTCAAATAAAGTCGATTGCAGTTTGATTTTTTTTCCCGCTTGTTGTACATAGGATGTCAAGTTTAAACTTGCTCACAATTCATCTTTACTACTTTTAGCTGTTCAACTGAACTCAGATATACTAAATTAATTCAGTTTTCTTTGTTATTGTTTGAAACATGTATTTTTTTGTATATTCTCTATTATGTACCAAATGGAAATACATAAGTTAGTGTTGTAGAGGGAATTATAAGTTGCCTTTATAGTTACATTATGTAACTTTCTAGCTGCAACACACCCTTGAATCACTCCCAACTTGTGGCAGGTCCTGTCCCCTTCACAAAACAGTATTTCAGCAAAATATGGAAAGAAACTGAGATTTTATATAACTGTAAAACTTCATGGACACCTTGCATATATAATATGTTACAGTTAGATCATTTGTTTTAATTTTCTACAGGCATTATATCTATATCCATATATAGTGGCTTCAGTGACATTTAAGTGTACTGCAGATTATCCCCAGGACCTTGCACACGGCTAAAATTGCAAATGTGTCATTATTTTTTAACAGCATCAGAAGTTCCATTATCTTTTTGACTGCATGACAAGGTCTGAGATAAATTAGTACTATCTCATTGCAAGGTTTCTACAGCAACACTTGACTAACATTTGTAACTGGAAAAATGTGTTTTATTCAACAGTGTTATATAAAACATAAACATAAACCTCTTTGGATAATGTAGGAATCTGCAAGCAAATATATGCTGCTGTAAATTCCAACACAATGTATTTTGGAAATGTGTTGATTTTACTAGCTATTTGAGGGTGATTTAAGGTGGTATTGCTAGGTTGTAGGTGATTTAAGGTAGTATTGCTAGGTCATAGTCCAGTCGAGTTTATAATGAATCTGACTTGGAAACTGCTCCATTACTGGAGTATGACTAGTAAGACACTTTTTTTTTTTTTTTGTCGTTGCAGCATTCGAAGTCGGAAGGACCTGAAAGAGTTATTTGATACCTATGCTGTGCCGTGCAATCGCTCAGGTTCAGAGACTGCTCCACTCTACACAAACCTGACTATTGATGACAGCATCACTGGGTTACAGCCTGACCTAGGTCTGTTACTTTTTGTTATTTTTTGATTTGCTATATTGCTGTTCCAATTTATGAATCATTTTCTGTTTTCATTGTTCTGCGTTTTACCTTGTGTTTCATTAAGTATGTCCTGTTTAAACAAGCAACAAAAAATACCACAAAGGGTTATATAGTGCCTTGATATGTCTTAACTTAATTGTGAAATAATGAAACAGATTTTTTTGTTTGTTTGTTTAATGCAATTAGACCTCCTAACCCGTAATGGATCTGATCTTGGCCTCTTCATAAGAAGCAGACAACAGATGTCTGATAACCAAAGACAGATCTCGGATGCGATCGCTGCTGCCAGCATTGTGACCAATGGAACTGGAGTTGAAAGTGCATCGCTGGGAGTGCTGGGGATCGCCATCCAGCAGCTCAACGACTTCCTGGTGAACTGTCAAGGAGAGCATCACACCTATGATGAAATCCTCGGCATAATCCAGGTTTGTGTCATGCCCAAAACGAATGGCGAGAAGAGGCAGATATAGATCTGTCTGAGAATTGGGGATTGACTGAAAGAATGCAGGTGACACATATAGATAGGAGAATGAAGGTTGTGGAAGGCTTGTGCTCTCTCCAGATTCCATTCTAAATCCTGCTTTGCTCCCCCATAAGTAATACATCATCGACACACTTTTTATTTGTTCCATGCATTGGCTTTTATTGGATGATCGAAACAAGCACAATAGATTTTGAGCATATACTCTATATCATCTGTATTTAGCTTTTGTTGAATTTGTTACCTGTTTGATATACTATTGTGTAAGAAATTGCTATTAGGAAAGGTTTATGATATATGTTAATATGTTATTTGTATTTTATTGTATTTTTTTTTTTTGTCTCTTGCAGAAGTTTGAACCCTCTGTCAGCATGCGCCAGCTGGGATGGATGTCTTTTGAGGGTTTTGCACGGTAGTTACAAAATTCCACATGCTTAAGATTTAGAATCACAACTGTTTTCCCTAGTAGGGAAAGGGAATAAAGAATCTTATTATTTTTGGGGTCCGATGATAAAGCATTTTAGTTTTGCAGAGTGTGAAATGTCAGCCAGTAGGATAACAAACTGCAGTGTTTACCCCAAAGGATTACATTTTTCCAAGGACTTTTTCCAGCCAGTGTATATCAATCTTTTGAGAAGGGATCTTTTTAAGCAAACAAATGTATTTTTGGATTTATTTATTTATTTATGTATTAATTTATTGTACTATTTTCTATCCTCTACAAAAAAAAAAGTGCCTTCATCAAGTATTATTGCTTGATTATTTCCTAATCAGAAATGCACTTCTATAGGTTTCTGATGGACAAGGACAGCTTTGCCTCTAGAAATGAAGAATCTCAAGTGAATGAGGAAGACCTGCAACACCCCCTTTCTTATTATTATATTGAATCCTCACACAACACCTACCTCACTGGGCACCAGCTTAAAGGGGAGTCCTCTGTGGAGCTTTACAGTCAGGTGAGCACAACAGCATTTCTGTTGTTTTATAGTCAGCCAATTACAGTATTTATTGACTGAATGCAGTGTGGCAGGCTGTCAGTACAGTCCTGGATATTGCTGGCAAAGCACCTGCCTCATAGCAGCAAGTAGCCAACTTAAGCCATTTGGTGCAGTCTAAGAATTAGCTGGTCGATGCAGCAGGGAGAACTGGACCACTAATATTGTCAGTTTTTCTTAAAACATTCTACAACTGTGATGTTCAGTTTTATCTATTTGCTATCCTTGTTTGTTTTTGACAGAAAATACACTAGCTGTTTACTTGTCATTTATTTAATACTGTGCATCTATTTTAACAGTACAGAATATTTTCATATGACTAACAAATACTGAACTTGCATAAGCTTATTTTATTCAGCCTGGCATCATCATTATAATTGGGCTAACATTAGCTACTATATTGTACGTTTAAAAATACATACTGTGTCTAAAATCTTGATTGTGTCTTGATAGCTCCATGCTCCAGACAACTAGCAACATTTGCTGGTTTGACAACTAGCAACATTTGCTCATTCAAACAATATTTGCATCTAACGTGCTGCCAAGCCTTTTGAAACAATATTATCCTGATATGCATGTTTCAACATATCATTACTTTCTTTATATTGTACTGTACTATTAATGTGTTGTGCTTTCTGCAATACCCAGCATTTACTAGTCTTTGTTTGGGACAGTATACAGTTAGTCTGTCCCACAGGCATCTTTTCTTGTGGGTTGTTTGGTCTGAAGTTCACTTTGTTCAATGTATCAGAATCATGCGTTTCTTTACTATGTGTTTTCTCTCCATTGTTTCTGCAGGTGCTCTTGCAAGGCTGCAGGAGTGTTGAACTGGACTGCTGGGATGGAGATGATGGGATGCCCATTATCTATCATGGACACACACTCACTACAAAGATCCCATTCAAGGTACTCTGTAACTGTGCTAACCAAGAGAACGCAAACCCTACTAACAAATTATAGCTTATCAGACAACTGCATTTGTTTATACCTATTAATAAGAATTATACAATTAGTTTTGGGGGGATAATTTCAAAACTTTGAAAAGCAGATTTTTGTGTGTGTTTGTCAAGTCCTTTTTACTTGTTTTTATCAAAATCTGCTTTACTTGGATTTAAAGGAATGTTCTGTTTTGCCCTGTTAAATTGTGTTATTTTACTTTATTATCAGACATTTACTCGCTATTACAACACTCTACAGCACCTCCACATTTGTGAGAGGGAATGAGTCATCTGAAAATGTCTAGAATGTTGAATAGCCCTCTGCTTTCTTCACTGCGCAGCTGACCTCGTGCCAGGGAGGGTAGCGAGGCCATTTCACTGGCATTGAGGAGGTTCCAGGGTGTCCTTCTATAAGGACGGGCGCAGAAGTTTTCATTGTCACCCTCATTTTAGTAGCAGTTTCTAATAAATACTTTCATTTCAGGAACCTGATGGTAAACTAGACTTGCGCTATAAGGAGCTCCCCTGAATAACAACATTTTAATTAATAAATAAACAAGCTATTGCTTGCTTATCTTTCTAACTGTGCAGCCTCTTAAACAAGCTCATAAGTTTCTTTTAAAGGGTTAAATCAAGTTTGATGTTTGTGAAATTGTTTTAGACTGTTGTTTTCACTATGTTTTTTTTCTTCTGTCCCCTCAGGATGTTGTGGAAGCTGTCAATCGCAGTGCTTTTGTTAACTCAGACCTGCCTGTCATCTTATCAATCGAGAATCACTGTTCCCTGCCTCAGCAACGCAAGATGGCAGAAGTCTTTAAGGTAATTCAATTTACCATAGACTGTCAAGGTTTCAGCTTTCCATCTTGGAATGATTTTTACTTTGCTTTATCTGGTGATGTTAAAATGTTTTTTTCACTTAAACTACACTGGCCTAGGTGTCATTGCATTATGCATAAAGTACTATGTTTTGTTTTGTGTTTTTAGAGTGTGTTCGGGGATAAACTGGTGACTAAATTCTTATTTGAGAGTGATTTCTCAGACGATCCACTGTTGCCATCACCACAGCAACTAAAAGGAAGAATTCTTCTCAAAAACAAGAAGCTAAAAGCACATCAGGCTCCTGTTGATATTCTCAAACAAAAGGCCAGTAAATTACAAGTTAACATCAGTTGTAAAAGTTGTAATATCTGTTTAATATTGCACTTGTATAATGCACAGTATGGTTTCCTACAGTATATAACTGTGGAACACCACATCCTCTATTACTTGTCTGAAATTAATTGTTTTTATGCATCCATATATGCCTAATATAAAGTTATTGTGTAAATATAAAACATTAAAGAAACTTGCTTTTACTGATTTAATACCACAAGGTTTCCTTGTCTTTACAAACCCTTTTGTTTTAAGTCAAAGATAGGACTCGTCACTGAACCTTTGCAGTCTATTACAATAAGCATCTAAAATCTCTGAGTAATTCAACCGGCTGAAGTTGATTGGCATCATATTTATATCACAGATGACGGGATAAAACAAAGAAGCAGTAGGTGGAAGTCTGCTTTAGCTCTGAAAGTGTTACAATTTGAAAAGACTGGGATTCTTTATTAACTCTACAGGATGTGTTGTTTTTGGTTTAGGCCCATCAGCTGGCACATATGCAGGCTCAAGCCAGTAATGGCACTCCTGCAAGCAGCACATCCGGAAATAACGAAGAAGATGATGATGAGGAAGATGAATACGATTATGACTATGAGTCTCTGTCTGATGGTGGGGAAAAACTTTCTACATATACATGCAGACATGTAGTACATAAAGCTATGGCCAAAACTTTTGCATCACCCAATATAACTAGCTCATTTTCCTGAGTTAGGTCAAGTGAAACCTGCTGTTAACATATTGAATTACGTACCGCTTTGTAATTTTCCATATACTTAACGAAAAACTGACAAATTGAAAAAATTTACATTTTGAAATCTAACATGAAATACTGTACTACTGTTATGGCTTCCGGTAGACTTTTGCAATATCATTATGTAGTTTATTTGATTAAGTGATGTTAATTAAAAAATTACTGTACATCTCAGTCCTAAAATTGTCTGCCAATCCACACAAAGATTTGAATATGGCAGTCGGCCTCTAAGGGACGATTTAGTAAACGCAATTATGCAGATCCCTGTATGTGCATCTCATTATGTAAATTAATCTCATTATGTAAACCATCAAATATGCATCTCATTCTGTAAACCATCTAATTAACCATCACAAGTCTATGTAGAGTTTAAACAGTTTAACCCTGTAAAACAACTAATGCAAGATCAATAGTTAATACCTCTTCATTAATTTTTTTTTTTTATTGACAGCAAATTATACAGGTAAAACAAGCTGTTTTGAAGAATGTTTAACTTCACCATATGTAATACGTTCCATCTGGACATCTTCATTTCCTTTACTCTTACTTCCTTTCTGACTGTTTTCCTATAGCTGATGTCCTTACTGCTTCTCCTGCTTCTAATGGCCAGGAAGGTAAAAAGCACCTTTTATGTTGGCCAACTCAACTGCATGGCCTTCACCATTGAATAAACTTGTGTGCAGTAGAATCATATTGTCATTTGTGTTGTGTACTAGCACCACGTAATATTGCATGGAGTTAAATATCAAGTAAAAGCAGAATGCACCACATCACAAGTTCACTCGTCAACCAGCAGGGTTACAAACTGGTATGGACTGATACTATTGGTTAGTTATATAGCACAACTTGACATCGACTGGCTGCTTCACATGTGAAAAGAAAAATACTCTGCTGCTATTTCACAATAGTACAGTTAATGTAGTGCCCTTCATTAAATAACATTATAGAACTTTTCTCATGCTGTATTTATCTGTTGCATGCAAATCTTGGAGGCAGGCACGTGGAATTAAGTATTTGAAAGTCACAGGTGTGCTGAATATGGCTAATTGTGGACGCTACTTGTTGTGTTTACTATTATCAGTAGTTTCAGCTTTGCCGCTCTCTACAGGGTAACCCTTTTTGGTGTAGCAAGTCATCATTATTTTTAGTTATTTACACAAATAAAAATGTATGTTCACATGTATGTCACAAATTCATCAAATTGTGATTTAGAATGGTAAAACCGGTACACTTCACATCAGCAAGTTTTTTGTTTGTTTGTCTTTTTATTTATTTTGTTGGTTGCATATACAGGCCACAACCAGCAACACAGCATTGAAATGTTGTGATTTCATTTGGTGGTGTTCACTACATCAGAACAAACAAAAACATCTGGTTTCTCAGGCCCTACCTTCCCCTGCTTAAACCAAAAGTAAAATGCTTCTGATAGTCCCATGAGAATGTGTGTGTTCAACAGATCCTGAAGACCTCTAGGAGGTCTGAACGTCACTTTCCCATAAGTGCTTGCCAGTGCTTTTATAGTAAGGCCACTGTGTGCTCTATTCTCAATACGGTTTGTTCTTGGTGGCTTCATTAACAGTACTGAGCAGTTTCATAAATATCAAACTGTATTCTGTTTTATATTTCGAATAATGCGTCAGTGAATAGGGCCTTACGTTTTAAATTCATATTCCATTGGATACTTTCAAGGTACTTGTATTGAAAATAAACTTGAAAAACAAAAGGTAGCGCTCACATAATAGTTGGTTCCACGTGAATTTGCTTCTACTGAATGCCATACAGTCAGAGGATATAAACAACACTGTGCTAAACAAAGGTGTTGGTGACTCAGTGGAGGGCATTATCTTCCCTGAGCCAATCCTCACCCTGTAATCTAGTACACAGTCCTAACTTCCCTAACCCCCATAACTATGTGCAATACAATCAAAGAAGCAAATAAAGCACATGGTTTTAATCCCACAAAGAGCGTGATTTATGTATAGATTGTTTCCATTAACATTTTCTTTGCTAAAATAAAGAGAATTGGTGTACAATACATTTTAACATTTTCATATTGCCTTCTGAAAGGAGTTATTTCAAGCCAGGTTTTAGGAAGCTGTGGAACCCTATACTCATCAGGGTAGTTGTCCCGTATTGCTTTTGTCTGAGAATCCAGATTTTTTTTTTTTTTTGTGTGGCTGAGCTCACAGCAATGCTTTTGAATTGCAACAGCTTAGCAGGTGCAACACATCCCAATCTGATAATAATTTGAATAGCAGTTTCAGATGCAGAATTTGACTGAAATTAGTTAATTATCCTCAGGATTACTGAGGATTATTTTAATTTTAAATATCCTGTGCAAATTACACCTGGGCATGTCGGTTTTCTTGTGTGCTTGTTTTTGTTTCTTTTTTTTTTTTTTTTGTATGTACCACTGCCATGTCAATGGCCAACAAATAATTAACAGTGCAGTAATGACTGGAATCTTAGCTGATGTAACATTGTTCTGTTGAACAGATAACATCCTTGATGATCGACCGGAGGGCAAGTCATCCAACGATAAATTTCAGTTTGAATACAGTGAAGAAACCCCCAAGAGAATCAAGAAAGCATACAGCACTGCTTGCAGCAAAGGAAAGGTGCGAGATTTCACATCAACACAAAAAAAACAACCTGTGAACATTTTGAAAATCTGTAAGATACAGAGTCTGAATCACAGACTCATTATATACCACCAGAATCATTATATAGAAACAAAGTATGCTGCTTACTGCAGCATGGCAAAATAAACGCAGGCGTGTGCTTACAATGTTAAGATCTGACTCATCCATTAACGAATCCCCATATTTCAGATATCACTTTAATTTATTGATGATTTTTAATAAGATTAATGAACAGGTAAATTGAACAGAGTATCATTATTAAATGAATTAATTAGGACATTTTATATGATATGGTGTTGACGGTATTTCAGAGTTTTTATATTTTTTTGTGTTTATAATGCACAGATTTTCGATATGGAACTCGGGGAAGAGTTTTGTCTTCCACAAAACAAGAAGGAAAGCAGACAGATTGCTCAGGAGCTTTCAGACATGATAATATACTGCCAAGCTGTCAAATTCCCAGGTTTGTACAAAATGCAGTGCGCCATATAACTGTATATGTGTTGTAACTTGATTCAGTAGTTAAATATACACAGACACAGTAGCAAGAGCTTCATATTCTGTTCTCGAGTATGGATGTTTTTTCCTTCTGTGGGTTGTACCTCTGGTTTTTCATTTGTATGTTAATCTGAAAAAAGGCAAGCTTATAAAAGGGGTGAGCTCTTCTTAAAATACAAGCGACCGGGTAGCAAATACACATCTGTATAGAATCAATGCAGTTGGTCATTTACTTTAAATCACTGCAGTTGGTCATATACTTTCTAGTTCGGGTATGTGTTCTCAGCACAAGGCGTCAATTTTACTTGGCACAATTTATCTCTTGAAAATTATTTTGTATAAGTAATTTTCTAGCATAGCATTTATTTAATGGAATGGTAGATTGTCAATAAGGCATCCCTTGATGTGGGTGACCTGCTTTGACATGGGCTACACCCCAGCTGTGGAATGTAATGTATAATTACTATTGCTTTAGTACACTAGTACAGTATTTGCTACAAGGTAAGTACCCCACTAAACAATGCTGTAGAATTCCCAAGAAAAAAATAAAAAGATGGAAAATGTAGTGCCCTCTGGCTGTGGCCTTTTGCTCACGTCTCTGTGCAATTTGTTTGTGGGAACCAGGCCTTTCAACTCTCACTCCATCTGGATCTGGCAGAGGAAAAGAGAGAAAGAGCAGGAAGTCCATCTTTGGAACCAATCCTGGTAAAATCCCTGGGGAATCCATGACATTGGTCAGAGCATCTGGAAAAGGTAAAAAAATCAATTCATCCGATCAGTCAATGAAATGGAACTGTAAAAGAACACACACATTCTGTATCTGATGTGACTGTGTTAACGTTCCATGTTGTTGGGGAATGTACAGTTGTATAGAAGATGCTAATGGTGAATTCAGTTATTCTTGTAAGGATGCTGTTGGGTGCCTATTGGTGTATAAATATGCCGTCGTTTTAAGCTATTTCTTAACACGTGTGAATGAAACGGTTTATTGTATTATTATAGTATCATTTTTCTTCAGTGTGGAAGTTTGGTATTTTGATTTTTCTAAGTACATGTTGTCCTGTCAGAAGCCACCAGCTGGCAAGGAGGAATGCTTGGAGTTAGCGCTTGCTAATTTCCTTTACTGTAAGACGTGGTCTTAAACCTCATAGTTACTGACTTTCTTTGGTGTTTTACCTTTTCTTTTGCCTATTCTGAGAGTATTTTTAAAAAAAGATATTATCATATCATTTCTGGCACTCCCTCTCCACACTGACAAAACCCATCTTGTCCGTGGTGTTTACTGTACTGTAATGTTGTGTAAGACTTCCTGAAATAAAGTGGGTGAGAGAGATTGTTAACAGCTGGAACTAGTGCTTTCCATAACCCTAGACATGCCTGGGAATAATTAAGTACAGTTTCTCTGTCTGTAAAGTGACTGCTCAGATTTAATAAGGCCACTGTGATGGTGCCATTAACAATAGCATTTATGTTTCCCTTAGGCTTTGTGGTAAATAAGATTGAAACTAGTGGGAATATATCAGACAGAAAGCACTGGAAAGCAATGTAACCAGGTCTGAAAACAAATGGAAATTGGTCCATCACCAATGAAGTAAAATATAAATATTACACCTGTTCACACAATGCACGCTATTGCACCTTGTTCTGATTTATAGTAAGACATTTCTGGAATTGAAATATATTTGTAAAATCTATTTTCTGTTACTAACTGTATTTCTTGATTATTATTATTTATCTTTTTTAATTTGCACATTACGTTAGGTTCTTTTGACACCATGCGGCTGAGTTGGGAGGAGCCGTCTTCACCCCAGTTTAACCCCAACACCTCTCTGAGCTCTATCATCCGGACGCCGAAGTGCTATCACATCTCCTCTGTGAATGAGAACGCTGCCAAGCGCCTGTGCCGGAGGTATTCTCAGAAGCTGATTAAACACACCACCTGTCAGCTACTGAGAACCTACCCAGCCGCCACTCGCATCGACTCCTCCAACCCAAACCCTGTCATGTTCTGGCTTCATGGCATTCAATTGGTGGCTCTTAATTACCAAACAGATGGTAAGGGATTACACTGCGGGCAGTTGTTGTTTCATAGTGATCATGAGCTAAGCACTCTACTGGTTCACATTTTATTTAGCCTCACTGCCCACTTTTATCCCTGGCTTAAGGTTGTGTTTTGCAGAAGTATTCACACCCATTGCAAAGTTTTCACATTTTGTTGAATTACAAATAATGTGTGCACAGTTTTTCAAACTCACTTTTTTTATTCAAAGCTGTTTTGGTTAAACTGAACACTGTTATGTGTGGAGGAGATTAAATGTCAGCAATTCCTGTGCCTCTCTACCACTTTATCCCTGAGGGAAATTATCTACAAGATAAACCACTTTGAGTACACACAGGCTGAAACCATTTCACTAATTTTGTGACCTTTCAAACAAATCATTTGCACCTGAGCTGATTTAACTTATTTATATTCTATATACATTTTTTAACTTTATTAACGAGGAGTATTTTGTAGATTCTACGTGTAAAGTCTAATTTGAAAGTGTTGTGGAGTACGCTCAGGTGCCAACAAAATGTGAAAAGCAGGGGGGTGAATACTTCTGCAAACCACTGTGTGTATATATATATATATATATATATATATATATATATATATATATATATATATATATATAATATATATATATAGATAATGTTATACCACCCCGTGATATAACCTCTTAGAGTCTCTTCAAAGTGTGATGATGCATTCAGAGAGCTGGTTCTGCTATAATATTTGAGATAAATAAACATCTAATTATGAACAAGTACAGTGGTTATACTCACCTTAATGAATCACCATTCTTGAATTTTATCAGACACACTGCTAAACTAATAGAATATAAAGAATATAATCTAGTATTTTTTTACATTATATTGTGTGTGTATGTGTATATAGTATTTGTTTATATTATATTAGTTTAGCAGTGTGTCTGATAAAATTCAAGAATGGTGATTCATTAAGGTGAATATAACCACTGTACTTGTTATTAATTCTATGTTTATTTATCTCAAATATTATAGCAGAAGCAGCTCTCTGAATGCGTCATCACACTTTGAAGAACTTACATCAGGGGGGTGGTAAAGAGATCAATTACACATAATCTGCATTGCACTTGATCGTTATAAACTAATCTTCACACTGAATCAGCAATAAAAATATATTCCAGAGACCTAAGTAGAACGGGAATATGAACCTCCCTTGGTTCAAACAGATGTCTTAAAGAGACTATGATACCTTTGAAATATTTTCAGAAGGATACAAATAAACATAGATTCCAGTAAGAAAGCAAGAAGCATATTTGAGACCACTAGCATTGCTGCATAATTTTCCGTGTGGTCATTTATCAAGAGGGGATGTGGGATGCTAATGCTTGAATTTTCTTCCATCTGAAGGTAATTAAATCATGAATTGCAGAGTTTGCAGGCTGATTTAAAATGCGTATGGTAAGCATGGAATCGGTCTGTTTCTGGTAGATCAATGTAACCATTTGCTGTTTTGAAAAAGTTTTTCCACAAACACCTTTCTTTTTCAATAGACCTCGCCATGCACTTAAATGCAGCAATGTTCGAGGCAAATGGGGGTTGTGGGTATGTGCTGAAGCCACCAGTTCTGTGGGACAGGAACTGCCCAATGTACCAGCAGTTCTCTCCATTGGAGAGAGAAGTGGAGAGCATGAACCCTTTAGTATACTCACTCTCGGTAAGCGTATGCTGTAAATGTATATGCTATATATTCAGTATCCAGCAGTTTTTAAATTGTAAAACAATAGTAGAATTTCCTTTCCTTTGCTCTAGATTATCTCTGGTCAGAATGTGTGTCCCAGTAGCACGTCAGGCAGCCCATGTGTTGAAATTGACGTGATGGGGATGCCTGTGGACAGCTGCCACTTCCGGACCAAACCCACCCATCGCAACACCCTGAACCCCATGTGGAATGAGCAGTTTCTCTTTCATGTCTATTTCGAGGACCTGGTTTACATCCGCTTTGCTGTGGTCGAAAACAACAGCTCAACAATCACTGCCCAAAGGATAATTCCCTTGAAGGCTCTAAAAAGAGGTAAACATTGCCCTTTCCTTTTTATACATGCATACTGTATTTCTCTAGTCTCAGTTTTTTACTTTTATTAAAAATAAAATATCTGAAATAGTGAAATCCATTTAGTTATCTAATTCATACACACTTTTAGTTTTTTTCTGGTTGCATACAGTACAAGTCATTTCTCCATCATTACCCTTCATCTTATGTACAGTTGAATGCTGCTTCCACTCAGTGAGACAAGGAGGTCAAGGGACTTGGTTCTGGGTCACACGATGAGTGACAGGGCTGGGATTTCAACCAAAGATCTCCCGACTCTTTGCTCTTGACACTGTACCAATTTGTCTCCGAGCCGAATTAAAAATATTCTTAAGCCAATAAAATGAGGGAGAGAGCCCAGCTGGTCAGCTGGGGAATGATTATATATGTGAATATAAATTGACAGCTGCTTAAACACATAACAACACAAATCAACAATAAATAAATCAGTAATTACTTTGACAAAAAAATACTTTGTTAAAAAATATTAACATGTTTTAGTTACTTATAATTTCTTTGAACTTCTCTAAATCAAATATCTGCCAGTCAAAACCATCTTGACTAACTTGTGTGTGTGTTTTTTCAGGGTACAGGCACTTGCAACTGAGAAATCTTCACAATGAACCGCTGGAGATCTCGAGTCTCTTCATTTACAGCAGGGCAGAAGAAAATCCCAATGGAAACAATGTACCTGCTTCAGTGGTAATTACACACAAAATAGTGTCTTTAATGCAGTAAAAACATAAGTATGAGTATGTTTTATTCCTGCTAAACTGCTGGTACTAAAAGATGGAGACAGAAAAAGTGGATGCTTCTGCTATGCTTCAGTAAATACTGTTTGTAAAATGCAATTCTCTTACCACATTCTTGTCTGTTGTAGGTTGTTCTCATTTTAAGGCCACCCATACTGTGCTGAGCTTTTAACTATCATGCTTCCTTATTGTGGAATTGACTTCCAAAATTTATCAAGAGCTCTGGCTGCAGTACCTTTAAATTGCTACTAAAAAAAAATTAAGATTGTATCTTGCTGTCATCCTGCTTAAGCTATTTTAATCTCCTGTTTTATGGCTGTTTAAGTTTGCATTCCTGTAAAATGACTCAGGAAGTGCTCTCTACAGGCTACTTGGTAGAGCTGTCAGAATCTGGATGTTTTTGTTCTGACACAAGGTTTCATTTGCTTTACGATGAGAACTCGTGCTTGAAAATTGAATTGCCGAAATCTCATTCAGGAACCTCCTTTGAAAGGGTTGCTTATGTTTGTGCTCAGGTGTTCAGCACGGAGGAGCGGCGAGCTGCAGCCCTGTACAAAGTGACGGTCCATGGCGCCCCGGGTCCTGAACCCTTCACTGTCCTGTCTGTGAGCGAGAAGACCACAGCCAGACAGCTTCTTCACAAAGTGAGCGTCGGCTCTCATCACCCCCACGCAGTTCACAAAGGCCAAGTGAAAAACTAACATGCTATACCTAATATGGAAAAAAGAGCACCATGGAAAGTTTACCAGGCTCCAATTTGTGTTATACGATTGTTTAAAGAATGCATTTAAAAATACCATCATCTCGGGTGTGGGATGTGGAAATTTTGTGTCCAGCTATATCAGTGGTTGTTTAGACAGCCAAAAAACATCCACACTGTAGTAATTTAATATATGTTATCTTGTTTTTTTGTTTTTTTTGTGTGGAATTATTTTCTTTTACTTGCTGCGAGATCTCCCTGGATGCAGTGTGTTCCCTTAAGATTGGCCAAGCACCAAAGTCTGGTCTTCAAACAGGCCCTCAGGCACATGTAATTGATGTTATTTAGGTAGACAACACAGTACTTTGGACTGGTGGCTGGAAAGAACTGAAAGTGAATGTATAGGGTGTCTGAAAACTTGAACTTGATAGATATTGAGTCAATAGAGACAGCACACCTGCTAGGGGAAAGCATAGGCATTAAATGAGCTGTTTATTTATTTTGGTTTACGGTAACACTAGCTTTATTCTTCTGCTGTATCTTCTACCACAACACAATATTTATTTGCTAGATGTACAAGGGAGAGGGTGGATTATTTTTTTTGTTTGTTAAAACAGAACATGCCTGCATATGTGTCCTTTTTCATTTTTCCTTTCGTTGTTTTCCATAGTTACTCTCCTCAAAGAAGGGCTCAGTTTCAAATATCCTGAGCTACTTGTTGGTGGAAGAGAAAGTGTTTCTGTGGAAGGAGAAGAGCGAGTGCAAGAAGCAGCCGCTTCAGCGTGTCATCGGGGCCGAGGAGGAGGTTGTA
The DNA here is from genome assembly GCF_017654505.1 of Polyodon spathula. Taxonomy (NCBI): domain Eukaryota; kingdom Metazoa; phylum Chordata; class Actinopteri; order Acipenseriformes; family Polyodontidae; genus Polyodon; species Polyodon spathula. The sequence continues at coordinate 13,245,436 of NC_054543.1, forward strand.
AAAATCCTCAGCAGCTGGTTCCCAGAGGAAGGCTATGTGAGAAGAATCAGCCTCAAAACCAAAGAGGAAGTAAGTCTAGTTAATAGTGCATTTTTCCATGTTCCAATAAAATTCAGACAAAGAATGCTGATGGGTTTACATGCCTAAAGTATGTGTAATTAAGCATGTCCACTTTTGTACATCAACTAATCTGTTAGAAATGTAAGACCAAAACTCTTTCTTAAATTGAAATGTTTCACTTTAACAAAACCTTCATGCAGCCATGTGAAATTGTTAGCGTGGCACATGAACACAGCAGCTATGAAAAATAGAGGAGCCCAAAGACTGTAAATCTAAATTGATCAGTTTGATGGCCTAATTGACAAAAAACACTTGTATATGTGCCAAACTAATGTATTTTTACATTGAGACAGTTCAGTTAAGTGAGCCTTATTCTACTGAACTGTTGTCTGGATAGAGCTGTGAGCATTTTTTATCTTTTGTTTGTCAGTGTTAATGGCATGCAAGTACTGTGTTAACACACCACTCCCTCTGCTGGTAGGTCCTTCATCTGCAGTGCCGATGAGCTTGTGTTCACTTGTGATATATGTCATCAAATAATCTACAATGTAAGCAAGCTATTCTATGGCAGGATTCTTGAAGGATCAATTTTCAAATTCATATTTTAAAATGCAATAGCTGTTCACAGGTTAAAACAATGTAATATTGTAATTAAGTCTATATTTTCTAGTTTTATGTCAACACTATATAACTTGAAGCATTGGATCACGCAAGGGAAAAACCTAACACAGTTTTATTTTAATATATGTAAATTGAGCTGTTGTTCATAGCACAACCAGAATACTTTAACCCTCTTGGCCTCAATTAACAAGTGTTGTTAAATTGGCCACAGTAGTAACTGGCAGAGTTGCAAATATATAGTTTACATAAATAAATACATAATTAATAACTAATAAATAAGGAATCACTCTGCTACTGCATCCTTTCATTTTTCATAACTTTCCTGTTATCTCATGTTACAATTTGCCCCTTAGTGTAGGTATTAATGTATTGAACAGCAGGTTCTTGTATTTTCCCAGAATGTCTATCAGAGGAACTCCATCACAGAGGTGGTAGAGGAAGCGAATATCAGCACAGAAGAGGACAGTTTCTTTGTTCAGGTCCACGATGTTTCTCCAGAGCAGCCTCGCACAGTCATCAAAGCACCTCGCTTCAGCACTGCACAGGACATCATCCAGCTGGTGAGCTTCGTTCAGCGAGCTCTGAGAATAACCACAGCCACTGCCTTGAGAGAGCAATATTCACCCCAATGCTAACTTCACACCAAAAAACAAACATTGCCAATGCATGCAAATAAATAACTCTGCTCATAGTTGCTTCTTGTTAATTCTGAGACGAAACAATAGTGGATACTTAGAACTGGGGTAAATGCTTTGTGAATATGGCCCCTATTTGCATTCTGGCTTGTATGGGGACAAAATAAGCTTATAGCACGATCTTGGAAACGTTAGGTCCCTGTCTAGGATTTTTAAGTCGACTGACTAATTTTTAACTGATAAGTTATCTTCATAATGAGTGTTTAATGAAAAGAAAAAAAAAAAAAGCTTTTATCTCGTTTGCAGACACTAAGTAAAGCCAAGTACTCGTACAGCATCCTGACCAATCCCAACCCCAGTGACTACGTGCTTGTGGAGGAAGTCACAAAAGAGCCTGTAAACAAGAGAATGTCAACCTCCAAGCTGTCCCAGCGCATCCTCTGTGATCAAGAAAGTGTCTATCAAGCCCAGAGCAAGTGGAAGGGGGCAGGCAAGTTTATCCTCAAGCTGAAAGAGCAAGTCCAGGTACGTCACCTAGAAGGGTTGCACACGATGCTGACGTATATATATATATATATAAATATATATATATAGATATATATTATATATATATATATAGTGTGACAGTCAGATCTTAGAGATTTCTCTTTTTACGTTTCCTATTACCTTTTTCCTGTAGAAAATGGCCCAACCTGGTCTAAAACAAATATTAAGATGTGGGTCTTGTGTCAACGAGGTAACATAATCAATATTTGGTTGTAAAGATAGATACAATGGATGGGGGGGAAATGGGTGGGGTATCTCTTATACCCACCATAACACAGCCTGCAGCTGGATGGTAAATCAAGTTTTTAAGGTGGAAGAAAAACTTTGCTAACTCTCAAATATGTTTGTTTGCAGACCGCACGGGATGATAAGAGAAAAGGTATTTCTTTTGCCAGTGAGCTCAAAAAATTCACCAAATCAGGCAAGCAGAGTCGGAACACATCAGTGCCAGCCCAGACGACACCCCCAGAAAGTGGTCAGAGTAAGGATGAGAAAGCTGCATGTGGTGTGCCCTTCAGTGAGGTTGCTGAGTAACTCCCCTAAGTGCTTGCATTGAGTCCCATTCAGGTATGCCTTGCAGTTCAATATCAGCAGCTTTGATATCTGTCAGGTTACATATCATATTGTCCCAGAAGTAACACCACCTCTGATGAAGTCAGCATGAACTGCATGTTTTATCTTAAGTGTCCCAATCAATGAAGTTTGCACGCACGGATGCAAAGAAATTAATTTTCATTTGAATAGTGCTTCAGGGAAGATTTTATTGATGTTAGTAATTGGGAAGAAAAAAATAAATAAATAAATAAAAATAAAACCAAAAAACAATACTGTAATTCTAGTAAGTAGTTTCAAGCACGGCTTGGAGAAAATGTTTATCGGGTGTATTGTGGACAGCAGTCCATTTCAGATTTTGACTGTATCTGATCTGTTAGTTGATTGATTTAGGTGAATGTATTATTGAAACAGTCTTTATTGAGTAGAGAAAGAACTTAACATACCATACATGGGAAAAAGTTTTAGTGTGGCAATCTTCCAATGCAAGCAGGATATTGGTGACTGTTAGAATAATAAAATGACATCACGGTCTGGCATTACAAAAGCAGTATCTCATGCTCATTGAAATGTCTGCACGTGGAATATTTTCTATACTCTCTCCCATTATACAGTTTTCTGTTTCAGTCAGCACAGCTGACATTTTAAACATTTTGAACATGCTGTCAGGAGAACAATGTATATAGCATATATGTATAGGACCTGTGGGTCCCCTGCCAAGGTTGATAACTTTGTATCTTTGATTTTACATGGTGAGCCACTAATTAACAAAAATAAATCAACTCCAGCTAAAGCTCTGGAGTCAGGGGCTTGAGTTTAGAAAACTGGTTCCCAGCATGTGTTTGTGATTAATACAAAACCGTATTCACTACAATAACCATCAGTTCTAACAACACTGGTGATAATATGTATTCAAGAGGTGCACTCAGATCAACTATTTCATAAATTTAGAAAGGTTGTATACATTTAGCAAATATGCCTTTCTGCCCATGCATGTCATCTTAACTGGTATATACAGCATGCACTTTTAAAGAATTTGGAAAATGCAGCTTTACATGTAAATACATTTAAAGGAGTGTGTTTATGTGGTGGGGGTACAGGATAGGTCTCTTTCACCCAACCGTTTTAATTGGCAATTGTCTTTTGATTGAATGCTAAAATAAAATCACATTTGGCTGTGTGCTGTCTGTAAGTCTGTTTGCTGTGATTTCTGCAGGTTGGTGTCCTGAGAGACTCAAAGCGTTGATAGTGGAGAGCGGAGCTGAAGCAGAGGAACTCCGTGGCAGCAAGGAGAGAGGGCATTTGCAAGTCAACACCGCTGCCTCTTCCACGTGGTCTTTCCCCCTGCTCCGGAACTGGAAATTGCACAAATGATTCCAGGATCGAGGCAGTTTCTGGGAAATTCAAGTCAAGAATGTGTGGGTACAGGTTCAGCAGCTCTGAACCCCTCAACCTTTGGAAGGAGCCCATAGTCGGGTTACTTTGGAAGACAGACAGCAGGGTGTGTAGAGCAGAGTATTTTTAAATAGGGGTTTTACTGCTGATAGACCAATGTGGCAGTGAAATTCCGGTGAAATTCTCTACCTGTGGTTGGTATCACTGTCAAGCCCAGTGGAGTACAATATTTTAAAAAATACCCAAGTGATCAAGGGAACTATATATCCCAGCTTTGTACGGTCCTCCAATTGGTTGCCCCCTCTCCTGTCCCACTGATAGAAGAGGCAAACAACAAGCTGGATTATTAGACTCCATTGGGATACTTTTGGTTTTGAAAGGTCTCGTTTAAAGATTTTTCACTGATGTTTTGAATGGCTTTGAGTAACGCTGAGTTACGTGAAGCACTTTGAAACTGACTCATATACTGTAAAACGTGTAACACTTTGACACATTGTCTTTGATGGTACCACATAGTTAAATAGCAACTTTGATGTAGAAGTTAAATTGGCTATTACCGGGCAGATTCTAATTGTAGCTGCTGTGTACATGTCATGTTATGCAGAATAACTCTAATAGTCCTCTATGTTTCAGATGTTTAGAAGTATAAGTCAAAAAGTGATATAGTTAAACTTCATACATTACAAAGCAAAACTATAATATAGTAGTTTTAGAGATGGTGCATGGAATTTGCACATTTTACTTTTCTCTAGACAATAAAGAAATTGGGATACTGTTCATGTTGTCACCCAAGCAATCACACTTCTCAATCTTAAATAAACAAATTAAGATATATTGTGTTTGCTCCATTCATAAAATACCAGAGTGAGAATTAGGACAGAAAAATATATAAAAGCCCTCATTGCAAATCCATGCACTGTCCCTTTTTGGTTGGTAACATGTATAAAATAACTTAAGACAGAAAGCTGGTAAATGCTTTGCAGTTTAAAGGACAGAAAAATTCAAGAGATGTACACGGAAATATTGTAGATTTGTGAATGTTTATATAGCATTATCAGGTGATACTATGTAAATACTTTGAGACAGTTTTATGTGAATTAGAATAATTTGTTAATATTGTTTATTTTCTTTTTCTTTTGCTAGTGATGGATGCTATATACACATGTAGTGGGATTGTACCGTTGTGGAGTTTCAACATTAATCTGTCATTTTGGAAGTTGTTGTTGTTTAAAAATAAATAGTCTGTTACTTGCATTGTAAAATATGTTTAAAGAATGCAGGGCTGTGCATGGGTGAACAGAATAGGTCTATTAATCCAGTATCTGGGTTTGAGGACTGGGCTTTACAGGAGAAAAAACAAAACAAACATCACTGTTCACTGCAGCCCAACAGCGTACCTTATTAGGGAGACAGAGATGTCAGTTTAATGCGAAATTGCAGAGAAAACATTTGAACATATGGATAATTGGATCTGTATTGAATGTAAGATTTATTTTTTACTTCTAGTTCATAACTGTCTTCTTTTGCTTCCTGCCTTTTTCTGATTGAGACTTATTTAGGAAGGATACACTAAAGACAATTTTGCTATCTTAGCTCAACGCGTACATCTAATTGTATAATGCAGCAGTTTCATGCAATAGCTTGAACTGTTTTCTGTCACAAGTATATTGTAAGAAATTTTTTTAAAACCGGATGTAATACAAAAAAATGTCATTGAAGAGATCCAATTGGTCCTTCTACTTTTTTAAATTTTTGGTTAATTGTAACCAGTGCTCCAGATAAGTTTTTGGGTCATTAAGCTGTCTGTTTTGGTTGAGCAAGATGCAACATTACCTTGAAGTCACGAGTACTTCCAATAAATACAGTACATACTTTAATGCTAACAGCCTTACATTTGAATTGTTACATTAATTTGAACTACTGTACAAAAACTTTAGTCCTGCCTTAATAATATTGTAGTCTGAGTAGTTGCAAGTGAAGTTTTTTTTTTTTTTTAATTGAAAACCCTAATTTATTGGTCATGTGTCTCTGGCAATTCCAATGCAGGCTATAGTTAGCTATCCTGAAATTCTTTAGCTACTGCTTGCAGTATGTCAACAATTGAACATTGAAACGTTGGGAAACAACAAAGTACAAGAAGCTTGATACCATGCAAACTCAAGTTGTGCAGCAAAACTGCTATGCGTATTCGTACGCATTAAATTTAAATCTGATGTGATATTGTTTCAATACATAAAACACCCAGTATGTAGCTTATCTGGAGAGCTGATGGTAACAGTTTTAATTTCATAAAAGGGACAATGACTTGGTATTTCTTATTCTGAAATTCTTGAATTAAGCTTACATATGCAGGCTGTGTAAGTGGTATTTATTTGTTTGTTTTCTTTTGAGGTGGCCCTGTCTCACCTGATTGGGTTAGACTGTCCTGTGATGTAAACTACCTGGTGCAGAATCTGAATATACCGTGTCAGTATTTGTAATGCATGATTACGATGGAACACAAGCATTCACATTTTTATTTTACAAAAAGAAAATATTAATTGCCAGTGCTGATAACAAAATACTTGATGAAACACATTAAAATATAGTTAACTGTATTTTTTGTTTTCATTTTACTAACCTGCTAAAACCTAGAAAGCTACAAATTATATAAAGAAACACAATCCGATTTAAGTTATTTTATATCACAGCCCTGGTTGGCAAAATGTGTTCTTTTCATAGATGTGTAGATAGCTCTTATGTACGTGGTTATCTTTTTTTATTTCTAATTTACATTATTTAAAATGATTGATTATACAATGTAATGTATTTGTCTATATTCTTTGTACACTCTTAACATCAAAGCTGTTTCTTTTTTCATAAATGCACTCAAATCTGTGTGTTTACAAACAATCTTACAGTGCCTTTTTATTTTTATTACTACTTTTTCCAACAATTTCTGTTTATTCATTGTGTTACAGGAGATTGGTATTGTGTATTGCATGTGCATTTTTAGAGCACACATTTCTTGACTTAAAACTATGAATATGAATTTGTGTGAGAGTCATCACGTTCCCTTTGCTTTATTTCTAAATGTCATTTCATAGTTCTGTTTGTCTACAATGGCAGTCACAAACCTGTTTTCAATTGTGTGTGTGTGTGTGTCATATCTTTGAATGTCATATTTATGTTACTATAGATAAAAGCTCAAAACTCGCCAGATATATTCTGTTCTTAAAACTAAAAGACTTGTACACGTTTAAAGTATTGCCACCTTGTGCTCCTTAGACAATGACAGGATGTAAAGAATTTGATTCTGACTCAATTATTTTGGCATGATTAAAGCGTGCCTCTGTCAGTTTATTACTTTATATTCACTGCTCGCTCTTAAACACCAAAGCTTTGAAGTTGAGTACTTATTAAAATCTAATTAATTAATTAAATCTAATTAATTAAAAAATTAGATTAAGAACATAGAACTGTATTTCTTCTTAGATTTACTTGACATGTTTTTAAAAAAATCTTGCCTCTTTAATTGTAGCGTTACATTTTTTCTGTATGTGCCAGTCTGTATGTATTGTGCAAAACTGTGTTTATTTATATGTACAGTTACCTGTTTTGGAGACTACTTTATTTCTGTTGACTTGAAGGAAAGCAAATCATATTGTTACTAGAGAAAATAAATAATATATGAAGTGCTGGATTTGTTTTACTGTTTTAATCAGCAACAACACTTTTACTAAAAAGTTCCTCATGCGATACATTGTAATAAATTAAACCATGGGTCACAATGTTAATATCTATTTAAAAAATAGTACTAGAACATAAGTTCCTGCATAAACTCTTCCCCTGTATTGTAAGCATCTGACAACAGCACACAATTTAATGTAGATGATCATGAGTACTAAAGTAAAACACTTAACATACACGGCAATTTAATTTCTCATGGCAGTTTTCTCTCAGCAGCCATGTTGAGCCTCTTAGAGATCCATGACTGTGGAAACCTTTTTCATCCTCACACACCAGTCAAAGGGCAAAAACACACAGACAGTGAGGGGATTAAACACAGAAACTAATTCTCAAAGACTTAAAGAAAATATAAAAATTATGTTCATACAGTTTTATTATGTCTCTCAGTCCTAAAATTCTAGGTGATGCAAAACTTTTGACCACAGCTGTGTGCTGGAAGGGTTTTGAATTGCAGGTAACATGGATACTGTGTGCAAGCCTATTCTCTGTATTGTACTGTATGTTCAATTTCAAACAAGCATTTTTTGGCTGGATTGTTTATTTTTAAGCGATTAATTCTTATTAAATCGGGTGCTTTGCTTGATGCATTTTTTTTAAAAGCTAAAATCATCCATTTTCAGAAGTACTTTTTGTTCCTTTTCAAGAATGTATTCTACTGTTGCTTTGCTCATTATAATAGTTCATTGTTTTCATCTTTGGTGTTAATTGTCGTAGTATTTTCCCCAAATGTAATAGTCCTCCTTCTGTTCCACTGGCTCGTTACCTCCCTGTGTATTCTTGTATGCTGCTGGTTCAGACTTTCAAGTTGGAGTTCACTCTTCATTTATCATTGGCTTTGCTCCCTGTTTATTCTGGTGTTCGATTGGCTCATTTGTAATTTTTTCCAGCTGTCTTTACTCATTGTTTTAATGGTTTATTCTAACTTTGTTCTCCAATGGTTTATTCTAATGTTCTTAATTTATTCTGTAATTGTTTCTTTCTGTCTTGATTTGTTCTCTAAGGTAGTGTTTCCCAACTCCATTGCTGGGGTCCCCGGCTGTGGCTGTTGGTTTTCATTCCAACTGAGCTCTCACTTACTTAACTAGACCCTTAATTTAATTGATAAGTTGCTGAATTAGACCTTTTTAATTGTTTTCAGCTCTTAGAGTTCACATTACTTATAAAATGTTACAGATAACTTGAAATATGCAAATGTTAAGAGCCGAAAACAATTTAAAAGGTCTAATTCAGCAAATCATCAATTCAATTAAGGGTCTAGACACTGGGTCCACAGGACTGGTTTGGGAACCACTGCTCTAAGGTCTTCATTCTTACTGTCTTATACACCACCTCCACTGGCACACCAGACCTGTGAGGGCTCGGTACAGCATGGATACAGGTGGTTGTCCCCTGGCTATTTGTCGAGGCGAGAGAGAACCAAACCATGAAACTCTGGCATTACAAGACATCTGAATAAGGCTGTGAGCAGAGCCAGGGGCTGGGTGAAGGATTTTCAACATTACACTGCATTAGTCAGTGCATGTTAGAAAAAAATACAAGAAAAATTGGAAAATAAAACAATTCTAAACTTATTTACAAAAAGTCAAACAAAATACTGTACATATGTTTAAAACCTTTTTCCCCCCTTCAACATAACTAATTGAGTTTTAGTATGTCGATATAATCAGTAAAATTTGTAGATTATAAAGAAATCCCTAAATCTATTTTAAAAATATAGCGATACAAGATAGTTATATCGTTGGTCTATTAATTTTTGAACATCATTTGTTTGTGCATCTTTTGGCAAATTCAGTTAATTAATAACAATAACAACTGTCTTTCATGTGATATCAGTAGCACCACTCGGCTCTATAGTGGAAAAATAACCCAGGCTCCCCTTAAGCGCACTGTACGGCCCCAGCGTGGCTCGGTTGTAGTGGAAAAGAGGCATTCATGTGTGTCTCACCAACTTCATGTCTTAATTTCTTTCTTACTGTCTAACTTCATTTATTTTTTAACTTACTGTGTATTTACTGTAAGTTACTTAAGTTTCTTTATTAATTCTAAATTTACTGTCTAATTTGTTGTCTTAATTTTTGTCTAACTTGTACTTCTTTTTCTTGATGCTTTATGACTTTTATCTCCCACTGTATTCATTACCAGCCAGTCTATGAAGGTGTCACTCACAGGCAGGGGCTCCCTTATAAAAATATCAGTGTATTGGAGGACACTGGATGGAAAAATATGTTCGTACAAAAAAGGACCCAGCTCAACTCTGGCTGCCATGACGCCAAAAAAAATGTTGAGACAACCAGAACAGACACAGCACTAGTGTTCTCTGCTTAAGCAATAAAAAAATAAATTGATAAATAAGCTTACTTGGACTGATTCGCAGTGTAGTCATCTCAAGTCCCATGTGAGGCACATGTGTTAATACCTCATTTAAAAAAAAAAAAGTTTAATTTACCTTATATACTTTAATGTTTGGCTTTGAATCCCGTTCAAGTCTCAAAGTAAACACAGTTGAGAATAACAAGCCCCCGGTCCACAGCACAAAATGTTCCCTTTCCTCCCTGAAGACAGCAGTTCAAAATCCAGCTCTTGGAGGTGAACTCCTGAGGTATGTAATGGTGTTGGTTGTAACTAAATGGAGAGAAGATCTGCCCTGAGGGAAGAGGAAGTAGGGGAGGATAGAAAGGAGGTGGGGGGTCTGGAAGTGAGGGAGGAGTGGAAGTTGATGGTGTTGCTCCCAAGGAAGGTAAACTGCACTTTTCTGCAAGCAGATCTTTTTTTAAAGATTCTTGTTTGCATTCAATAATTCTTCAGACTTCATTCTATTCTTGAATGCACATAAATTGAAGTCTAAAGAATTACTGAATGCAGACAATAAGAATCTTTAAGAAAAAGAAAAGTGCAGTTTACCTTCCTCAGGAGCAACACCATCAACTTCCACTCTTCCCTCACTCAGGCAGCAACACCCTCAACTTCCACCCACCTCCCTGGCACGATTAGCCCGCTGCACCACCAGCGGTCACAGGAAAGCTGTGTTTCAAACTGAATATAAGGTACATTAAGACACATTCTTTGAAAATAAAGGAAAGAATCAGATGGATTTGAACATACTACTGGAATAGCCCACTGCACCATCTCACTTCCATGGGAAAAGGTTACTTTATCAATTACTTTATAGGAAATGAACCAATTCTGTGAAAACAAACTCAGGAAAATTTACTTCTTCCAAAAAGTGATAATATTAAAAAAAAAAAAAAAAAAACATTTTGGAAAAGATCAAAACCCCCTGAACAGCCAACTAAAAGAGAAAGTCCTGTTGAGATTAAACATTAATTATGACTGCCAACAAAATAAGGTTCTAAAATCACTGCAGCTGTCTGAAATGCACTAGCAACTAAAAGAGAAGTAGTTTAGTGTGCTAAAGTGGTAGACAAGAATTGTCATTATACAACTTTTTTTTGTTGTTCAAATACAGTGTAATGACCTGTCTGCATTCATTACTCAAGATACAACATTCACACATTTTTTAGTTTTTCAAACGCTTTCATTTAAACTATTTTTATCTTGACACTTTTTGTTCCAGTCCCATCTATGCTATGCAGTCTTAACATAGAAGCCCCCAAACATAAAAGTGGGATGTGTAATAAGACATCGAAGGCAGGTTCTCCATTGGGGTCCAAGTTAAAATGAATTGACTTATTGTTTGAAAATGACTCCATTAAATGGCATTCCAACATCTCAAATTAATACCGTTACACTGAATTAGAATTACAAATGTTGACTTGATTTGGACCACTTTACTGGAATTTATTTGAACAAAACAGTTTTTATTACTTTTCCCACCACAATCATACTGTGGCTTGAGAGTTTAAGTTTAGCTGCTGTTCAATATCCACTATCTTCTTTCATTAACACATTCCCATCCGTCTGTTCCTTAACCTTGTTGGCTTTTCATAAAGCAAACCACAATAATAATTTGTGGGTCTCTCTTGCAGTCCTGTGTTAAATACAACTGTCCAAAGCTGGCCACTGTTCTCTACATAAATGCCTTCCTGAAATGCGCTGTAAAATCCAAATCTGATGGAATAGAGGTGGCTTCAAGACGGCTGTCAATTTGTTTCTTCAAATCACTGTCCAGCAATGCATCTCCAATTGTAAACTTCTCCTGCATATACATAAAAAAAAAAAAAATGCTGTTAAGGAAATCTATATCTCTTAAGTTTAACACTAGAACTGCCAGGTAGTCATTTTGACGGTTTATTACAATACATGCTTTTATTGTTAATACAGCCTACAATACTCTATATGTTTGTTATAGCCAGTTTGTTATCTCTTCCTCCACTGAGTTTACAGCAGTATGTCTTTAAATAGAATATTGCTCTTGAAATCTATATGTGTTATCCAAATATCTACTGTAATCCTATCAATTCCTTGAACTGCCATCTTGCCGTCTACATTAGCATATATAGTCTGCTGTCTTCTAATATTACTATTACAAGAACTTTGAGAAATCGAGATTTTGGCGTTTTGATTTGAGGGCAACTACAGACATATTTGCCTTGGCATCAGAAATTTGGAATGACTTCAATGAAAACAGCATTGCCTGCATCAAGCTAAACATAAAACATTACATGGACAAGCAGCTGTTTCCAAAAAAACCACTGTCGCTGGACACAATACATGTCAAACAAGCCTGTCAAATTTGGGATCAAGTTTTGGCTGGCAGCAGACCCTACCCCTACCTGTGCAAAGATGAAACTCGCCCAGCTGGTCAGACTGGGTGACAATGTGTTACTTAGGCTGATGTAACCGAACATAAGAAATGTTGAATTTATTTCACTTCAACTAACAAAACAGTTTGGGGGAACGATGACACATGGGGACGACAGCCTGGTTGGAACAGTAAACAATGCGAGAAGAGAGTTTCCACCACCTGCACAAAACTTAGTACTCAGTGAAAGCAATCACCGGTGTCCAGTTTGCTGTATTTTATAATGTACTGGACATGGCAGCCATCAATTCCTTAATTTTTGTACACGGTATGCACCGGGGAAAATATCAGTAGGAGAGATTTCATCTTGCTAACCACGGAGCTCTGGCAGAAACATTTAGATCAGAAAACTGCAAAGTGACAGGAAAATGCAGCTCAACCTGGATACAGTGTGCATCAAGTGACACACGCAACAGAAAACAATGAGGCAACTAAATGCAGTAAAAATAAAACTTGATATCTGTGCCCAGTGCGAAAGAGCAGTATGTGGTAAATGTACTCGACAAGTTGATAAGCGTTACATTTGTGTGGATTGTGCTAAAAGGGACTACTTTGAAGTATGTTTCCCTGATCGCGCATTCACATTACACAATGGGAATTGAGTTATGCGAGGGGAAAAAAAGTGCCTTATGTTATTTTTTTTAATAATTACTTCGTTTTTACAATTTTGTATGTACATATAGCAGTTTATGCAATATTTTCTATTCAAATGTTTATTTTATTATAGTTTTTCATTTTTTGGAGTAATGCGCTATATTTGCAAATTTTCAAAAGAAAGTCTTTTGTTTATTTTTTCATTTAAATAGCGTTTAAATACCTTTTTCTTTGATGACGGTGTTGCAACTGGAGGATTGAATGTCATTCCTTTTGTACTATAATCCTCAAAAAGGTCAGTAGCTGATCTAGAAAAAAAAAAAAAAAGACATTACTTTTTTGTACAGATGAAAAGTACATATAATCACTATCTGCTATAAAGTCAAGCTGTTTTACAGAAATATCAGTATGCAATGTATTTAAATATATTGGTTGCATAGTTCCAAGATGAACCCTATCCCTGACTAAGCAACAGTTTGACAGAATCAGAACGTGTAGTACCAATGAGCCTTTGGAAAGCATCTTAAAGCGCGATTCGTACAAGCCTTCATAAAGCAGTCATGAATTCCAGAAGTAGAGAGAGGGTTGAACATCTTACTTTCTACTGAGATCCACGTTAAGTGCTCCTGAGCCCTCGCTTGGTGCCCCCACAACGAGATGAGCTGCAAACTTCCGCACAATAGGGTGATAGTGTCTCTAAATAAATAAAAAACATAACGCAAAGAAATAAAGCCATGGCAGGACTTAGAATATTTGCTAATTTAAAAGTAAAGCCGGTATGTTTTCAATGAACACTCACCTGAAGTGTATGCAGCTCCCACAGAGATGTATTCTGAGGGTTACAATACTCTGGTTCATCAAGCTCAGGCAGATATATCCCACTACCCTGCGACTCATTATCCAACAAGATATCAGACTTGGGGAATGTCTGAAATAAAGAGAACATACAATGAAAAAGTATTCGGCCAATGTCAATGGTTCGTTAATTTCTCCTTCTAGTAAGCTGTTTCTTTGACAATGAAATTGCCTTTTGCATTTGCTTAAAAAAACATAGCAGGACATAAGTTTTAAAAACACACACACATATAAATTTTAAAGTGGTGTTACGTAAAAAAAAAAAAAAAAAAAATTGTCATCTAGTTCTACTTTTTGGGTCACTTTTCAAACAGCCCTACTCAGTATGGAGTACACAGCGTGGGTGTTGGTGCAGTTCATTACTTACGTGCATTAGCACCCTGTTTGTTGCCAAGATGCCGATTGTTGAATTTGGTAGCACTTGTAGAGAGAGCGTGGCGAGGCGTTTAATGAAAGCAAGCGCTCGCTGCACTGAAACCTGCTTCCTGCGCTTAGTCAACATCACGTCCAGACACTGCAGGACAATGATCATATCATCATTCGCAGTACCTGAGGGAACAAAACGCAACTTTACAACTTGTGCTTAAATACATGCAAAAAAAAAAAAAAAATGTGCTGCCACTAAATGTATTGCCATTTTTTCACAAAATGAACTTGGCAGAAAGTGACTAAAATCGAAGGCGTTTAACAATAATGCTTTGCTGAATAACGGATCATACAGACAAAAACAAAAATGTCATGGCTATGTTATAAAACATCACATTCAGACATCAAAGTCATCAAGAGAACACCTTTAGGCCAAATCAAAGCCAGGTGTCTTGCATTATTAGATCCATGGTTCTGGTTTTGTAAAAGGTTCTGTCAAAACTGAAGGACTGAAGATTATTCATATACAATAAAAAATAAACACAAAAAAGCATACCTGCATGTAGTCTGAGAAGAGTTTTGTAGAGGTGCGTGTAGAATTTCAATGGGTCAATGTTCAATACATCACCTGCAACAGAAAGTTATTTGTCATTTTACTGAAATATAAAAGGATAATGAATTGAAAGCACTGAAAGAATGGTCTTTAATGAGGTACCTTGACCAGAGAGAACATGAAAGGCGGTCTGAATACAATGAAGGCTTTCCCTGTAGCTCAAATCCTACGGGAAACAATTAAAATAAAAAACATGTTGGAATAGAAGACATACACAAGTAAAAACAGTTTGAGGGTAATGTGTGCTTTTTTTTTTTTTTTTTCACTTTACATGTACCAGAATGTATATGGCTTTGATAATAAAAATTTATTTCAGGTACAAAAGGCCATAGTTTAGAATTAATATTCAGTGCTTTTTGGATTTAAAACAGACAAAATAAAAACGCCCAAACACTTGCATTACCCCAGATTCAATGAGTTTGTGCAGCACAATCAGCAAATCATCAAAGAACTCCACATTAATAAGGTGGGCAAACCTAATGGGGGAAACAAAGTTCTTTTAGACTGAATTTATGAGGCTAGAAGCAATAGCAAATTATACAAAATCATTCTTATTGTATATGACTGGGTAGGCCTTCATTGTATTCTTAAAAAAACAACATTAAATATTTTTTAAAAGTATAATCAGGATGTAACACACATTTCCGTCTGAAAACTCCACTTAATGTCTTACTTTGCAAGACCTTCCAAAACACAAGAGAGCAGAATTGACTTCTGAGCTTTCTTCAGTATCCTGAAGTATGTTAAAAACACAATGTTCAGGGTCTCTGTATGCTGATTGAGAGAAAAAAACACATAGAATTGTTCATGTAAATTAATTCTGACATTGTCAACATATCTTTGAGTATGTACAGTAAACACTTGCAACTAGCCTATCCAGATGACACACCCAATAAAAGACATAAAATACATTTTCACTCTACCAATTTGGAAATGCAGAAACACATACAATACAACTAACACAGCAAGTGTGAACTACATGCATTTCATGTACTGGTGGTAGTTTGTTTTCAAAAATTGAGGTTAATAGTTTTATCATCAACCTTATTACACACGTCTCGCACTACCACCATGTGCAATACGCCTGTAAAACACTGAGTTTACAGAAAAAACTACTGTTCACCATGTCCTGTATTATCTCCAGAAACCACCTACCAGTTTAAGCTTTTTCTCTTTGCTTTCTGTTGCTTCAGCTTCTAGAAGTTCTTTTTCTAACTTCTCTTCAGCTTTCTTCCACTAAAAATAAATACAAAATACGTTGTTTTAAGATGATTCACACTTCAAGAGCTCAAACCCCAGCAGCACATGAGCACCACAGTGTTGTAGTAAAATGAAGAGTGACCTTTCTTTGCATTCGTGAGAGATGTTTTCTCTTTTCTTTGCAGTTCATGAATCTCTTTTTGGGGGCAATATCATCTGCATCTTTCTTAACTTCCACTTCTTTTACTCTCAAGCAAAGCAGAGCCTTCAGAACCTGTTATTAAAAAAAATCACAGAATAAGTGCTACTTTGACAGGTAAAGAGATATGAGAGGTATAATGTTTAGCTTGTAGAATTGTACAGTATATAATACAATCCATGACCTGGTTATTAAATAAGACTGTTTTCTTCTAAACAATATACCCCCATATAGAACATTGCGTCCTATGTTTACTTGGCTGAATTTGTACACAGTGCTTGAAATTGTATTGATTTTGCATTCCTTTAGATTTTACAGTGCCAGAATTATACATTATACCACCATATACTATAACTGCTACCACATATACACTTGATTTTATCATTCCCAGTACATATTTTAGAGGATTATACTTTGGCTAAAGACCATGACATTTCAAATAGTGTCAAGTGGCTTTACAAAATGATCACAGATGGATCATGTTTTTTTCTGTAGGCGTCTTGAGATACGACTATAAAAGATGACTCCTTGCTAATTGGTCCTTAATATACATGTAGTATAAATATTAAACAGCTACAGATTTACTTACCTCTGGTTTGACTTCATAGTTTCTACTTTTGACAAGACCAGAGATCACTTTAACCATTCCGAGAGAAGCCTGACCAACTTTGTCTTGTTTAAAAAGCTTCCTCACTGCTTCACAGCTCATTTCTGAAATCTAGAAATAAAACAGGAGGAACAGCGAGAATTACTTCGCACAGTACAATGACTCAAGCGTGTTCACTGAACAGCTAAGAAACTGGCTTTTAAAATTGTTGTACAGACGTTCTTAAAAGTTTGCTTTTATTTTTCCTTCTTAAGATGGCCTTGCCCATTGTTTACAACAAAAATATCTGAACACACTTAAACATAATTGCAGTAGTCTATTCCAAAATTTTGTTTATAACATTTAACTCAGTGCACCATTTTAGTAAACTATTTAAAAAGATATTCTTCCACAAACCAAGGATCACCAGTTTGGAATATCAATTAAACAATTTATCAATTGTAACTGTAATTCACAATTAAACTAGGAGGAGAAGAAGCTGTCACCTTTTTACAGTCGTGATTCATAAGGGGTACAATCATCACTATGATATTGTTGTGGAAGTTGAAGTGAGGCAAAGCCACCAGGAGCTCACAAAGGCACTTCACGGCTACTTCAGCCAGACCTTTGTACGACTTTAATGAAACAACTTCGCTTTTCTTTTTCTTCATCTGTTTCCAGTCTATGGGAAGAAAACAGAAAACCTCTTGTCAAATAAATACACATTTCAGCCACCTCATGACCATCTTTTTTTTAATACTTGCTATGAAACAAGTAATTGCTATCTTATGATGTAATGATTGTAACTCA
Organism: Polyodon spathula; assembly: GCF_017654505.1. Lineage (NCBI taxonomy): Eukaryota > Metazoa > Chordata > Actinopteri > Acipenseriformes > Polyodontidae > Polyodon > Polyodon spathula. The sequence goes on from NC_054543.1 coordinate 13,262,959, forward strand.
AAAAGTCTGTCTAGGTATTTAAGCATTAAAATATATTTGATCTTCCCATACCTTTAACAGTTTGCTCCAAGTTCTCAAGGTAAAACTTGTACTGACTTACTAAACCTTCTTCAAACTCTCTTAGTTGCTGGGTTTCTTTTTTAACCTAAAAATGAAACACACATACAAGTTAGATGCTCGGTCGCTATGGAAATAACCATCTTTGGTAACAATCCTTAATATTGCTTGATGCCACAAAGCAGACATAAGAGAACAAATGTGTATCAAATTGCTACATTCTACATTAATGTACTGCAAGATTTCCAACAAATAAAGCATGCAGTGTTTATATAACATAACAAAAACAAAGTCACTAATTCTCTGAAAGGTGAGGTTTTGTATATACAGCACAGACTGCAACTGAAAATGCAGTTTATGCAACTTTAGAGGTCTTTCCAGTAACAACAACAACAAAAAAAAGGAGGTATCTATCTACCTATATATATAGTTTTTTTAAGGCTGAAAGATACAGTAAATAGCAACCTTAAAGGGCACAGGAATCTGCAGTACATTACAGAATCATCAATAAATCCCTGTACACTATTTATACAAGAAAAAGCAATACAATTATTAGGCTCCCCCAATACCTTCGTAGACTTTTCTGCTTCAGTCAAGGGCCGAATCCTGTAAGAAGGAACTATGTCCTTAAAGATCTCCATCAGTGAGACCATCACTAGCTTTCGAACTGTGACGGCCACATAGGGATCCAACTCTACCAGCATTGAGCGAAGCTCCTTCAACTTCTTAATCTGGGGGAAAAGTAAGCAAAGATTTAGAAGCAGTTGCACCACCAAACGCTCAAACATGATAGCTTAGTAACATTTGGACTGTAAAGCCAAGCAGGTAAGCAAATGGACAACAAAAACACATCGCAATCATGTTCAGTTTTACACAATTTTCTCCCTCTCTCTCTGAGTTTAGCCTACTTTAAACAGACTTGTAATAAAACATGTTATTATACTGGTAATATTTAAAACCTTAACTACACAAACTATTTTACAAACTGCACTTGTAAGTCTGTCTGGTCACTAAAATCATTAAAACAGAAATTGCTTTCAAAGCTTGCTGATGCAACACTTACATTGGCTGATGGATCTGACAAAATGGATGATCCCAGAGCAGCAATGCAAACTTTTCTCTCCTCTAGTCTCTTCCTCCGTAGGACCACCAGATCTTGTGTGGTTAGTAATGGAAGAGGCGTCGGAGCATTAACTTAAAATTAAAAATATATATATAAGTCTTCTGATGGAATTTTGAGCAAAAGGATGGTCTGGAGGGGGTGCCAAGATATTAGAGATTAAGTCTTCTGGAAATTTAAAACTGATGGCTGTGTATTATATTTAGGGCTTCTGTTAAATCGTTTTTTATTCATTTCATTTTATGGTGCTTATTTTTGACTATTTGAGCTATATGTAAAAAAAAAATATTTTTATTTTCTACGGTGCTTTCACTTTTTATATACTGTATGAAATTATTGTTTTAATTTTTTTCTGTCAATATTTATAGTAACTCAACAGTACTTGCAAACTTTCAATTGTACCGATTTTTTTTTTTTTTTTTTTTTTTTTTTTTTACACACACAACGAAATCCTTATGGTCACTGGTATATTCTTCTGGGGTTTTTGTTTATTTATTTATTTCGTTTTTTTTTTTTTTAAAATTTTAATTAATTTATTTTTTTACATTGACACAATTCTGTTTTAAACTCCACGAATGTGTAAATATTCCCTGTGAAACCATAATATAGCTTTAAATCTCTTGAGCAAGAATAATCTTCCATTTCTTGTAATCTCATTTTATATCTCTCGAGCGAGTTACAATCCTTCACTAGAAATGTTGGAATGTGCTGCCACTCGGTTGTTGGAGTGGGTTTAAGAATTCAGAATGAATAGGTGCTAGATACAAGTCAGGGAGGAGAGGCATTGCCCAGCTGAACTGTACAAAGTTTTCACAGTCGTCCGTCCACCCCCCCCACGGGGTAAGGAGTCAAGTCAACGTCACTTCAGTAACCATTCCAGTGTTTTTCTGTTGTTTACTGGATATAACAGATTTTATTTTGTTTAGTATTGGGGGGGTGTTTGATCGGGTTTTATCGGTTAAAACCAAAAATCAGAATCCCTAATTATATTGTGTGTCAGTTTTTAAAGAGCAGCAGTAGGCACATAAAGAACAATGTGCATCTTATTTTGACATTTTCTGTAGCTGCGGGGCGAAGTCTACTGACAGACTCAAATAAGAACTAAAGATCAAACAAATATTACAGCAGTATCTTGTGAAGACAACCAAAATCATTGCGCAACTACCAGGTTTTGAAGTAGTTTAGCTGAGTAACCTGGTTGGTTCAGAATCAAAACAACAACTTAAGTGTTTATGAATTAGTTTCAGAAATATTTACAGTACAATGCAAAGAACACTTGGATGCTTTACACATACTTAAACATCACCTAACACCACCAAAATGTAAGACTAGTTGACTGACAACACAGATACAAATCCTCCCATTTTGTTTTACCTTCTTCAGCACCATCACCACCATCTTCATCCTGATGTTCCTTCTCTGCTTTCTTTACTGCTGCAGAAATAGGACATTAAATATAATTGAAAAAATAGTGAAATAAATTACAATACAAAAAAGGTCATATTTTCACAATTTTACACAACGTGTTTACTGTAATGACACAAAACAAATGTACATATAAACAAATCAATTCTAAACATCTCAGTTAAAAAAAGAAAACACAAACAGGAATAAAAAACAACAAGTTAGTAAGAACTCAAAATAATAAATCGTTTTAAAAAACAATCGTGCTAGTAATTGAGCTTTTTATTAAGATGTGACAAGTGATTTAGCGCCTATCCAGATCATGGAGCCGGTTAGTGAATGGTTGACATAGATTGTTCGGTACCTGGTCTCTCCATAGTCTGGGGAATAATGCCAGTCTTGTCTTTGATGGGCAGCAGGTGAATAAGCTCTTTTTCCTGCTCCTTCTGCATCAGTCTAGGCAACTTCTCATACTTCTCCATCACATTCTCCCGTTTGCGCTTCCTGGCATGAACTGGCTCACTGTACAATAATGCAGATAAATTAGAATTTAACAGGGTTATTACACAGCTTATAAAATCAACAGTTACTGCTGCAAGAACTAAACACACATGATTCTGATTTTCCACAGGGAATCACTCATACTGTACCTGGAAGAAAGGTCTCTCGTTAGGAATGAGGCCTTTTGGGCCATGGCCTTCATCTGCTCCAGATCATCCTCTTCCATCATATCCACAGGGAGAGATTCCTCAAACTCCTCCTCGTCCTCCTCATCCTCTGTAATCAACACATTGGGGGGGGGGGGGGGGGGGGGAATTGAACATAAATATGTGCTTTCCTTAGTTCAAAACACAGCATGCACAATAGAATCACAACAAATGCATATGTAAAGATTCATATAATTGAATTCAGAGCATGGGTAACTTCTTGTAAGACATGTCTGTGAAAAGTTTGATTTCTTCTCGGGGCAATTTAAAATCTAACAGTCACATGCATTGCAAAGCCTGCACTCCACGCTGGTCTCCAGAGATACAGATCACTCATGGAGGATAGCATTTAAATTCAAGTTGAAGCACTCATATCAGCACCTACAAACACTAATGATGATTGTAGACAATGCAATGAGAAAAACTCCTACCTGGCCTTTTCTTGTACCGCTCCAGTGGAAGAGGAGTTTGGGTTGCAGCATTATTGAGAGCTTGCCTGAGCTTCTTCTGCTCCTTCCGGTGTTTCTTTGCGGTGCTTTGCTGCTTTAACTGCCTGTTCTTTAGTTTGTTTTCAATCTTGATATTGCTGGTTTTCAGCAATTTACGAAAGCTTGGTGCTGTCTTCTTGCTTTTTCTCTGGTGGAGGAAATTGATCATAATACATTAACAAACAATTGGGACTGCTGTGGTCACCCCAGTAAAGCTTGGTCCGGTGTAGTGCCATGGCTGTAACTACTCACTCTCAGCTCTACTGTATGAATATTAATGATTTAGATTCTGGTATAGTAAGCAAACTTGTTAACTTGCAAACTTGTTAAATTTGCAGACGACACAAAAGTAGGAGGAGTGGCAAACACTGTTGCAGCAGCAAAGGTCATTCAAAATGATCTAGACAAGATTCAGAACTGGGCAGATACATGGCAAATGACATTTAATAGAGAAAAGTGTAAGGTACTGCACGCAGGAAATAAAAATGTACATTATAAATATCATATGGGAGATATTGAAATTGGAGAAGGAATCTATGAAAAAGACCTAGGAGTTTTTGTTGACTCAGAAATGTCTTCATCTAGGCAATGTGGGGAAGCTATAAAAAAGGCTAACAAGATACTCGGATACATTGTGAAAAGTGTTGAATTTAAATCAAGGGAAGTAATGTTAAAACTGTACAATGCACTTGTAAGACCTCATCTTGAATATTGTGTGCAGTTCTGGTCACCTCGCTATAAAAAAGATATTGCTGCTCTAGAAAGAGTGCAAAGAAGAGCGACCAGAATTATTCCGGGCTTAAAAGGCATGTCATATGCAGACAGGCTAAAAGAATTGAATCTGTTCAGTCTTGAACAAAGAAGACTACGTGGCGACCTAATTCAAGCATTCAAAATTCTAAAAGGTATTGACAGTGTGGACGCAAGGGACTTTTTCAGCCTGAAAAAAGAAACAAGGACCAGGGGTCACAAATGGAGTTTAGAAAAAGGGGCATTCAGAACAGAAAATAGGAGACACTTTTTTACACAGAGAATTGTGAGGGTCTGGAATCAACTCCCCAGTAATGTTGTTGAAGCTGACACCCTGGGATCCTTCAAGAAGCTGCTTGATGAGATTTTGGGATCAATAAGCTACTAACAACCAAACGAGCAAGATGGGCCGAATGGCCTCCTCTCGTTTGTAAACTTTCTTATGTTCTTATGTTCTAATATCTAGACTGTTGATAGCGATGTGTCAGATAGGAAAGCCCCGTCAAACAATTGTTTATTTGGCTTTGGTAACTTTTTTAGAAAATAAAAATATCACAAAGACAGATGGCATAAAAAAAAAAAAAACCCTAACAGACCTTGACAAAAGGATGCATAAGAAATAATAAATTATATTTATATTTCTGAAATTAATTGTTAGACTATCTGACATTCTACACTCAACGAGTTTTACTCAAATCACATCTAGAATAATAAAAAGATTATACACTTACCGGTGCCATTTTTTATTAAACTTTCTTCCAGGGGATGTTTTTGCTCACCAGAAAAACAGATTTCGCTTCCAACAAAATTTTAGTAAAAAAGTGTCATATCGAGCGTGGTTATATGCAAACGTATAATAATGTACAGCAACCCAAAGTAACACTAACGTGTAATCTGAGTTTCTACTTCTAGTAACAAAAACGCCAAACCTACTATTTACATATAAACAGTAGTCTTTATAAACGAGTTACTCTCCAAAAATTAAAACACATGCGGCTTTCCAGCAATCGGAAGTTAATCGTGTAGTCAAGTTAAACGATAGCGTCTTAGTGGCCGTTGTAGGTGTTTTATCAGAGCGCCACCAGACGGCGTGGATGATTACCAACAATCATTTACTCAGATTTTAGACAACACAGATGTCCAGCATGCAGTGTATGTGAATGGGAATTGGCAACACATCATTGTTCTCTCACTCTGGACATGGGGATAGAGCAATACCGAGCGAATACATTTGTAACATTCATCAGCAAAAATGACTGAGACAGTCAGTCATGCTTACCCACCTATTTGTGAATCCTGGTTGTGACTGTTTTGGTTAATGAAGACTATTTAAAACCTGTAGCACACATTTTACAAAATACTTATAATACACCTTGTCCCTCTATGTGTGTGCATGTATATTTGCCATACTTACATTTTGCACCTGAATTGTCAAATTTTTATTAAAAGTTAGCATACATGTTTTCCATAAATTCTTTAGGTTTATGGCTTGTGATACCAACACACAGCCCATCTCTATCTCTAATCATAATTTATAAAACACAATTCAAGCTAAATAGATTAAAGCAACAGAAAAGAGAATGCCCATTAATACGTTACTTCTATTTTTGATTCTGTAGTGTGAGAATATGCTAGTAAAAATGTGTTATTGACTAGATTTAAATGCACTGCATAGTGTCAATATTACATGCTTATATACAACTGTAATGGTTCTTATGCTAGATTCCATCATTCCAGTCATTTGAGGGGTGTCGCTCCAAAATGACATTGCTTGGGATCTGTCATTTGCAGAGTATTATTTTTTTTACTATGCTGCTTTTACTTTTAAAATATATGGCATGCATAACATGCAAAAAATATATCAAATTATTTTTTGCATGTTTTTTCTTTCTCTCCTTGTTACAATTCTCCGTAGTTATTGTTTATGCAGATTGCTGCCTGCCACACAACAGATCAGTATATATCCTGTAAAACTTCTATATTGTCACAAGTTTGGTATGAACTATATTTGCATTAGAGCAGTTTCCATAAAATTATAACGAGTATACTTAGAATGTAGTCAATACTGCTTTCAGCTCTCGACCTGAATAACATTTAAACAACCAAAAGTACAGGTCTGTGTATTTTATGCCAAACAAAAGTAAGAAATAACACACTTCAAGGCACTCTGCTTCCGACATTTATTTACACAGGGGAATTGTAACTAGTGGTCTGTAACAGGGAGAGAGATCCCATCTATTTACAATCAATTTTATATACAGTACCTCCTTGGTAAGTATGAAAAACTGTACAATAGAGCAGGAGTAGAAAAAAAGAACAACATTGCATTGAACCATTGAATATATAAATTAAAATCAAAATAGAATCTAGACACATACTACAAGGAGAATAAGCTTTAAATAAACAGCTAACACCAAAGCAACATAAAATCCCAACATAAATCAATTATGTGTGGTCAAATAAAACATACAAATAATAATACAGAATTACAAACTGTTGAAACAACAGAAGAAAAAAAAAAAAACACAACTGGTAAAGTAAAATACAGGAAATGTTGCTATAAGCGAGTGTACTCATGTTTTCCTACAAACAAGGACGGCAATGAAAATAACAGGAGTCAGCCTTTTTATTTACCACACTATGCATAAAAATAGAAAGAAACACCAATTAGTTACTGCTTTCTAACTATCAAAGCTGTACTGTTATATTAGTAGACATCACCAAAGCTCGCAACCACATAGTTTACATCAGCTTTTGTTTGCCATCTAGATGGACCCCCACCCCCCCCCCCCACCCCTCCCAAAAATAAGAAACCTGCGTATCCCTGTAAAACATTTAAACGCCATGTGTCGTTCTGTGTTCTCTATTGCACTTGATAAGAAGATGCAGTGTTTCTTTAGAATAATTCCATGTGTGCAGTATTGGTCAGAAAAAAAAAAAATCACATTACAAGGCTTCGTTTATTTTGTTTTTTTTTGCTATATTTTCTGTCAATCCAGGCTAACTCTATCCAGGGTAATTTGATTAAGTACAGCACTTCAACAGAATAAACACCTTCTAGTACCTGGCAATCACAATTAAAACACCATCAGAAGCAATATATTTGTTAAACAGAGTTTATCATAAGGAATGTTTCTATAATTACATTTAATGTGGTTTAGAGATAGTAAGTGCAGCATATGAATTGTGAGATATAAATATATATATATATATATATATATATATATATATATATATATATATATATATATATATATATATATTGTCGATACAAACAACGAAAAAAAATGAAATGGGAAAAAAACAAAAACAAAAACAAAAACAACATGTTAGTAAGTATTTTAATGGTTTGGTCCACATAATGTTTTTAGGAATCTGCTGGTTTGGTGGGTAATTTAAACCTGGGTGGACAGTTTCATGAGTGATATTTCACATCTACACAAAAACACTGGACAGGGAGAATCAAAATTATCTTCATCACAAGCTGTATTCAGTCAGTTTATTTAAAGCAAAACAGCGAAGGATGTTGGAAATATTCTCTCATTTCTGCCTGTCTGGCCATATAAATGCTTAAACACACAATATCTTCTTTATGTAATCGTCATTTACATAATTCGAATAATGACACAGCTCTATTCAGTAATACTGGCAATGATATTAAAGTCTTCTTTCTTCACATATTGCTTCATAACCATTTAGCAAAAAAGTGAAAGAGTGTTCTATTTTTCTTATGTCCCCCCCCCCCCTCAAGAATGTAGTGGTCTTCACTGGATATTTTTTAAAAACATCCTTTGCAGTTAAAGCACAAAAACACATACAATTCTCCAGAACGTAATTAACTTTTTAATGTTGGGCTGTGATTCTTGTCTCCTTCCTTGTTATCCTTCATTAATGTGGTAAATACCTATTAAAAGACAAAAAGGGAACAAAAAAAAAAAAAGATTCAGCCAAATTTTTAAATTTTATTTTATGCTGTGGCAGTGTGCTCCGCTGCTGTGCATATCTTTGTGTTTCCTGTTATCTGTTATATGTGGATATAGTGGTGTGCAGGATATAAATGGGTCTGTGTAGCACAAGTGATTTAAATACATATTTAGGCACAGGGATTGCATAAGCACTTGAAGTGCAGATAAACTATGTAATCGAATGCGAGCACGAGGATTGCATAAATTAGTTCACGTGCTGGGATTCAAGTGAATAATTAATTAGTAATTGATTCCCAGCACAGCTGTACATATAGATGCACAAGTCACTCACTCGGGGTTGGGTGTTCGTGAGTGGAGAACGGGAGAAAGATAGAGAGAGAGATTAAAATCAGACAAAGAATAACAATTGCTTGATTAGTGTTAATCCACTGTCTATTTTTCCGTATTTATTTTGGCCAATGTGCCGTTTGTTTTGTGAGTCAGTGTTTTGTTCAAACCTTTTAATTAATTTGTTTAAATAGAATACTGAGCGTCGCAGCTTCTCAGTTTTGCCCGCTGTTGCTGTGTGTTTTGGTTTCATTTCCTGTCCTGACGTCACCCCTACAGCCAACATGTTCCCACATGCCCATCTAAAATATTTGCTCAACACAAGTAATCAAACATTAATTTGGAAATGGAACATTTCTTTAAAATTGGAAATGAAAAGATTAAATGACTGCACTGTGTAAGTGTTCATAACAGCCAGCAGATGGTGTGCTGGATATTTTACATATCAATTTCGGAAGCACTCAGACTACAGCAGGAAGTGCCAGAACTCACAGATTTTCACCCGTTTCTCAAGCGAAGCTAAAATGTCTGACAAGGGTTCTCACATAAAGCAGCTGTTCAGAACTGGACGCACCAGAAAGCACAAACTTGGTGATGACCATCATTAGGACAAGTGCATTTAGAAATGGGGCTGGGGAAAGGGGGGGTATGTTGAAGAACTTGCAACTCATGCTCCCTGAATCTACTTGTGGTGTGCCGTTTCTATGAACTCACTGACGCAACACAGTATTTCTCATTTGTTACTTACATTATTATTATAATTATTATTTTATTCGGCTTTTTGTTTTTACAAATGATGTCATCCAAAAAAAACAAATGCATTTAATTCACATACTACTTACGCAAACCCTGTGCCAATGCCTGGATTTCATTTCACACTATTGTATGTGCCATTTGCCAAGTTTTTACTCACCTGAGTCCATTTTTTATTACTGCTTAGCATCTGAACTGCAGCAATACAGGTGAAGAGCTTTTCAGAAGTGATATCTTCGGGAAGCTTGGTAAGATACTGAGCAATGTGAATGAAGTCCATCTGAAGGAGGACATCCTCGTACAGTTTAAGAATACCAAGACCTGTGCGAAAGAGAAACTCCTCTCCATCCCGACAGAAGACGTCCCAAACTCGACACGCCAAATCAAGAGGCAGGGACTTGCTATATAGTGTAAAAATCCTAGAAATGCATAGAATACTGTTGTTTTTATTGAAACAGGTGACATGCAATTGAATAATTATTAGATACTATTAGTTTTTAAATGTTTTTTTTTTAAATGTTTTTTTTTAATATAAACCCATGATTTCCCCCTTGTCTCCTTAAAAACTTGTAATACTTTATTCATGAAGCTAAAAGAAGGTCCTTGCGTTAAATAGTCTAACGCCTGTGCAGCTGCTAAGGCTCAGATCACAAACTGAACTGTTAAGAATAAATTAAGGAAATCGGAGTAGACAGCAGTAAAAGGTAGAGACCCAAGTAATATTTGGTTTCATCTCTATGGTCTTCACCTACCAGTCAATCAGGTAGATGTCTGGGGTCAGGTTGTAGGTCTTAAAGTGAACAAACAATCTTGGGAGATTTTCTTCAAAGAACACTTCAAATGCTGCAAAGTATTTTAGCATCTGCATAAAAAACAAGGACATTAGCAGGCTTGCTTATAGACACAAGTCTACTTCAAGTACTTATTTTTACGTATACTCTATCCTGCATAGCATGCCATGCATGGTTAATAATGTACATTAACAATCTATGGCTAAATCCTCACAGTTATCCATGTAAGAACATGACATCTCAACTTACCACAGTGGGTAAGCTGCTTGAACTCCAGACATAAAACTGAAATTTCAACCCCCCTCCCAGCAGTTATAGTACTTAGTTACTTCTTTCACAACCACATCAACTTAATGTTTAAACGTTGGACTGTGAGACAGTAGAACCGATGAAGTACTTGCACTGATCCACTGACTTATACTTAACTGCTGGTTGTCCAGGCAGAAGAAAAATGAAAGTCAAGTCTTATATTGAAAGCCATACCTTAATGCAAACTGTGAAACACTACTGTGCAGACAACTGAGCCTATACACTTGCATAGGCAGGAAGAGATCATTATAAATTAAACCGTTTACGTGAGTGTTTCTTACCAAGTCATGATCCACTCTGAAAAAAGCCATCTGACAAGGCTTGTTGAGAAGGTTGGCAAATAAAATGAAAGCATCAGCTTCTTCTAGATTGAGGATAAGCACAGCAGCAATGAAAGACATCCCTTGAACCTATCCCAAAACAAAACAAACAAAAACACACTGTGCACATTCATCTACAAACACAACCACACACCTACACACAATTTAAGGGCTTGTGTAAATATAGTTTAGTGCATAATAGGGAATACTACTATAGGGACTCATGTGTGGTCTGCGTATCACTTTAATAAAAAGCAACAGTAAAGAAAGATGTTCTGGATATTAAACCCTGTAATGAAATTACCTAGTTAATATGCAGCTAATTTCCCAGAAACAAATAGAACAATTTCAAAAGATGAGACAACTGCTCTGAAGTGATTGTCAGGGAGGATTACAGACTAATTACTAATACATTGAAATAAAAGCAGAAGATACACCCAAAATCATACAATCGTGATATACTTGAATTGAGGTCATTTACATGGGAAAAACAAGACTACTTACATATCCAACATCAGGTCTGTAACAAGTATAGGCTCCCAGCACACTATGCAAAAGGTCATGGTATGGACCGCCCTTTAAGAAAAATGAGTGCACATTAGGAACATTTATTAATTATTAATTATTACAATATTACAACAGGAGACAGAGATGTCAATACATGCGATACCTTTTGAAATATGAAGAGAGAGGGGAATGTGCGGGAGATGTCCAACTTTATCAAATCTAGACTGGATTCTCTGTCAGCACCGGATGCAACTGAATCTAGATTTTAAAAAAAACAAACAAACAAAAGTTATTTTCCTTTATACTTTCCAGTAAGACTTTTTTTTTTTTTTTAATTAAAAAAATAATAAAATATAAAAAACACCCTCACAATATGTACTGAGCTAATTTAATAGTGTTCAATACAACCTAGAAAAACAAATATCCATTGCAAAGTACCTACTTAGGCATCATTTGAAAGAGTGCTCTGCAATTTAAAGTATATATTAAAAGGTTAAAAGCAAAACCAAAGCTACGAACAGTCGCTTCCCTAATCACCACAGAGCTAGGACAAATGAACTGGAAATGCAAACACAAAGGGTTGATTGACAAAAGCAAAGTACAGGGTTAACAGGCCTGCTTCCAAAAAACTAGATTGGACAGTATGTTCTGGCATGCTGGAGTGGGTTTAGTCAGTGAAGTTGTCCAGAGCCACACCATGCAGTTCTTATGCATCAGAACTTGGACCTTGTATTAGTCAGTGTTTTGTGGATCTTGTGGCATTCAACACCCTCTTTTATTATTCTCCCTGTATTGTCAAGTATTACAAATCTCTTTATCTGCCTCAGAATGATTTTATCATACACAGATGTAGTAACTTCCACTACCCAAGGATCATCACAGATAACTTATTAAGCCTTACACTAAAGCTACTAATCATCCAACCAACAATTCATATAGCTGAGGCAGTCTGATGTTCATCAATGAATAAAGGCCAGGCCTATTTAATAGTTGCTACTAAACTTTGCTACAGTTACATGACTCCATGTCTCAAAAATGACTTGGAACAGGAAATGTTGCTCTTAGTGCATTGTGCTTCCCTATCCCAGAGTCTTCAACAAGCTGAAATCTCTTTCCCCCCACCCCATTGAACAAATTCCCCCTTGTACTGAGAACTGCTGAGACAGATGGAATGTGAATAGTTCCTCACAGTTTTAAATTTATATTTAAATATATATCTTTGTATTCATTGAAATAAGTTGTTATGAGTTCTCAGTAAAGAAGATTAAAATAGTTGGCGTGTTACTCATAGCCTTATACTAGCAAAACGCAATCATTATTGCAAGTTGTTCTTAGTAAATCTACATGCATTATACATTTAGTCTACGTGGGTTATCTGGACTTTAGGGAATTTAATAACAGAAGAGTCAGTCTTGATTTTACCTACTGTAATATTTATTTTGAGAAGGTTGTTACTGCTCCAACAGTCATGCAAACTATACAAATAAGAGCCAGCCCACGTCTATCCAAGAAAGCTCAATTACATAAACTATAATGACATGGCGAGGGATCTTGATTGGCAAAAACAGCATGTCTCAGATGAACTGCAGATGTTTAGGAAAGGAAAGTGTGAGTAATTACTGGCAGCAAAAGCTAGACAGATTTTTAATAAAGACAGGGCTGTTATATGCAGAACAACAAATAAACATAAAAACAAATTAACATTTAAAATGAAAACTGGGCACACTTGGAATAAGAGCAGGGCAGAAGATTTAGAAAAATATTTTTTATAGGGCATATAAAACACACCACATGAAATATAAATACTGAAGCCCTCCTTGCAAAGCCTTGCCTATGTTACTACAGAGCACAAATTCTGTTGATAAAATTAAAAAAAGCACACAGTCTGACAGAGTGTGCAATTGATTGCTGTGATTCACAAGAGACCCCTACTGGAGAAAGAAAAGGGCAGTTTGGTTCAATGAAACTAAATGAACCCATTGCGGTCCTATGTCAGACCAGATCCGACGTTACAATTTCTCCTTTCCAGTCCGATGTCAGACCCCGTCCAACGTCATCAAAACAGCGTCATACACAGGTCCCTATGATTTATCAGTATGCACTAGTATAAAGAGATACGTAATAAATAAAGCAAACAAGCACTGGGGCAGGGCTGGAGATGCAGTACTGAGTGTGTCCTTTTGATATGCAGTGCTGTTTAAACCTGTTTTACTGTGAATTAAAACTACTTTTAAACAGCGTGTGTAAAATAAACAGCACGTGTGAAAATAAATTAGACCTGATGTGCCTGACAGGCTCTGAATAAATGGACCGCAAAAGGGTTAAGGCAGATTTATCCATTTTGTAGTGTAGTAATTCACTTGAACCAATACCATTAGCTCATTTCATGTAAACTACAGAGACAGAACAGATTACAGCAAGTAGCACAATCTAGCTCCCCCAGTGTAGAAGCCTACTGTACCTTCAGCCTCATTCTCAGAACCGGTTTCACTGAAGCTCTTCCATCTTTCCTTAGCTCTGGATAAGAAGATCTCATAAAGTTCTACAAAGCAAATCCAAACAGATTACAAAGAGAAGTTCTAAAATTGTATTCCCCAGTTCATCAGAATACACAAGCAACAACAAAAAATATCCTCCAAACATGGAAGCAATGTTTACAACACATATACATTCCAGGGACACTAGTTAAACAAATGTGTCAATTTCAGAACTAATGTAATGGGTTTCCATTCTAAAAGTCACTGCCTCCTTATTAAACAGGAGGAAAGAAAATTAAATATATATAAAAAAAAAAAAACTATTGTAAATTAGCGGAGGCACATTTCATCAAGACACACAAAATCAAGCTCACCATGTGTAATATTGAGTTCATTTCCAACAGCCAAACTCCACACTTTTCCGCGAACACTGGGCGGAAGGCCTTGCCACCACAACTCTCGCACTTTTCGCGTATTGCGCCTGCCAAGAAAAACACAAGGATGTTCATTGAATTATTTTTAAAGCTGCAGCCAGCTGAAGTTGCATCAGTAGATTAATGAACTGGGAATAATTACTCACATGGCTTCCCAATTGGGAAGTATCTCACTGTTCCAAATCACCATGGCACTGGCAATGACTTCTTCCTGTTTATAACGTTCCTTCATTATTTTCTTCTTTTTATGGGCATCTTTCATTTCTGTGTAACAGACAGAACCTTTATTATTTCCTGTTTGTTTTTAGATTTGAAATATAATCTAGACCAAAAAATTCCGCAGTTCTGTGTTCTTTTCTAAACTGGGGATTTTAATAACAAACATCCTACAAGTCAACACATTTCTGCAGGTAAAAACAGGTACAACTGGAATTGGTGCTCCCTGATGCAGACTGTTTCAAATGATAATTGTAATGCAGTTTTTTCTCTGGTCTCCAGACATTACTTCTTTTTTTTTCTGTACTTCAAAAACATAGATTTATTCTTTCACGTACACTGACATGACCAATTTTGAGGTTTGCTGTTTTACTTGATGGGGGGACATGGATATAAACCCTTGAAGTTTAGCAGAAAAGGGGAGAGGCGGTATGGAGAAACTTTAGCATTAAATAAACCTGAATTAAGTTTTGAGACTCTAAGGTACAGACGCAGGCATCGCTTATAGTAGTAGAAGATTGTGTTCCACATAACTGAAAATAAATATAAAAACACCTCGTTTTTTTGCCTCTGCCACCATGGAATCATACTCATGGCGGTGACGCAGGGCTTCCTCAGCTGATTTTGCAGGAAGATTTCTGTAAGATAGGAAACATTCCTTGTTGAAAACTCAGTACTATCAAAGCAAAACATTGGTAATAATGACTGCTCGACACATTTTTAACAAAGTAGGCCTATTGACACAATTGTAAAAATAGATACAATACGTACACAAACAGTCAACAAAAAAGTAAGTTAGTTAAAAATCAAACAATTAAGGCAATACAATGTCTCTTATCTTTCATAAAGCAAGGACCATGCACCAACTAGTTTGAATGGGTACATTGTGACCGTTTCTTCTTGGTACAGACAGACAGTAAAGCAGAACAGAGCCTGTGATCGTGTACTCACGCAGGTCGGTCTTCCAGAATGAGCGCTGTGGTTGAAAGAGGTTCAAATTCAAGGTTTTTGCGTCGCGCTGACTGGGGTGGGAGATTAGCTGCTTTCCCTGTCCGTGCCTCATATTCCTGAATGAAGAAAGCACAAATGTAAAGGTTTCTCTTGAGAAAATGTATTTAAATGCTTTTTTTTTTTTTTATAAACCTCTATTTAGCATTTTTAAGTATAATTCAATATTACGTTGGGATACTGGTGCCTTTACTTATTTTGTACAGTTCTGCTTAAAATGTCTAATTACCTTAAAGTATGTTTAGGGAATATGGGAGCGGATTTATTACAGTTGGTATATTTCATGTGATGCGGATGTTTGTTGCTGCTGTCATGAGAATGAAAGTCACAAGAGCTTGCACATGCATTGGAATAAAGCTTTAATAAATTAATTAGTTACATTTCAGGGTTTAAAACAGAGACACCAACAAGCAAGTTTCCAAGATTTAATATATAAAAAAGAGAGTTTATAGACAGAGTTGGATTTAACAAGTAACATTAAGAACTGTTCTGATATCAGTTGTGCTTCAATCAATACCCAGATTGTTTTATGTTTCTGAAGTCTGTAGAGCAGTGGTTTTCAACCTCTGTCCTCAATTAACTAAACCCTTAAATGAACCAATAATTAGCTTAATTAGACCTTTTTAATTGTTCTCAGCTCCTAAAAAGTTGCAGGTTTCAAGTTATTTATAACATTTTATAGTTACAGTGAAATCTCCAACTGTTTAAGGGCAGAAAACAATTAAAAAGGCCTAATTAAGCCAATTATTAGCTCAATTAAGGGTTTACAGTGGTTAAGTAATTGAGAGCTCAGTTGGAATAAAAACTAGAAAGCACAGAGGTCCCCGCGGACCGGGGTTGAAAAACACTGCTGTAGAAAGTGTCCACAGAACTGCACTTAATATGGTTCCATTTTGTTTTCTGAAAAACACAGAAGTAGAACCAACTAAAAATAAACTATTCAGATGCATTAATATTACTGCCTGTTCATTTTCATTTCCCGAATCATTTCCGGTATTCAAAATGTAGTAACACAGGAGGAAAAGCACACTGAAGCAGCTCTGTTCTACTTTGTATGCAACTTCAGTTTTACCAAAACAAAAAAAAAAAAAACACACTGTACACAGCTTCCTTGTCCTGACAGTGAAATTAGCTGTTGTATTTGCTGAATATTGTTAAAAAAAGAAAGCATGAAAAGAGACAAAGCCAAAAAAGCTAATGTGACTCCATTGTTATACACACTGCACAGCTCAGATCTGCTGGAGGAAAGGGTTAGTTGTTATTCAGATTCCTGCCGCTTCTGCATTGTTGAACGAAAGCAACATAATACCATAGAGATAAGACAGGATGCTACTCATTGCTTGAATCAAACGTGTCTTTTTAAAACTGCAGGGAGCTCTGTGACAGCAAAAATGATAGATGCATAAAAAAACATAAGCTTTATCCATTGTTGTCAGTTAGTATGCCAAAACAATAAGCCATTCTGTTAACAACGGAAATATGGGAGCAGTCATTCACAGAGAAGCAACAAAAAACAAAAAACAAAAAAAACCTTCAACAACTCAGTAATTTCTTTGTGTCACAGCCATTACACATCCAGAAATATTTAACTATGCAATTTGTGGGCCACTGTTTGATCAAAACATTTCCCTCCTCTGTTATATCAATGCATTAAAAGTGCATCCTGTCAAGCTGGAATGTCTAACAAATGGGACATTAACTTTTTACAAGCCCTCATATTTATACCTATACATTCATCGCCAGCAGCTTGATCTGAGAATTAGACAGTACAAATAAAAAGATGGAGAAAAGGGAATGGACAAAGAACTTTGTAAGTCATGTCACCTCAGTAGTGTTTTCGGGGCCACGGACTACAAAGAAGGTCAGTCCTTTGGGGAAGCAGCTGGTTTGATTAATGACAGGAATGGGGTGAAGAGATTTCTGCTCACCAAGTGAAATGACCAGGAAGTCCAAGTGTTAAAGACAACAAGCAATGAGGAGTGGAGAATGGCAGTGCATATCAGACATGAATCAGGGACTTGTTTAATTGGCTAGAACTTGTGTGAAATACCACACTATTGTACACAGGGTTGACTTCCAAGACCCAATATGGTTCATAGCAGCTTTTAGAAGAGGAAAAAAATGACTTGGCTGTCATGACAAATTCAAGAGGAAGGAAGGATAAAGGGAAATTTATATCATTTTCAGCCTGTAGTTTCCCTCGCCAACATAATCATGAATACTTACTGTAAATAAAGCATTATAACTAGATTAAGAAATACAGTGAAATAAACACTTATGGCTTGATTTATCAACATACTGTATACCCCGCCTGGATAAACCACACAGCATGCTACAGCACTAGGGAATGCAATCCATGGCGATCACCCAATGCTGTAAACTGCTCTAAAAAAATCCAGATTGTGGCCGATAGGTTGATCAAACCAACCCCTTAGTTCTACAATTACTGAATGCCACTAGCAGTTTTAGCAATCCCATTTAAACAATACTTTTCTGTGTATATAACACCCATTGCTTTATCGCTGTGGTTAATATTTATAAAGTTAGGTTCCCAAACGGGGAACAAAAAGTTGATAGTCAATACACTTAGAAATCCATTATTACTATTTTACATTTATAATATCATGTAGACATTACACATTCAAGGCAGATGACTGTCCTCACACAATTATATATAAAAAAATAACAATGTTTTTACCCTATGAATAAAACTAGCATGGTTTAGTGATGATGCATTCTTAAATGCAACCTTGTGCAAGGAGTGGTTAGTGAATATTTCAGAAACAGTGAACATGGCATGGTTTCTTTTATTTATTTATTTATTTATTTATTTATTTAATATATTAAGAGCCCAGTTTTACTATTTCCATTAGTGTCATGGCATCCTCTCATGCTAGTATGAAAAATGTGAAATGCAGACATTTTAAGTCGGTTATGGAAATGATTACTTAGCAGTTCCATGCACAGTCTGAAAGATGACTGAAAAAAATATATATTAAATTCCATACCACTGTGCTTAAGAGATTTGGTGTAGAAACAGATGCAAGACTGCAGGGGTTACTGTCCTGATGAAAAAAACAGAAGTTTGTTCTCAGTCAGTGATCAAAGAGGCACAAAGCCCAATAAAAACATAGCACTGTATCAGAGATGTATCATTTCCATCTGCAATAGAAATTAAGACAGTCATTTACCAGTAACTGGACCCCAATGCTGGAACATGCCCCCATTTTGTGTACTGAATTCTTAATTTGTTTTATTTTGCTAATGAAGAAAATTTTCCTACTTTGCTTCCATTTTTTTTTATTTTGAGTGCAATCTTCAAACAACTTCAGAATGTTGTTTAATATTACGAGATGTGAGAAATATATAAAATATGATGTTTAAATATGGTGCTCACATTAAAAAAACAAAAAATGCAAGTAGGGAAAGGGGCTGTAAAATAAAAAAAGAGAAATTGTCTACACAGGATTCTGTACAGATGGAAAAAGAAGAATGTCATAGTAAATATTTCATTTTTCATATTTTTTCATTTTAGACCCTTTCCCTTTAAAAACACTGTGCAAGACAATAGTGTTTTCTAACTGTAGCAACCCTGTTCTCACCTCTAGCTGTAGAAGTCATAACATTAATTATAATTGGCAATATTTTATTATCATCCAAAACACCAACCACCAATACTATCATACAAAGGAAAACAAGAAAATATACAGTGATTTATACAATGCTGCCATTAATTAAGCGAGAGGGAGATAAGAGAGCAATAAGCAAAAAGAGTTTTAAAAGATCAGCGTAAACTTCATTATCCAGAGTGCAGTGAAGGCGAGATGAAGAAACAGTTGAAGACACAACCGGGCAGATGATGTATTACTGTAAATTGTACTTTTTATTTCAGTTAGTAAACTATACAGCAGTGCCTACAACTGAACACCCAATTGCATACAATTTGCTTAGGAAATGAATAGCTTATCCTGTACAGTTTAGTAATTTATACCATAAAGTACTACTGTACTGTATTACAGAAAGATGAGCAGTGTGCGGTGAAGTGAGGATTGTCCCATTTGGTATATGGGTATATCGGTATTCATTACTTCAATTCTCTAATAAGCAAGCACATTCTGTTTAAATCTCATGTACAGTACTACTGGGTGTATAAAGTAAAAGGATACATAAGACTATGCACTGCTGTACATCAGGGGACAATAAGTATAATACACTGGTCAATGCAACAAACACATATTCCATTGAAATCTTTTTTTTTTCAGTTTTTTCAGAACGATATTTACTATAAACCTGTCCAAGACAGTTCAACCACTGCACAATTTTTTCCTGGGTCTTGTTACTGTACCTAAAATCAGCATCTTGCATGGGTATGAAAGTGGCCATATAAAATCCTTAAGAAAACATTTCTCACAATCTGCTGCACAGTGAAAATCATCTGGCACTGGCCCAGGTTATAAAACAGCTCTGCTGTTCTTTAGCAACCGTTGTCATGGTTGGTTTAGATTTAAAAAATGGCTTGATCAAAATAAGTTTCAGGCCTGCTGCTAGCGATCACTGCTAAATCCACACATACAGTGGGTTTGAGGCTTCCACTGTGTAAACAAAGAACAGCTGATTAAACAGAAAGGTCAAAACTACAGGTCTATTTACTGTAACAATATACCGATATCAGAAAATAATAGTAGACCTAAGTGCCTAGTATTCCTGTGAATGAGGCATAGATTTTCAAATCAATACAATTGTAGGCCTTCTTAAAAAAACAAAAACAAAAGCAAAATAGAGGAGTAGAGTCCCATCATCATACGTGTTAAACATTTTTTTTTCCCCTCATCAGTGCTGCTTTAAAAAATACCTAATCCAGATTAACCATAGCCAAGCTCTTCAATCGATTCCAGTTAGAACCTCTAGCCATAAGAAAAACACACATATGGAGAAGGGGTAGATATATTTTAAGTAGTATTTTCTAGATGAAAAACTGGACCGACTAAAGCCACAATGCTCATGGTACAACATTTGACATACAGTAGCCAAAAATATACAGAGAAACAGAGAACAAACTGAACTTTCTCCCTCAAGGAAGAAACCCTATTGGCAAGGCTCGAAGTTAATGTATTTGCTACTAGTTTTTTTAAGAAGTAGCATTTTTCTGATCCCTTACGCTGCAGTTTATATAACCAACCCTGAAGGAACACGTACATAATTAACAGTATTAGTTTTTTTAAACACGTACATTAGTATCTTTCATAAAGCGGGAAACCATTGCTAAAAGAGCTTCCCGACAGAATGCTGAGGTTTGTACCGCCTCATGTAGATATGAGGCCCACAATGCAAATCGTACTGGACAGTAGAATACAAATACTGTACCTACAGTAGCAATACTTGTTATATATTTTGCACTGTCAAATTATAACTTACACACATACCTAACTAAAGTCACTGTTTAATAAAACGAACCCAGGGTGTGTGTGTGTGTGTGTGTTTTTTTATTTTATTTTTTTTATCTTGGTTGATATCCCTTATTCTGTTATTACTTCTTAGTTCATTTCTTCACAATCGTAGAGCATGTTAAATGCAGTGAAAAGGCAGGGTGCAAGTATACATATTTATGAACAAACCAGTTAGTGTAACACGTTGCATGAAACTTTTAAATGTAGTGGTACCACGTGGAATTAGCTTTCATTTTCAGAACAGCTTGGTTGTGGTTGTCACTATAATATAGAAGGTCATACAATGCAGGATTTAATGACAATGGGGCACAAATTACTTTTTTTTTTTTTTTTTAAATCGGTCTTTATAGGTGTGCATGAAATCTCAGTCAACAACAGAAGACATGAGGGTAATTTCGTAGCACTTAATTTGCACTGATGAAACACAACTTGGTTAACCATACTGATGGCATATCAAATACTTAGATGGTTGCATTCTTGTAGAACTTAAGGACAAAACTAAATATTGACAAGAAACTGCATTAGTTCCATTACTTAGTTGAGTACAAGGTGGTTTCAATAAATACTTTGATTGAAATATGGGTCTGCTATGTGATAGTTTGGGATATTCAGTCTATTTAAAAACAGTAGGTAGGTGTTTAAATATATATTTTAATTATTAGTCGAATAAACTTCTGCCGAATAAGACAATTTTGCTAGCTACTTTACGGGCAGGTAGCAAATCCTCATTACTGCCTTAAACAGTTAACTTCTAGCCCTGATAGTGATCAGTCAAGCACACAGTGGCACTGGAACAATTTTTAAAGTGGGGGTGCTGAAAGCCATTGAACAAAACTGTAACCCCAAGTTCCAGTGTCCTTGCAAGCATACTGCAGCTGCAATCACATCCTGCCGAGGTGGAAGAAATGTGAAGCGCCTCAACAGCCAACACTGCAGCTGGGAGATTAGCTTGCCAAAAGAATCTTCCTCCTGACCCTTTTTTTTATTTTCCCCCTCCTCAAAAGAGCAGCCAGAAATGTGTGGGTGGTTGTGTGATTGTTCCAGCTGCTAATTGCAACATTACAGATTCGACACTACCAGTAAATTAATGCACGACATTAACCTCAGGCCACATTCTACTACAGTACACCATAGGAGTGTGGAAAAGGTCTTGCAGCAGTTGTAACACAATAGAATTCCTACGCCTATCTGAAGATCTCTGCAATACAATTAAAAGATACCTTTGCACAGAATTAGTTCTTCATGGAAGCTGCTCATTAAATACTAAAAAGAGGGGTGAGACGATTCATCACTTTACAACACGATATACCTTTGTGTTTGTGTATCGTGATACAAACTTGAAATGAGTAGCTTACAACAGACAAAAATGTATAAATGACTTAATAAAAAGTTAAACAATTTAGAGAAAAAACGAAAATAAGATAAAAACATTAATAATAATTCCAAATAACAAGAATTGTTTTTTCTTTTCTTTTTTTCTGTATTCCATTGCTAGCAAGCAGTGAACACTGACACTCTACTAAAAGCTTCAGATCAGGCTGCAGAAATGCTGCCTGGCCAGTGGTAGTTGAGACAGCAGTGATACTGGGCAATGGCAGTGTCAAGGAGGCGGAGACAGCCTGGCTTGATTGTTGTGGACAGAGAGAAATCAGGAAGCAAGCAGTGTCTGTAAACTCTTTAAAATAAACAATTTCCTTTGCTACATATGACACTGTGGTTTGTCAGATTATGTATGTCATCACCCTACAGGTATTACAGTACAGTAATGTGCACAATCATTTTTGGTTGCTTTCTTGTACTGTAAAGGAGATACATTGATCACCAAAACAGAATGGCATTCAGAAAAAAATAGACCAAGAATAAAGCGGAAGCAAAAAGGCACACAATGAGGATGTAATACACTTAGAGCAGCATGGAGCATATTTATAGAGCTTTAATATTTTCTATTGTAAAGTGAAAACCTTTACTGAAATACCAACCTGCTGAATAGTCACTGAATCCTTCTGAGGGTTCTCTCTCAAAGGAACTTTTCCAAACAACTTCCAGCCAGGAGCACTCTGGGAAGGAGGCTTGGGGTCCTTCGTCTTCCTGGAAAACAAGCTTCTGTGGCGGGAAAACAACGGATTTAAGAGTGGGAGGGGGAAGAGATATTTGGCTACAGAACACAACGATACTGCAAGATTATCCAATTAACCACTTCTGTGCTACGGACGTACCTGGTACGTCATGATTTAAAAAAAAAAAAAAAAAAAGGTTGGTTTGCCCGAATGAATTTAAAACAATCTGTGTTTAACTTTTGTTTTCTTTTCAATGAGGATTATTAAAAAGTTTACCTTTAATTAGTAGCTGTTTTATCGAGCTGTGCTTCATGAGATCAGCTTTGAAGAAAACAGCTGACTATTTGTTTTGTTGAGGTTGACAGTTGAGGAAGATACTTTCCTGCTCCTGATCACATGACACCATTGTAAAATATACAGATTGTGTGTGTGAGGTCCCGGTCCCCCCCCCCCCCCCCCCCCCCCCCCCCCCCCCCCGTTCCCCCCGAATGGGGGCAAGGGGGTTCCCCCACCCCGTCCATGCTTCCAACCTGAGGAGAACCACTTAAAGGTATCTGGAGAATCACACTGTTATTAAACTTTTAATTGCCAATTTTTTTTTCTATGCTGTTCTGTTCTGTACTAGGTCATTTGTTTTACAGCCATGTGTTTAAGGGCTTTTCCCTCTAACCTTTGACTGCCAATGATGTTCCAGAATGTGAAGAGCAGGCCAAGGCAGCAATCTTTTACCACAGCATTATTACATTCTGTTTAATATCTAAAAGGACCTCTCCAGCAAAATACCCATGAAGCAGTGCTGACCAGGCAATTACAGATTCTGTATACTTCGTATGTATCATCAGCCTCTTCATCACCCTGGCTCAAAGGGTTCAAATAGAAGTTGCAGAAAGCACCATTACTGTGAAGCCATTGGACTCTACTGCAATTAGATAATGGGGACCACTCATTATGTCATTTGTATTAACGGGTTAAGAGCAGCATACAAACTGTCCCACAGTTAATAACCAAATACACAAGACTATTAACATATGTTGCTACACTGTGCAATAGTAAAACAATTCTGCAATTAGAATTAAAGCTAAATGCAATTCCTCATTTAAATGCCCTTAAAATAATTTGCTTCCAAACTGGATACAAATCAAAACAAGTTACTGTGCCTGTGGAGCGGTACAGTATGTAGTACCAAAATAATTCCATAGATTTGGATGAACAGAATAAACTCTTAATAAACAATATATTTGTTTTTGACTGCATAAAAAAGCTGCTGTTTGAATTTTCATCAGAAGTACTGTAGGGGTGATTAAATACACTGTATCACAGCATATTGATTTAAAGCACTACTCAGGCTTGTTACAGTCAACAAGCTGAAAACTAATCTGGAATCTGTCCATGTGTTGCTTCATTCCTCCCTGTTAAATGTAACCCCCCCCCCCCCCCCCCCCCCCCCCCCCCCCCCCCCCACATGACACTAACAGTAGCAGCCTTAAAAAAAATAATTTTCACAAAATACAAAAACAAACAAAAAAAAAGAGCAAATAAGATCTTTTAGCTTCTGGCTTTGAAGGAGAAGATGCTTTAAGCAAAATAATTAAAGATCACAGGACATTTGAAATTATCAATCCGTATGCCTCCTATTTTCTGTTCTGAATGCCCCTTTGTCTAAACTCCATTTGTGACCCCTGGTCCTGAAAAAAGAAACAAGGACCAAGGGTCACAAATGGAGTTTAGACAAAGGGGCATTCAGAACATAAAATAGGAGGCACTTTTTTACACAGAGAATTGTGAGGGTCTGGAATCAACTCCCCAGTAACGTTGTTGAAGCTGACACCCTGGGATCCTTCAAGAAGCTGCTTGATGAGATTTTGGGATCAATAAGCTACTAACAACCAAACGAGCAAGATGGGCCGAATGGCCTCCTCTCGTTTGTAAACTTTCTTATGTTCTTATGCATGAGCAGTAGGCTACTGTACAACAAATGCTACTGTACAACACACTTCCAGTTTCATGGTGCAATATCATGCAATGGCAGTAGTCAAACAAAAGCTAAAGATTCAAAAATCTTATTTTCCTGCTTCAAAACACAGCTGTTCACAGCTGGTGTACAGAGGAATACCACATTCTTAATTTTCTACATATTGTTTCACTGCAAAGGTGACCTTTCTTTAGTTCTTCAGTGGCAGCTGGGTTACACCAAGGTAGTTAAAGTATAAAAATATATACTGTATCAACTGTATACACCACCAAGAAAACATGGAGTTTTGCTTAAGCCCTGCAGAAGCATCTTAATACAGAATACAAGACAAGGGCAGGTTATTGCTTGATGCTCCACGGTACCGCTGAAGTCAAGAGACGGTGCTATGGGGTCTGGTAACTCATGTGAGTAGTGCTGGGATAATTAATCGAGTTACTCGAGTGCTTGCGATTATTTTAATATATCGCCTATCTTTTTGGTACTCGAGTACGCATTAACAAATACGTGCATTCCAACATGGCGGTGCGTGTAGCAACGTATCTGCCGCGCTTGGAGAAGATTCGCATGTTCAGTGCAACGTCTGTAAAGACAAAATGAAATACCATCACAGCACCACTGCTTTACTTCAACACCTAGAAAGAAGCAATGACCGTGTTTCTGAACAGAGGACGAGCGGAGTCAAGCGAGGAAGAGTCTTGAAGTAATATTGATAAGAAAAGTCAATATGATACAATACGATGCCGTTTTGGGCTCACATACTTTTTCATTCTGATGGCAACAGGAATTACGTGTTTATTTTAACACATAGCAGGGGATTTAGTTTTTTTAATTTAGAAACCTGAAAATAAAATATACATTTATCTCTTACAATGGTATTGAATGAAGCACAGTTTGCTACGCTTGTGTCTTTTTTATAAATTTGTACAATTTAAAAATGGGTGGGAAACCAATTCATTTTAAAATTAAAAAAATAACGTGACATATTTTACATTTTTTATAAAGCCATGAACCAAAATATACTTTTATAATGAAAAGCTTTTTTTAGATTGTACGGATTGAAATTAAAAAAAAAAAAAAAAATGCAACTAAGCCTACAAATCAGACAGGCAACCTCAGACTCAAAACTACACTCCCCACTTAGAGGAACTTCCAACAGTAACTTAAAAAAAAAAAAAAAAAAAAAAAAACACACAATTCTCCAAGTTTCTCCTGAGCTGTGTGTGCAGAATAGAAACTGTCAACAAAGTCAATTTAAAAAGCAGATCAGCTAGAATTCTAAACCAGCAGCATACTGATCAAGCGCTGCCAGCACCTGATATTGTAGGACTGTTTTGTGTTAAGAGTTGTTCAGCTTGTTTCCTTAAATTCCAACCCCACCCAAAACATTGACGTGTACAGAACATGACCTACCACGAAACAAAAACAAACAAAATGCTGTAACTTATTTATTCACTTTCAAAAAGCTTTTCATTCTCAATAGCAAAAGTTTATCTACGCCTCGAAAAAGTTCAATGCCTAAAATAACCGGAGTAGTTTGACATATTTTTTTTTTACAATAGAATAATGTGTGGCAGGATTTGAATGTAAACAAATAGATAAGGATTAAACAGCCAGTGAAATTAACATGTGGTTTGTGTGTTTTTAAAACAGTGTATGCTTATTTGTGAAGTTTCTAATCCTACAGGCTGTTACTGTGTTTTATTTATTTATTTTTTCTTGGTTGTCTGCATTTCACATGCTTTCCAGGCATTATGGTACTGTATGCCTATCAGTTATCCTGGATTTTTTCCAAGATGGTGATGTTTGGAAGGTACTTTACAACAGTATGGCATTACTACAGCATTCCAATGAATATGAAAGCAAGCTGAGAGAGAGAGAGAGAGAGAGAGAGAGAGAGAGAGAGAGAGAGAGAGAGAGAGAGAGAGAGAGAGAGAGAGAGAGAGAGAGAGAGAGAGAGAGAGAGAGAGAGAGAGAGAGAGAGGAGAGAGAGAGAGAGAGAGAGAGATGTATAACTAGGAAAATGTATAACTGGGAAAACAAATCGCTTAAAAACAGTGTAATTACTGTACACTTATTAGCAAATTAAAGCAAAACATTTCTCTTGAAAATATTAAGAGCCACTGGAAATTTTGAATCAACAGAGACATCCAGTTCTTTTTAAAATATTACCCTATTCTGAAACAACTGTAAAGGTATATTCTCAAACAAGATTTTTTTTTTTTTTTAATTATAACAATTCTGTAACTTAAAATGCTGTGGCTTCTAGGACAGAGTAATCAAGGAAATGGTTTTGCTCTCAATTTTTTAGTGCTGAGAGTGTAATAAACAAGCTTATTGCCTTAAACGCTAATCCAACAGATCTTTCACTTCTCCTCAGTATTTGAAGTCAGGCCAACATGACAAGGATCCAACAACATATTTCCATCTGCACCATGAAACTTGTAGGTAAAACTCAATTTCATCTCGTCTGACTGCAGATTGGAGATTTTGAAACATTACACAAAAGTCAGAGACCAATGTGTATCATGCTTTTGCATTTGCTAGTTTGAAATTAATTTACCAGTACAATATAATGATTTAAAAATTTTACAAAATCTGGATTTATACTACTGTAGCAGTAGGAGATTACAGGCTTAGTACAGGTCAAAAGCTGTGCTATTAAATAGAAATGAAGAATAATGACCCACGGTACATTTCTCAAGAAAGAACAAGCACAAGCACCTTCCATTCCTACTGTAGTGAACCCGACGCACGGACCAAAATCCAGCTAAGTATATTGGAGAGGGGTGTGTCTGTGCATGGACCAGTAAAGGGACTGGTCAAGAACTGCTGAAAAATGCTGGTGTGTAAAATTGTATTAAAGGCAAACACACGCCCATGAGGTAACAATGGTGATTACAACCCTTTTAAAACCACGTATCATTATCACTTCAGAAAAAAAATAATGTTCAGCGCAGCTTCTCATATCATTAACCACATCTCTGTACATCCTAACAAAACATTGTGCAGCCACTGTATTTAGAAGGAATGAAAACGAAGAATATAAAAAATAGGCTTATTTGTCTGTTAATACTAATGCATTAGGGATTTTCTGTAAAATGTTCAGCATTTGGAATTAAATCCTATTGTTAAGTTAACAAAACAAGACTACAGTAAGCCTATACATTTATAAATTAGTCCTACACAGGAAAACCATATTTTAGTATAAACGTGGACATTCCTGTAAGATACTAAGGGCCTCATGCACTAAACAGCTGTTGTCTCCCAGGTACATTGAAAAATAAGCAAATGGGCTTTCACTGAGTTGGCATCTTGACAATCACTATCATAGCATTCTCTGTCTAGTAGTGCTAAGAGGAGGGGCTTGTCTTCTTTGTTGCATTTACAAAAACAATAGAATATGTTACGTTATATTAAAAGACACGCATTGTAATGCCTGGGTCACATTGACCTGCATGGTGGTTCTAGGTAGAACTGTTTATAACTTTATAATTTTTGAGATTCTGGCTATCAAACACCATCAGGATATTTAATTCATATATTTAGGAAAAGTCAAAAACGGACATGCACATACAACTTACAACGGAAGAGTAATTAACACTTTAAATGCAAAATGGGTCACAATGACCCACATGGCGGTTCTAGTGGTAAATTGGCATACAGTAATATGATACTGTCTAAGATTCCTGACTTACTAAATATAAATCATGTACATGTAATAAAGGCAATACCATGCAAACTCGGGTGGGTTTTTATTCCCTTTAGAAACAAAAGTGCATACAGGCCCTCCTGTGCAGAGCTCTTTAAATGATGTACGGTAGTAATCCACCCACTGCCAGGGCCTTTTCATTCTTCTGTAAACAGATCTGGATTTGGGCTGCTGTCTGGCAGCTGACTGTTCCAAGTCCCATTAAAACATTTCAGTGTGGTTTTCATAAGAACTAATATAGTTGAATATAAGTCTGAATAATAAAACAGGGTTACAAAAGTCCTTTCTTTGAACTCAGCAGAATTCATAACAAGACAGTACCCAACACAAACTGAAACACAATTTGATTGTCAGGCTGCAGGGTCACTCTTCCTGCATGATCAGCTCTTTCCATTAAATTAAAAAAAAAAAAAAAAAGTTTTGTTCTGTCAAATCACATGTTTCCAAATAATAATATTCTGTGTTAAAATGAGATTCAGATCCCAAACTGAACGTTTTATTTTCATCTTTTTGGCCAGTAGCCTGTGGTCATGAACAATGTGAAGTGAGCAATGTAATTTGCACTTGGTAGATGCATTTTTATGAAAAAAGTCAAACTGAATTATTCTACATTTTGTAGGCTACAGTATATCATTTCTGAATCTCCAGAATATAAAAACATGAATAACTGGAAAATAATTCTTACAAACTGTAACTATCTATCGCATATTGCATAAGTGATCATTAAAATAGTGCAAAGCTTTTACTTTTAAACTACAATCACATAATATTATGATAAGAACAAAAAGCACAACTTAAAACTTGTAGCTTTTAAAACACAACTATTGTTTAATAGAACTGTGCAAAAAACAGGACCCTTCAATTACCAGTGTACCGATGAGATTTGTAAAGATGAATTTTACAGCCTTTTCATTATGAGAATTGTAAATCCGTTATCAGCTCACAAGAGACAGACTGTAACCATTGCAATTCACTTAAATTGCAGCAAAGATAAGACTGAAACAGGGAGGTGTCGACTTATTTTATCACACCCGTTCCATTCCAATTAGGGTCTACAAAATGTCCTTGAGATAAGGATGGGGAAACATCTAGCTGCACATACTGTAAGCAACACCTACAGTACAGCACCAGAATGCTCGGCAAGGCGGACAGAAGACTATTAAATCACCAAACATTTATTCAGAAATAAAAAACTTGGCTTGGACTTTGTAATCTTTACTTTTAAGAATAAATCTACACAGTCACAATCTACTGTACAGTAGCAACAACACTCAAATCAACAGCTGCACATGTCTAAAAGAAAATGTCAGACATGCCAAGCATGCGATCCACAACCAATCTGTACCCAGGGGTAAAACGCCACCAGTGCTGGGCAGCTTGAGTGGACCAACAGCACCTTTCACTGCATACTGTAAGGAAGCGAAATCCCTTTACTAATGAAAATGGTGTAAAAATGATGAACAGCTGGTAGTTGGAAAAAGTACAAGTAACAAAATCTACATTACTACCTGGGCACATGTACTTCATCACATTTAAACAAGATTTAAGAGTGGGTAAAATGTCAATACACATACTGTACTGTACAGTACTTCTAATTACCATGACACTGAACTTGAAAAATTAACATTTGCCTCAAAACAACATTTACTTCTGAAAACAAATGTACAACTTGATACTGTCATTAATACTTTTAAAACAATACTACATCAAAATTAATGCAAACGGTTATATTGCTTTGTTTGCTGGTCAATACTGTAGCTCCATGGAAATTATATTTCTGTTGCAGATCAAAAGATCAGTAGGTATCTATTTAAAGTCAAGAAAAAGGTCCCTTTCCATGTTGGCACTAATTTGTGAAGTTAATTCCTTTTAAAATACCTGAATATTATACAGCAAACAAAGTAGCCACAGATGAAATTGTCAGGGAAATGGCACCTCTAACTGAATAAAGTATATGAAGTAAGACAGAGGAGTAGTGGTGGCAGTAAAGTCGAGAAATCATCTGTAAATGCCTCATTGATGGGGTCTGAAAAACAGTTGATGGTTAAAAGAATTGACCATGAAATGCTTGATTTTACTTGAGGATCACAGAATACGGGGACCAAAATTTGAAAATGTGGGGTGTTTAGATATGGAAAAGCTATATTCAAATGGAATGCAATATTTAATAAATCTCATCTAAATCAAAAAGGGTTTGAGAATTGGCCATGAAGGTTGCAACACACAGAACTACACCATATAAGAGCAAGGTAGAACAATAACCTCTATGCCAGATGGCCAGAACACTGTGACAGTCCATTTAACAACAACCCACCATGTGTTGCAGACAATGTCTCCCTCAGGCAGATCAGGCATAAAAATCATAAAATCAAGGCCAACTGTTTTAATGCCACTGTACCAGTGTTATTTTTCAAAGATGTGTAACACTCTTCTGGCCCTAGGGATATGAGTTTCCAACATGCCATATTAATTTCTCAATTGTTATAACAACATCATCTGTAAACCTCACAACTATACTGGACTACCTGGCACCCAACTGTATCAGTACTTGCATCACCTTGTACTTGCACTGAACTCCTCCACACTTTGCTGTATTCTACTACTGCTCTCAATCATAATTATATTTTCTGTATCTTGTACTTGATTTTACTCTTAAAGGTAACCATGATGTCGTTTTTGTGTAATTGCACCTATTTGAAATCATTCTTATGCTTTTATTGTACTTACACTTAATGGAAATAACTCTTATTCTCTCATCTGAATTTGCTCTCACTACTGATTTTACTGTATTTTATAACTGCTCTTACCTGTAATGTCATATGTTGTAATGTGATACTTTGTAACAACTGTAAGTTGCCCTTGTTAAGGGTGTAGGCTAAGAAAGCAAAATAAATAAACAACAACAACAACAACAACAACAACAACAATAATAATAATAATAAGTTCTTCATTTTGAACTCCATCTATCCGAAGTAGCAGTTTGTCCCGAATAAGTATCAGAGATTTGGGGGGGGGGGGGGGGGGGGGGGGCAGACCTCCACAGACCTCACACCCACTGACCAGAGAGAATACAAGTAGAATTAGTCTTTCTTTGAACTTAGATATGACTGCATGATACATGCTGTTCCTGCATTTAAACTTATAATGACCGGATATTCACATAAGCAGAGTTGACAATCAGCGTGCAACACTAGAAAACAACATTTTTACTGTCTGCTGAACCTTTATGTTCCGTATTTAATGACCCTCAACCTCTCTAAATAAATACACCCAGAAATGTGCAGGACACCACCAGATGCACAAAGCAATTAAAACCATTTATTAAAAAAAAAAGAATTAAAGTGTCATGGTGCGCTGATCAAGGCCACGGATAGACAGTCGCGTAGGATCTAAGTATATAAGCTGCAACTGCAAATTTAAAACATTTATTTTACCTGCTAAAAAAATCTGTGATTCCAAGCTTTTTGGGTTTCAGTTCCTGATGAGAGGAGGCGTCTGCAGCAAGAGTCAAACCATCAGGCACGTGATCAGGGGCGCTCTGTCGACGGCTAACTTCAAAGGTGTTCCTTGAACTTAAATTGACATCCATGAACCTGACGTCATTAGTGTCATGCAGCGCGTCGGTGCCAAAGCTTACTTCGGAATCCCCTGAGCTTTCTGGAGTGGCTTCGCAACTCAGACAGAGTCTACTGTTTTGGTTAGTCCTTAGTTCTAATGAGCTCGGATTACTCTCCTCACTTACATCGTCCTCCTTGACGTTGGACTCATTTGGTTGAAGTGTTTCGTCTTTAGGCCTCATATTTTCAATGTCTAATGCTCCAGATAGTGTGGTTATGATTTTGGGAAAGGGGTCACAACACTCTGTTGTAGTCTCTGAGGGGGGAACCCCAGTAGTACCAAAGTCATCATCTTCTGGACAGAAGCCCTTATTAAAACCGTCCTCTAATGCAGGTTCTAATATTAACTTTTTTATTTGCATATTTGAAACAGCAGCTGCCTCGCCAATGCACTTTGCCGTGTTGCTATGCAAATCTAGTTTGTCAGGTAGCAACGCGCATTTGTTTACAATCAACAACCCACCGTTTACCAGTTTCACTTCTTTCTCAAAAAGCGCACCTGAAGGTTTGTAAACTGAAGAATCACAGCCAAAAGAGACATCTTCGTTGCAGCTAGGGTAGATGTCACCCGTTGCACAATCCGCATCTCCGTTGGTTAGCTTCATGTCTGCCGGATCGACCCAACCAGTGCAGTTTAGCTGGTGCTTGCTATCATGTGATCCAGAAAGCGGAAGCACAGACTTTGCCCCAGTCTTGGGATTTAAAAGACTATTGTCCTGTTTCTCGGAAACGCCATCAGCCATCCTTCCGCATTCACGATCGCTATCTGGAGCAGCGTCGATCAACATCCCGGTTCTCTTTTCTTGCTTGTCAGCAGTGCAATTTGGAGAGCAGGTCGGGGTCCTCTTACAACCCACTCCCGTTGCATCTGATCCAACCATTAGCTGTTCTGATGACGCAATAAACCCGTTTACAGTGCCATCACTGCATCGCTCTGTAATGAAACAGCTGTCTTTAACCCCGCTAGGAAGACACTCCGAGTCTGTAACACAATCTAGCCTTTTATTACCCGCCAGAGCAGCCTTGTCTTCGTTTACATTCCTCCCACTGGCAATATAAACATACCCTTTGCCTGGCAGCACAGAATTCGTATCTTGTGAGAAGGTTGGCTTTTTGTTTTCATTTAGTAATAAAGCCGGCATGCCGCTTTTGCACCCAGTAAGGCTGCTGTAGGATGCGCTCTTCTGTTCGTTTTCGTTGACATCGACAGACAAAGCCATCAGGGAAGCTCCATTTTCTGCTCTTTCCATTTCATTCACAATCCCCTCACAGCCCCATTACAAAAAACGCTGCAGCTGGGCAGCCTCGGATAGGTTGGTTCCTCTTTTCCCTCGGCCCTGAAATGCGTGGTCATTTTGAAATATTTGCAAAAGAATAAACGGTATCAAAATCGAATGCTAATATCGATACCCTTGGCACGGAACACAAGAGCCAGTAGCTGTTTTCTTTCGTTATTTTCTGTTCTGTTATTGTAGTTATCTGTCGACCGGCAGCCCCTCCTTCAGCCTATGAAGGGAGCCATTTTGAAATGCCTCTTTCCATTTTCCCAAGAGGCCAAGTGAAGGAATAAAGTAGTGAGTCACAGCGTCACCTGCTGTGCAAAGTGGCAAAACATCTGCCGTTCAAGCTGTCACAGTTAGAAACACTGTACGCGCTTACCTTTGAAGGTCAGACTGTGACAAACGTAGAGACAAAGATA
Source organism: Polyodon spathula (assembly GCF_017654505.1). Classification (NCBI taxonomy): domain Eukaryota; kingdom Metazoa; phylum Chordata; class Actinopteri; order Acipenseriformes; family Polyodontidae; genus Polyodon; species Polyodon spathula. Next base: position 13,297,054 of record NC_054543.1, read on the forward strand.
ATTCTTAATTCTTAATTTAGAATCGAAACAGTCCTGCTTTTCCTGCTGAAAAAAACAAACAAACAAACAAACAAAAAAAACTGTGATTCCAAAACCCTGGAGATTGAATCTGATTAGTACAAGCCACATGTTTTATTTTTCCTAAAAATCTTTGACAAAATTCAACTGTAGTTGTAAAGCAGGATTCTATTTACCCTTATTTTCCATCAGAAATTAAAATTAATGGAATTCCATCAGCTGACATATTCCAGTGTTCACTTCAGACATCTGTTCCTAGTACACTTTTCAACTAATTCAAAACATCTGTACACAGTTGTTATAACATCGATGGTTTATTAAATGATTGTTGATGTTAAAAGTGTAGTGATGCTGTTGCAGTTGTAGCAATTCAATACACCGTACACGTGTGGGACAAACAACTAATTACCTTGTGGTAAGCAACTCGCTGCCTTGTGTATTAGGACCCTAACTGGCACACAATTCGAATACAAATGTATCGTAAGTTGTAAAGTAACACGTTTCACTTTTATTAGATAGATAGATTGATAGATGTGTATTGTTGTCCCTTTGACTAGCATATGCATCGATGAAACATCTTTTAAATTTTATTTTGCTTATATGTATTCTGTTATTCTCAACCATAGCCAAGACCGCGGGTCTTGAAAACTCATCTCTTAATAAATAATATACTCATGTTTATAACGCATGTATGAGCGTATACTGTTACGAGTCGTTTTAGAACAATAGCTAACCCGAGTATTGTTCTTCTCCGCTAACAAGTGCACCATTACCGGGTCTTGTCAAAATGGAAAATGAGAACAGCAAAAAAACATGTTCAAGTAAGGTAAAATGTATCGCTGAAAAATAATGTAATACAACACTAAGAAGGTTAAACTATGATGCTGGATATTTAAGGATTCGGCCGTACATTCCCAGCACTATCTAAAAGTGGCGCCCAAAGAGTGTAAACCTGACACCTTGTGGTCATTAGTTGTAGTTCTATTTAATAGTAACTATAGGATTCTTCACTTCTGTGTGACATTTCTCACCGAACTGCTTAAGCGGGGATTATTAGTAAACTCTCAAGTGCATTGTAAATTTATTATCACCTTTTCACCACTGCTTTGGTCTGCTACTACTAATACATGCATTGCGAAAGCCAGCAATGCTATTACTTGGTAAGTCCCACTTCAATTAAAGCTGCTTCACATGTTTCAATTTAAATGTTTCTCTCAAGGCACACATGGTTCAAATGAGAAAGAGGCTCAATATTGCAGCTGGGCCAGGCTGTGCTGCACACAGTGAGGTCAGAGGAAACATATTCCCGGTTCTGCACAAGATATAAACCAGATGTGATGGTGGACAAGGTTGTACAAAACCAATCATATTATCGACTATAAAACTATGGGTCCTGGTTTGGAAAAATAGCACATAAACTACGAATAATCAAACTGTTAATTGAAATGAAATAAAAACAAAAACAAAAACAAAAAAATCCAAAGTATTTACACTTGACAGACTACCCAAAGAGCCAAACAGATAAGGATGGTTATAAACAGCATAGACAAGATAAAATAACTATGAAAAAAAATTAAAATGACAACTGAAGCTTCTCACCCCTAGAGCAAAATGTAAGAGCAAAATAGCTTTTGCTGGGAAATAAAAAAATACTATTGTGGCTTCTTTCCTCCACTAGAGGGCGTATGCAGACGGGCAGAACAACATCAAATTAATTCCCCTGCATATCCAAGTAAAATGAACCAGAGGTATGCACTGTGTGTACTGAATTGTATTTCTGTACAGCATATACTTTGTTATATAGTTCTCCTGCCAGGATAACCATTTATTTTTAAGTAGGTTCTATCATTACATGTCACATTCTCACATAATATACAGCCATACAAATTAACAGACTTTGGCACATCATAAATCAGTAAATTAATAATAATAATAATAATAATAATAATAATAATAATAATAATAATAATAATAATAATAATAATAAAACAAAATCATCATTGTCATAACAGGAATCGATGTACAGAATGGGCCTTTTCTAATTCTTCTGGTCTCTGATATTCCTTGTAAGTCCCATCTGGAAACCTTGTTGCCATGGAAGCATTAGATATACTGAAGTACTTCCATTTAAAACAAGACGACACAAGCATCATAAGCTTCCTGTGAATCTTCTGCATGAGGTAACAGGGCCCTATTCACACAGCTCAAAAAATCAGTTTTAACAACAGTCTAGAACAGTTTCATAAATATCAAACTATATTTTATTCAAAAAGCACTTTTACAGCTTTGTGGTAATTGGGTCATTGGGTAACTAAAGAATTGCCAGTAACAGAAGACCAGTGGTTCTTACTTTTCTGTTTTTTTTTTTTTTTCATTTGTTTTGTTTGGTGCAAATGGTATGTTGATGTTGTTTCATGTTACGTTTTGGAAAAAGTGATTATATGTTGCGTGAGAAATATTATAATGCCCTGATTCTTATGCAGATTACCGAAAACTTAGAGAACCACTGCTGTAGACTTAATATCAAACACATGCCCTCACAAGGATATAGCCTAAACAACACAGGGCAGTCCGTGTCAGTAGTTGTACCATGTAAAAAATGTAAGTTCATAGTGTCATCAAAAACAGTTGCCAAGATAAAGCATTATATTCATAGCCCAACCAACCAGTATGAAAAACATGAATAAAAGTAAACTTGCCTGTAATTTTATTTGAATATACCCACAACCCCCCTTCATGTAACTCCTACAAGTGCATGGAAATGATCAACCAGCATGGTGCACATTGGAATCCCTGGTTTAGTGTTCTATGTCCAGTTGCCACTTGGTATGGACATTCCTTAGCACATGACAGTATCAGAATGAGGGTCATGGTGACCAACTTTAAAATGAGTTCTGGCTTGTTATCTTCAGAACTACTCAACCAAACTTTTAATGGATGACACCTTGTGAAAGATAGAATGATTCTTGGTGCTATATCTCCCTCCCTAACTGTGAGGGCGCTGTGTAAAGAGAACAGAGTACTTTAGGCTAATCACTTTGCCACACACATGTAAATGTAAACAAGGGAACACAGCATGCTTCCCATAGCTGTGCTTACAGGTAACAAATACAGACAATCAAGAGCTGGAAAAAAAGAAGCAACAGCAATGTTCTTGGGGCTTAAGGAGTGTGCTGAAGTGAACAACAAGTTAGTTGTACTGCATTAGGGGAATGTTTTACTGTGATTAAGCTGCACATACATCTATTACTTTCAGGAATTGCAGCAGCCTTGAGATTTTTGCCAACAAAAATAAAAGATAATAGAACACTAACATGTCTTGCTTCTTTAATAAAATCTAATAATAAAAAAAAAAATCTCCTCTATTTTTCTGGAACCTGTTTTTTTTTTCTATTAAGAATGTACTGGTATCTATGATCAAAAACATGCACAGGATTGATATTGTCTGCATGTTCCCTATAACCGTAAGCAGTTCTCTATAGAATTTACAGAATTTTAAAAAACAATGTTAATGTGATGTAACTGGATGGACCAACATACTGGCAGTCTATAACACCAGTTGAACCACCAAAGCTACTCAATCTGGGGCAGTAATTATTTGGTAAGCAGGTTGACAAGGCAGACTGAAAGGAAAGTGACTGGCAATATGTTTATTGTTTCATAAGCATGTTTGATTAAGGAATGCACACGTTTGACCTCTGATTAGGAAAAACACAGTTTTTTGATTCCTGCGCTATAGCAGAACAGTGGTAGCTAACAAGTTCCATAGGCTAACAATAGAACATTGTAATGAACACACACTAATGAAGTATATTTGAGTGCACAATAGAGTAAAATGCATTGTTTCACTGTGTGCCCTGAATATTTCATTCTGCTCGATTTTTACATTTCAGCATGGGTAGTTTTTTGCTTGTCATTGAGTCAATAATGAGGTTTAAATCTATCACTAGAAAAGTAAATGCAATGACCTAAATTCTAATATAAACACTATATTTATCTTTTTTGGAATAAAATGTTTTATTGTAGTTTTCAAAAATGTAATTTCCATACAGAAAGTAAATTCATCAGCTCAGCAGATTGTACAAAAAAGTCATTATTACAGGACATGTTTAGCTTTTGTATTTGAGTGTGTATGTATAACATGGCTGTCCTGTTAGTGTTAAGGCTTTATCTCATTGGTATATAGGTTAAAAACAATATAGCGTTTGTAATTTGAAATACATTTTGGTATAGCTATCCTTAATATTGTGACAAAGTGCCCGCCCCTGTGTATATTATCTGTTATGTTGCATGTGGTTTGTTAAATATTGGTGGTCATTGGTACACGGGATATAAACGGGTGTGTGTAACACGAGTGTTTAAAATGTATATTTGTATTTAGGCACGAGGATTGCACGGCACTTCAGGTGCAAGTAAAAAGTAATAATATGTGAGCAAGGAGAATTGCACTTTATTAATTCATGTGCAGTTGTACCGAGACTCCAATTGAATGATTGATTAGCAGTCGAGTTTTGGTACAGCGGTATAAAAGCAGCATGTTTTCACAGATGCAGGGTTGGGTGTTCGGTGAGTGGAGAACAGGAGAGAAAGGAGGAGAAATCGTTTACAATTGCTATTGCGTGCTGGTGGGACCAGCACGATAGTTGTGTGTTCAAAACTCGCCGTTTCTGTCCGTGCACCGTTTTGTTAAGTATAGTCCATTTTTGTTTGTCTCTTATTTTGGCGTAGAGTGCCCCGTGTCCTGTTGTTTTCTGTTTGTTTAAACCCTTTTATTTTGCAATAAACCGGCGCAGGCAAGCGCCATCATCATTTCACATCATCTGTCTTTGTGTATTTCATTCCTTCCTGGTTCTGACACCGCCCACTTCGGCAGTCTCTGTGACAATATGTTAATAATAATTCTTAATTGTATATATTCCAGTATATTGGCTAAGTCACTGTGACCATATCCCTTTTCTTCAAATCTTATCACTTTTAAACAATGATTCAGCCATTTAGCAACAGATGTGTATAGATGTCCTGTACATTGGACGGTCCCATTTAATGGGCTTTTAAATAGAACTACTAGGACTACTACTACTGGCAGGTCACACTTTTCGGGGGCGCCTGCCTATCCCATTTTAATTTACAGTCCTTTTTCTGGTTTTGTTTGAATTAGTTATAAGTCCATTCCTTTTAGCATCCTCAAATTGAGGATGCTAATGAGAATTATTTTCTCCAGCCGTCATTTGACAGCTGGAAATGTCCTGTACATTGGACGGTCCCATTTAATGGGCTTAAAATAGGACTACTAATAATACTAATATAAGGCATTTGTCTCTATAAAAGCTGAAATTAGTTGCATAGACTAAAATTATATTGCATATTCTGAAGTCCTGCTTCTATTTTTAGATGTGTGACGAACATACTGTAGTGTTAACTACTGACTTTCCGTGGGCTAAATTTATTTTCGCATACATACACAGTGCCTCGCTGTCTTAAACGAAGCATTACCTGACGCTATTCGCTACTGCTCAAGGATCAAAGTGGTTGAATAATGAAAACCAATCACAAGCCTCTCCCTTTATAACAGGGAGGAATGGCACTCTTCTTAGATACCTATATGCACCGTCACAAACGAAACCAATCATTGCAGCATGGATGAAAGCAAGAAATGTTTTTCTGTATTTGCATCTTTTTTTTTTTTTTTTTTTTTTTTTTTTTTTTTTTGTTTACAAAGAACTGTTCATTAATGATATAAAGGATATTTCTTAAACCTCAATAAGTCTACTGGCTCATCAGAAAGAAAAAAAAGATAGAATTTAATACAAAAAGCCACATGTTCATTTTCAATAAGTTTGCTGCAATAGACCAACATCAAGTTTCAGGGATGCTGAAAAGCAGCACAACTGTGACAGGAACCAGTGTGCATCAACAGTAAAGGAATCTAAAAGAAATGTCACATTTCCAAATGTAAAGGGTGACTTATGTTTCTGGAGCCCTATAACCGAAAAAAAATTCTCCATGGAAAACTTTACAAACGAAACGCAGCTCTTGGAAGGCACGGGTACAGATGGCACTGACCTCAGCGTCCGCGCTGTAACGGGGTGCCTCTTATTTCTCCTGATTCTTTCAACTCTGTTAGGAAACACGCTGGTCTGCGTTGCTGTCATCAAATTCAGGCACCTGAGGTCTAAAGTCACAAACTTTTTTGTCATCTCCTTAGCCGTGTCCGACCTTTTTGTGGCAGTTCTTGTCATGCCATGGAAAGCAGTCACCGAAGTCGCAGGATACTGGCTCTTTGGGGACTTTTGCGACACCTGGATTGCCTTTGACATCATGTGCTCCACGGCTTCTATTTTAAATCTGTGCATTATAAGCCTCGATAGATACTGGGCGATTGCCAGCCCCTTTAGATACGAACGTAAAATGACCCAGAGGGCTGCTTTTATCATGATCGGAGTAGCCTGGACACTCTCCATCCTTATTTCATTCATACCTGTGCAGCTAAACTGGCACAAAGCCCAAGAGGAAGATTTACCTGCTAATTTCAGCAATCAGACTGAAAACTGCGATGCCAGTTTAAACAAGACGTATGCGATTTCTTCTTCCTTAATAAGCTTTTACATCCCCGTTGCCATAATGATCGGCACCTACACAAGGATTTACCGCATCGCACAGACCCAGATCAGGAGGATATCCTCTTTGGAACGGGCTGTAGAACACGCTCAGAACTGCCACCTTCACCCCAACGACTGTCCGCACGAGAACTCACTTAAAACGTCTTTTAAAAAAGAAACGAAGGTTTTAAAGACGTTGTCTATTATCATGGGCGTCTTTGTATTTTGCTGGCTGCCCTTTTTCGTGTTGAACTGCATGGTACCTTTTTGTGACGTGAACATATATGAACTTGGTGAGCCGCCGTGCGTCAGCGAAACAACTTTTAACATTTTTGTATGGTTTGGTTGGGCTAATTCCTCTTTGAACCCGGTTATATATGCCTTCAATGCGGATTTCAGAAAAGCCTTTTCAACAATACTAGGATGCAACAAGTTTTGTTCCAGCACCACAGTGGAGGCAGTCAATTTCAGCAACGAGCTGGTTTCCTATCACCACGACACCACCTTTCAGAAAGAGGCTCCAATAGCTTTTGCTGGAAAAGCGCAGCTCCCTCTTGTCGCTCAGTCGGTCGAAGAACTGCTAGATCCGTTTGATAAGCTTTCAGTTATCTCGCAGACACCTAGAAGCCGCAAGAACCTGCTGCTGCCCGCAGTAGTTCAGTTCGAATGTGAAGCTGAAATTTCATTGGACACCATAACACCCTTTACATCTACGGGACCTAATGAATGTGATTTAATTCCTGGTCAAATACGAGATTAAAATACTAATCTCCTGTACTCTTCATCTTTGATCAGCGAAAACTCATGAGTGACTTGAACACATTTGTGGCACCAGGTCCTGAAGCAGATTTAGCCCATTGCACATTTCAAGACCTCCAATAGCTTTAAAAATGTACTCTGTATATATAACTGCAAATCTTTGTTATTTAACATTTATCTCGTGTATCAAATCAATGAAATCATTGTAAAAAATAAACTGGACTACAGCTGTTGCCAAAAGTTTAACTAATTTTGCTTCATAAAGTCAAACGAAATCTGCTGAATAATTTTAAGCTAAAATATTGAATTACGTACAGCTTTGTAATGAAAGACTGACACAAATTGTACAATGTGACATTTCAAAATCTAAATACAGTACTACTATAAGGACTCCAGGTAGACTTGTGATATAATTTTGTAATTTCTTTGATGTTAAATAAAATATCAAAAAAATATATATATATATATATATATATATATATATATATATATATATATATATATATATATATATATATATATATATATATATATATGTTTTTGTCATTATGTCTCAAGCCTAAAATCCTGGATGATGCAAAATTTTTAGCCATAGCTAACAAGATGTATAGCTATAGGTTAGTTTAAAGAAGAAGAAGAAGAAAAAAAAACTACACCTGGATTTGGAGCACACTTATGTCTTAAATCTCTTGTCAAAATCTTTAAAAACATTACAAGGAAAATGAGGTTAACAATTTAAGTATTCTAAGCTTGTTTGGACTTTCTAGCATGTCTTGTATTTAAATCTATTTCTAAGTAAGACCCAATTTTGTCTTAATAATGAAGCTACTCTTATTATGTATTTATTTATTTTTTCAAACCCCTATTCTGTAGATATGATTATTTGGGGTTTTTATAGATTTCACATCAGCGTTAATCATTTTTACATGTGTAATGCATTTGTCCGATTGCTCTAATCTTGTTGAGAATGCAAAACATAATAATCAACTCTGGACCAGGCTTGCTTTGAAATTGTGGAGCAAAATGAATATGCAGTTGGATGGTTATTATAAAGTCCTTTTGCTGTTGTAAAAAAAGTCACATAGCGCACTGCTACAGGCAGAAGCAACATAATGATGGGCAACAGTCTTCTCTGACTACCACATGTCTTAAAGTGCGCTGGTGGTGACATTTATTAGATAGCATTTTCTGCATTACCTGTTTAATAAGGCCACCATTTGTCTTGAGGAGTGGTACTCACATTATTTGCTGCACATAGTTATCTGTGTACGGTAAAGAAGGGTCGTATTAAATGTTAGACAGGAAATGAAGTTGTAGAATTGTGGCAGGAAGAATTGTCTTTACCTGGCAGTGAAAATAAAGTCTGTAAAACAAAAAATGTACTTTTAAGCTAATGAGAGGTTCTTTTTAAAGTCTTGGTTTATCATACCTTTAAACACTGCCTTTATAAAAGCTTGCCATTGTTAAAGTATAGCAGATCGTAGTAAATCAAACAGTTAAGCTCAAGGTTAACCACAGGCCCCATGGGGAAAGCATGCAAACATTATTGTGTTCATGTATTGTGGTAAACTTTCTTTAAGAGAAAGTTTTAGACAGTTTTAACAGCTTGCCTAAACTTAGTTTCTGTCAGTGGTATTACCTGAATAATTCATGATTCTATCTTTCAAAGTTATAGACCATACAGTATGTAAGTAGTTCTCTCAAATAATAAAATCTCTCTGTATATGTATAATTGTTCCAGTTTATTAGGATGTCTTAAACATGCCTCAGTGAGATGAACAGCAGGGTTTCTCTGCATCGTTGAGTCTCTCTAGGCAGGTGCCTCCTCAGGCCATGAATATCTTTAATTTCTCTTCTATCATTATTCATTCTCTAGCCTGGGGCAGGATGGATTTTAAAGAGGGCAGTTTACAAACCCTTTCCTAACATGAAGACGCACACGTTTTTACTAATGAAAGCCTGAATGGATTGTGCTGAGACCCCGTGGAATATCCAGTCACCCCCCTAACTCAAGACAACTGTTGCTTGAGGCATCTGAAGAGCATTCAGACACAATCCTATCAATATATCATATTAATAATAATACCTGTATTAACCAAACACCTGTGTTAGAAGCCGTTAAAAGCTAATATAGGTTTCGTACGTTTTTTTTTTGTTTTGTTTTTTACTATTCATCCTGTGTCAAAATATTTCAAAAGATAATTTATAAAAAAGTAATTATTTCTGTGAACACTGTGTACATCCTAACCAAAGTCCTGCAGTGCAGTTCAAGGCTTTTCCTAATATACAGAAATTGTGGAGCAGATGAACATCTTCATCACTTCTCAGCTCTGATACAATATTTCAATTTTAAGTGATGAAAACTACTGTGACATGGACACCAAAGCACACACACAGAATACGGATTTCATCAATTCACGATGTGCAGTACGTAGATAATCAGTAGATAATAGGCAACATCTTAACCTAAACCTCATTTATAATCAAAAGACAACTTAAGTTTGTCATAATACTCAATGACAAGGTCCAAATTATATTTGTACTACTGTCACTCACAAGTACATACCATAAACACAGCAGTCTCTGAAACTGGAATAACTCTTTGCACTAGTTAAGTTAAGCAACCTGATCTTGCTTAATTGCACCTCCTGCAGCCACTTTAGATAGTACTATGTTTGTATCAGATGCTGTGAGCAACTTCACTTATTTGTTTTTCTCTGTAATTTACATCATAACCCATGGCATGTGTACATTTCACTTTTGTTTTATTTTCATTTTGTACTTTTTCTTTTAGCAGTAAACTTGGGGCATTTAGTGATTTGTTTCTGTCATACTACTCATTTATTTCAGAGTAAAAGTTCTCTCTTGAAGTTTGATTACAAGCATTTATCATATACTAGATCTGGTATACAGATTAAGATCATGCCATTACCTTCAATAACAAGTTAAAGAACCCTGTTAATCGTGTTAGAGAACATAAAGCTACCGAAATAATGATATCGTTCTCACCTGGATTGCAGTGCCATTTAATAGAGATCTCAGATACTGGAGTAGAGACAGATGCTTAAAATATATACATAATTCCCTATTTCAAGGTTGCCTCTTCGCTGCTTATCTAGAGGACTAAAGATCAACTGGCAAACTCATTCTCAATTATTGAACCCAGGAGGCAGGGCCCAACCTGGGCAGTCTTCACCTGGACTTTTCAGGCGCCTGACCAGTAGGGATTGTTGAACCTACAGGACTGCAGGAAAGCAACATGTCACTTGGCAATAACAGGATTCAAACCACGAATGTCTTACCCCGCAAAAGTAACGATACCTGAAAGTCATGCTTCTACTGAAACGATTGTGTGCCAGCAGCTAAAAAAAAGATTTCAGAAGCAAGCAGGAAGGCTAAAAAGGTCTGGTTTGTGGTGAAGTATAGTATGCAGCGGGGAAAAAAATGAAAGACTATATTAAACAGTGATACAGGAATCCTACTGTACATCCCTTTATATCAGGATGTTTACATTTTTTTTAGGAAAGATCGCCAAAGATTGCCTAAGCAGACACTAAAGCACAGAAAGTACAGCTGTTTAGAATAAGTTGCCAGGGAATGACATGTAAACAATGAACATGAAACTGATATAAATACTCTGAAGATTAGAATATTTTTGTTTGCTTTATGGAACTCATGAACTCTGATGACAAGTCAGTTTAATGGAAAATACAGAACAAAGCTTCTTCTGCAGAACAGGATATCAACATCAACCTCCCACAGGCCAAGGCACGTTCATGCAATTTCAAATACATTTGACTAATGTATCAAAAACTAAAAACACTTTTAAATTAACATTGTACTATAACACCCTTGGGTCAATAGTGATAGTGATTAATAATTTGTTTCTCAAAAGAAAAATAATAAACTTTTGTTTATTTAATATTTTAAAACATAATTGCAGAGTGGGCAATTATCTGTGTAGGGATCTCTAGATATTTAGTAGGAAAGGGTTTTGATAAAAGGGACAACACATGTATTCCCCATCCTATAAGGAGGCAGTTTGTGGCAGTCTGCTGTCACACAGAGCATTACAGTTATGCGCTGCTTCTCATTTCCAGTCTTGATTACTCACACCTGTTTTTTTTCCCAATTTGTGAACTGTGGTATTGCTTGGCATAATTTGTAAGTATTTTGAGCACCACACGAAATGGTTGCCATTTCTCAAGTACATCATATCATGCTGAACAATAAAATGTTTGCAAATTATACTTAAATGTTTTTAGCTTGTGACAAAAGAGAGGTACTTTTTGTTTTCTTTTTTTAAAATTAGATAAATATACAATTTATTACATATTAAAAAATAAAAGGATGTTGTGTGTGTAATCAATTATTGCGTGAGTCTGGATGGACAATTTAATGACAAGTGTTATTATTGTGTTATGTATATGGCAATTGCAGCAGTCACAAGAGTTTGGTGATGTTTGAATTCCTGCTTGACTTAAAAAAACAAAACAAACAAACAAAAAAACCTAACAAAAAAATATCCCAGTTATTGCAATACTATACTGCTACTCAATTTAAGTGGCTTTGTTTTGAGCTTTCAGCATACTGGTAGAATTCCTCTTAACTCTAGCTTCTTCAATAATGCAATAAATTAAACAGTTATATATATATATATTATATATTGTATAATATATTTATATATATATATATATATATATAATATATATATATTAATTAAATAACAGAGTTCAAAAGCACAACACACATGTACCAGGAACTGGCACTTCGGCTGACCTATTGGTACCTGTGCGTGTGTGTGTGCGTGTGTGTCTGTGTGTGTGTGCCTGTGTGTTTGTGTGTGTTGGAAGAATCACCAGTGATTCACAGCACTGGAAGAAGACAAGCTTCAGAGATTTTCAAAGTGGCTGTCAGTCCTCATTTAAAAGAAAAAAACTTGCTGAAGCTATCAAAGTTACAAAGTGCATTAGCCCATGTGGGCACAGAAAAGGGGTTTCAATCCACTGGAAACCTGTTCCTTAATATACCGTATTCCTTCTAAGTTAAGACGCACTTGAATTTAAGATGCTGCCCAAATTTCCCATCCTCAATTTGAAGAAAAAATAAATATCAAATAAATATGCATTTACAAAGATACAACCTCAATTACACATATTGAGGCAGTTTGCAGTCGTCTGCTATCACACAGATGATTACAGTTATGTCCTACTTCTCATTTCCAGTCGTGATTACTCGCACCTCTGTTTCTTCCAGTTTGTGAACTGTTATTGACTGGCATGTCAAAAAATATGGGGGTCTGATCAGCATTTTCGATCTGTCCAAGCTGGTATTATTTGTTACAAATGCTGAAATTGTAAAAGCTTCTCTTTGAATTCCTCGGGAAGCTAATGTTTCTGTGAAAATGGCTGCCTTTATGTCATTGATGATTCGAGATTGGGCAGTAACGTTTTGGTTCGGATTTTCTCAGCAGTAAGTCATGTTGCTGCTTGCTCACTCGGGTAGTCACGTCTTTTTTTGCCAATTTTAATACACGCCTCTCTATACTGTACTCGACACAGTAGTGAATATGGACCAACTGAGAGACCAAATATCCCAAAAATTCATCACATCTATAATGTAAGGATTAATTTACAGTGTAGAAAGAGCTCAAAAGTGGACAAGAAGGTGTATTACGTTGGGGCTAAAAGATCTTAGAGCTCACCTATCAATGGCACACATAGAAACCATTACTCTTTTGCTATCATGTTTCTTCCTATAAAAATAAAATAAAATAAAGATTGCTTCTGAGTACAGCTGTATTATATTATAGAGGATTAGTAACTGTTCAAAGTGGGTTACACTTACGTAAAAATGATCAATAAGTGAAAGAAGTAAACACGCTTTGAAATACCCACAAACTTAGTCAAGAAAACTCATGTGATAAAGAGCAATATTTATTAAAGCTTAGAGAACAAATACTATGTTATGCATATTGTCATATTTTCATCTTTGGCCTTTGGCCTTGCTCTTCGAATTACCCTTGCCCATTATTTAGTTTTCTGATAGTGGAGAGGCTGACTGTAGGGCAGCCATGGGTAATGGAGCCCTCCCCCTTAGACAAGACTGAAGAACAAGTGGAGGCTGTGGAGTACTCTGACGTACAGGATTGGTAATATATACAAAAAATAATACAATACAAAAAAATGTGCATAAAGGCTGGCTGTATTTTAATTTCATGTGCACGATCCCCACGATTACTGTAACCCTGTCCAGATGGGTTTCTCATACAGAGTGACACGAAATTGGATTTTGATCCAAACAGATGCAACGTGTTTGTTGCAAGGCATCAGTTGGAATAACTATTAAATGCAGTTTGCATGTACTCATGGATTTTCCCCCTCTGGTGGGACGGATCCACTGTGAAATGCAATCAGAAAAGGTGATATCTTGAAGCTGCCATTCCCTTGACCTTTCCTCAAGGCCTGATAGTGTCTTGGGAGGACTTATGTGCATTAAACCCATCCTCAATCCTCCATTTAGCAAAGAAACCACTCTAATCAACAAAGCAGCATTTTGCCTCCTGTGCCAATTTCTGCAGCTAATTCTTGTTTACAAAAGATAAAAAGATCTTGTCTAATACCACACTTAAGGCTTTTTTGATGAAAACTGGATAGGTAACTAGCATATTCGCAAGGGATAATTCTGTATTTTGAAAAATCTACGTAAATTATGAAGGACCTCAAGGTCATGCTGGAAATTGATGTCTGGCTTTGGAACGTTAAGTAATTCGTCAGTTTTGCATATTGAAGGGGCTTAGCTTAAGTAGTCTTAAGTGTGTTATTTCTAGTAAATAGCAATACAGTTGTTTAAAGTTCTTCTAATGGAACTATGTCAAAATGTTGAAGAGATATTGTCAAGGTCTCCTTTTCTTGAAGCTTGATTATGAATTATTCTCTGAACTGAAGCACAAGTACTGTATTGTTTTATAATTGCAATACATTTTTTGTTTATCCATTGTTTTCAATGTGGGATTCATTATGAGGTGTCACATTTTTTTAAATGTTGTTATGGTGAGAATATGCTTAGTTGTTGTTATCTAATAGCACTGTTTATCCCTTAAATTGAGGCGTTTATTTATTCTTACATATTGAACCCTATGTGCATTTCAATTGAGACTAGTGCAAGTTCTTGAGGATTTCCATTTTTTTTTTTTCAATTAAGAAAGATGCGCTTGAAGTTTCAACTGTGGTTGTAATGGTTCTTACTCATGAACCATCAAAACATCAACCGTGCAAGCCCTTAGTGAGTGTGTAACCACTGCACAAAAAGAGGCAGGTTAATTTTCACAAGCAGTTGGATTTTGTCTTCATCGTATCAGCAGGGATCATAATCATACAATTCAGTCTATTAAACTCTGACTATGTGCCATAATAAAAATATTAGTTGCAGCTTCCCAGCTTTAAGCTCTCGGATGGGATAGTCCTAGGAAACAGAAAAAGTAAAAGTGACATTTCGTTATCTAATAGTAAAACCATTTAGTGACAACAGACACATGCACCAATGGTTGACATTTTTATTTCCAGTGAGTATTGTGTTATACATTTACTTTAAATGAAACTAAGCAAACAAACAAGACACACATATTTTACCCAACAGTCATATAAATCCCTTTCTCTGCCTTTTGTGGGCATTGAAAATCAAATCTTTAAATTAGCAGGTAGGAATTTTAACTTCATCACACATCAGAAAACTATGTCTCTTTGATTCAGATTGTTTTTTTCTGAAAGGTCTACACTGTTCACATTTATTAAAAAAAAATCTATTCTCTATTTATTAGCTGCAGCACAGGTCATGGACAGACTTGTTTACTGTTCATAGTGGTGCTTACTTATTAAAAGATTAAAATCATTGAGCTGTGAATCCCTCCTACTTTAGTTTTGTTCTCCATTTCCAATCTGAGGGTAAGGAACACTTGGGTCCAAAGAGATTAATTACACAGCACAACTCTGAATTCCCCCTATCAGCCCAAGAAGCCAATTCTCTGTATATTGATTTAATTTAATTGACAACACAATAATTTAAATAATGGCTTCCATCATCAAGTCCTCCTAAAGTGCTTACCAAATAAAAAAATAAAAAAAAATGCACATTTTATGATCAGCTATTAAAACATCAACACATACTAAGTTTAATCAGGAACAATTATCCCTTTAAACAGATATTCCTAAATTAAGGCAAATTAAGGGGTCAGATAGCAGCAGAATTGAGGAAAAAAGGCAAGCCATTCAAGAGCATTCTAGGTTAAACAAAATCTATTCTGAAACTGACAGTTAAAAAAAAAATATTCTGAAACTGAAAGTCAGCAAAACTAGTACTAGGATGACATAAATATTCTATGAAGATTGTACAACTGATAAACTGAAGCAAAAGTAAAACGTTCATCTTCCCAGCAAACAAAATATTAGTTCTAATCTAAAATCGTAATGTTCTGTAATTGGTTTTTATCCTTTGGGATCCAGATATACTTTATATCCTGTACTGTTTTTCTAGCAAAGCATTGCACCTGGATCCACTATATACACATATATTCATATATACTATATATTCATATATTCATAAATCTATAATTTTGTGACATTTATTTTCATTAAGTTCAATATTTCTTCTCTGGCATATTATATATCTGAATTATGCCTTAAGTAATGGATAATATTTGGGGTTAATGAATCAGCTAGAAGCTTAGCTTATATAAATAGCCTATTTCATAAAAAATATAAAATAAATGTCAAAGCTGATAGACATATATCACATGATAGAATAATAAAACACAGTGTGCCCTAAAAATAAAAGCGTAAGTTCTTTCAAAAACATACATCTGCAAAACCGTTGAGGTATTTAGAAAGTTCAATGCATCTCATATCATCCATAAATCATACTTAGAGTTCCACTGGTGCAAAGTAAAGATCGATAACGTTTTTGTGACACACACAGTGTCATTACTCTAAAACCTGTCATCTCTGCTCCCAGCTCTTTATTAATTTTATGTGACTGTCCATGTGAAAACTAAAAAAAATGTCTTGGATCAATGTAAAAAATTACTTCAATATAAATACCATTGTCTCGACATCACTGAGTCCGTAAAACATATAATACTTCAGCCCTCTTTAGGTATATAGCAATACCCATGTTTAAATATTTTATGACATGGACCATGTTAATGTTTTTCACAGTGATAAATGTGTGACTGAAATATGAATTCAATCACATTCATTATAATAATTCCGTGTGTCTGAACTGTGCTAACCTTTAAAGTTTAAAGCCGAGCCACAAAAACTCAATTTTCTCACCTTCAATGAAAGGAGCTTTGAAAAAAAAAGCCATTAACCCACTTGAAAGGGTTTGGACCCTTTCAGAAAGCTTTTGTCTGAGAGAGCTCTGTTTCTGTTTTTTGTTTTTTTTTTTATACAAGAACCAAAGGATGTTGAGCTGCTGTGAATTGCACTCCTTGGTTCAGTGGCACAGGTGTACAGACAGAGTGCAGGAACACTGAGACAAACACTCCTCTGTTACAAAGCTTGTGATTATGAACTGTATGTTAGTACTGTCTGCTCTACAAAAAACTCCTTCCTCTGTTTTTCAGCAAGCAACGAAATTCATACATTTTAACAGCTGTATTGTTTGTTTGTTTTTTACAGGTGAAATGTACAGTATGGTGTCTAATTTATATGGGCCATTGTAAAGTTCATCTATCCTCTAGAATTGACTATTGTATAAAAGTTTACATAAACCAAAAATTTTTTTGGAGCCCCATTGCATTATACCGAACAGGGTTACCCAACGAATGGCTCCACAAAATGTCTCTTTTGAAGTATCCCATTTAAGGTTTTAGTTTGGAAAAGGCTAAAAGGGCAATCTGTAGTTTTAGATGCACATACAGTCAAAATGCAGCAAAAACTAATGTTGTGTGTACACACTACTATTTATTCAGCTTTTTAAATGTGTATGGCTTTATAAAATCTCACTGGTAATTGGTATGGCCACAAATATAGGACATCTTTGGTATATAGCATTTATACTTTAACTTTTCATTAGATTTGAGAACATGTGGGCCTAATTACAGCACTGCCAAGTTGAGTATCTAAACTGACAAGGATTATAATATAGACTTGATTTTACATAAATCTTAATCTAATATCCTTGATATAATATGGTGAAAATAAGCAGAAGTAACTGGTTTACATAAGAGTAATTTGCATTCTAAGCACCGATTGTAGTGAATGTGGTTGATGTCTGCACTGTATTGCAAGAAAATTCTACTAAGGAATTACAGCTGCACATTACCATTGATGTGGACATTTTGGGCAATTGTTTTCTTATTAACTGAAGATCATTTCTATCCTTTCTCTTATAAGTGATCCGACCTGTAGTGCTGAATTAGGAATAGGGCTTTGGTCGGCAGTAATTTTTTAACTTTTCTGTCATAATGTCACACTGAAAATATATATGCATAATCAAGAATGTTAGATTTTTGTCATATTTACATTAAAGACCTAGATTAAATAAAATTATTCCTGTTCACATTTCTCTCATTATTTGAGTCTCTGTCCTTCCTTATATCTATTATGGCACATCCCATAATAATATTCCCAAGAGCGATAAGAGGTTGATTAATTCAAGGCAATGGTGATTGTTTAGTCCTAGCTATGGAATTATATTTAAATTGCAAAGACACACCATGATACTGTGTGAAGTCTAAAAGTTTACATCATTGGTGAGGTTTATATGATGTGAATTCCTATTTTTCGCATACTTTTTTTAATATGAAACTGTTCTCAAAATATCATTCTAGAATGATAAGCAGGGATCCTAGTTTTCCGCAATAAAAAAAAAAAAATTCTCAGATAAAAGGCAAAAAATGTAGTCCTTTAAACAGCTTGTTCATTAGTAATAACACTTTGGACATGGAAATAAACTGCAGCTACATTTAAATACGAATGTGACACTGACCGTGTGCCTTGTTCAACCTTGACCTCTGTTCACCAGAAACAGTTTTACTGAACAATTATGTTTACTAAATTTAAAGCAAAACTGTCCGTGTTGATGATTATATATGAGAAGTGTATTGATTTGGTTATCACACAACCAAAAAAAACACAAAACTGCAAATTGAAACTTCGGGTTAGCTGCATTTCTAAACTTGATTTTTCACTTTTTTATTGTGGGTAGTAACGTCAATAAGTGTGTCAGTAAATCACTCCAGTGGGATTAAAGATGAGTTATATTAATATCCGCCCCTGTTTAGATCATTCATAAATGCCCCTGGCTTGTTTATTAAAAATGACGGTTGGTCCTGTTTTGCTGGCACGTGGGAACACTTGTCTAATTATATATGTCCAGTTTTTTTAATGGAGGCCCAAATGACATTAGATATTCATACCAATTTAAGCAGTCGTTTGTTTTAATCATATTATTTTTCAGTTCACACAGCTTATCAAACGACAGTGAGAAAATGCTCCAGTGGACTGGATTCTGTACAGCTGCTAGGCTGTGACTCAATCAGTACATGTACAAAATAATCTAATTAAATGATCTTGTGGGAACGGGAGTCACTACCGGGCAAAATGAAAGGTTCTTTCAAATTGGAAAAAGAATGAGTAATTCCATACTTCAATGAGTGAATAAAGAAAGAAATGTTTAAGCAAAAGAATATCCTCACAAATTATTTATTTTTTTGTTTGCTCATACAGCAATTATGTTGATTACATAAAAAAAAAAAAAAAAAAATCAATACATTGTTTTTTCAAACGGACACTTCTCTGCTTAAACTGTAGTTGCTACAAGATAGACACTGAAGTGGTGCAATGACTTGTTGAAACTGATGACTTGTGGGCTATACATTTACAGATAACTGATTTTATGTGTACAGATCAGTGATTCAACAAATGCAGCTGTAATTTATAAACCAGTAAGAAATCTAATGGTTAAGGTAGGGTTAACAACAGCTACAATCATTTGAAAAGTGTCTAGGCTTTTACCAGTAATACTCAATTAATTAAAGCCAAGTTATGCTGTTCAATTTCCATTAACCTCCCCCTAAATTCAACCCAACCCTACATAACAGGAAATAATGTTTAAGTACAGAAATTCTGGAGGAAAGGGCTTGTATAAATATTTAAAACCATTTCCTCACCTTCCCACTAAAATGGAGAATTGAGATATAATGTATTTAGGAGGAGCTGATAGAAAACAAGCATATTACAAATAAGAGAGACAAACAAATTGATTATAGTTGCTGCGTTTGGCATGTACAGCTTTTAGAAAGTATGAAGACAAAAAACAAACAAACAAACAAACAAACAAACAAAAAATTATATAGGGCTGCAGTAAAACCTTCGAAAAAGAAAGCGTCTGAACACTTTTGTTATCCATGTCACAATAACTGAATTTGGCAGGATTAATAATATTGCATTTAAATGGTACTGTTTGGCTTCCTGCAGTAAATCAACAAACTTACCATATAACAATCTTCTTAATTATATACGGCACTGATAGATTTTTTATTTTTATTTCTGAATGTGTTTGAGTATTATTCTTGTTTTATTGAGAATAAATCAGACAAGCAGCAAGGGCTCTCTTCAGGTCCAGCTCTCAGCCAAAAGAATTAATGTTAACAGAAGATATGCATATTTATGGTGCCCGGGAAGGGACATATATAAGTAAATACAATTATATATTCATATAGTGCACGCGTGTTCAAAGAATATTTTATATATATATATATATATATATATATATATATATATATATATATATATAAGGGATTTAAGAAGAGGCTGACCTTGAGAAAAAGTCAGCTTTGTATTTAGATGATAAAGGTGGAGACATACTGACTAATATGAGACCACACGTATAGGACTAAAACATATTAGCATCATACATCCATACTTATTAACTTCAGCTATCCAAAAAAACAAAAAGCACCATTATCTACATCTACAATATGTACATGTAAGTCATGTTTTAGTTTTAGTACATTTTAAGTACATGTTGAATAGGAGATTGTTCATGTGTAAAGATGTAGCTTGACATGTGGATAGGTGACTGTTAGATTCGTATTGCTTTTGCTTCCTGCTACATAGTTCAATAACTTCCATTCAGAGAAAACGCTAATGCTTTAGAACCATAATATATTACCAGATTATGATATTCTCAAAAATGTACAGAGTACAGAGCGATGTGAATTATAATGGAAAAAACACCCACAATTCTCATCCCTGTTGAAGTAGCCCCAATGTTGCATTAACAATATTTATAGGGTTCTGAATGTGCTGTTCAGTAACCATGTCCAGAAACATCAGCTTGTAATTGGCAGCTATCAGGGTGAAACCCCAGTGCTAAACTTGTATAGACCCACTACCGTGTATAAACCTGCTGTTGTGGATTGCTAGTGAAAGGGTTCTTGCAGAGGTGCTTTCAAATGGAATCTAACACAATGGAATCAATTATCTTTCAATTGTGAGAGTCCTGCCAATTCTAACACAGAATAAGAATATTTACAAACGAGAGAAGGCTATTCGGCCCATCTTACTTGTTTGGTTGTTAGTAGCTTATTGATCCCAGAATCTCATCAGCAGCTTCTTGAAGGATCCCGGGGTGTCAACTTCAACAACATTACTGGGTAGTTGGTTCCAGACCCTCACAATTCTCTGTGTAGAAATGTGCCTCCTATTTTTCTCATTCTTTCTAGAGCAGCAATTTTCTTTTTGTAGCAAGGTGACCAGAACTGAACACAATATTCTAGATGAGGTTTTACTAATGGATTGTAAAATACTAACAAATTATAACACTTTTCACTATATATACAAGCATCTTGTTGGCCTTCAGTACCTTACACTTTTCTTTATTAAATGTCATTTGAGATGTGTATGTCCAGTTCTGAATGCGTCTAGATAATTTTGAATGACCTTTACTGCTGCACCGGTGTTTGCCACTCCTCCTATTTTTGTGTCATCTACAAATTTAACAAGTTTTCTTACTATACCAGAATCTAAGTCATTAATGTAGATTAGGAATAGCAGAGGACCCAATACTGATCCCTGTGGTACTTCACTGGTTACCACACTCCATTGTGAGGTTTCTCCTCTAATTAGTACTTTCTGTTTTGTACATGTTAACCACTCCCTAATCCATGTGTATGCATTTCCTTGAACCCCTGCAGCATTCAGTTTGAGAATTAATCTTTTATGCAGGACTTTGTGAAAAGCTTTCTTGAAATCTAAATAAACCATGTCATATCCTTTGCAATTATCCATTGTTGCATCCTCAAAAAAATCAAGCAGATTAGTTAGACACAATCTCCCTTTCCTAAAACCATGCTGACTGTCTCCCAGGAAACTGTTACCACATAGGTAATTTTCCATTTTGGATCTTATTATAATTTCCATAAGTTTACAAATAAGTCAGGCTTATTGGTCTGTAGTTAACTGGTTCAGTTTTGTCTCACTTTTTGTGGATGTATCCAATGTATCCAATCCCATCCCCTCCATTATTGTGGATAACACAGCCAGCGAGAAGCAACTTGTTTAAAATGTGAGGTTTTATAGACAGGCAGTTATTTATGGCAAAGACATTCTCTGTACAAAAAAGGTACCACTGTCGAAGGGTGGCAATTTTCTTTGCCAGCTGCCTGCATACTTTTCTGAATATGTTCTGACCTGTGCCCTTTTATCAAACATTCATGCTATCCAAAACAGTACTTTTTTTGTTTTCTCACAGACACTGTCAGTCAAAATAAATAAGTAACACTAATGGAAAGGAAACTGTTCAATATGCTTATTTTGTGACACTTTTTAATAATGAAATATAATGTCAATATCAGGTTTGCATTAAGGTAGGATAATTAAGTTTCAAATCAAACAGACTTCTCTGCAGACTTTTAGTTACACTGGAAAGGATTTGATTTGTTTAATCTTGCTGAATATAGTTCACTTCCCATACTAAATCTTTACTTTCTAAATGAGTTCTCTGCTTTACTTTCTTTTTTATGACTCTCAACTGTGCACTTATTATGGGTGACTTTATTTTACCTTCCTTACCACCTTCTTCCATGGTGGCTGAATTTAACTCTTTATTATCATCTTCTGATTTCACAAAGTTTGTTTCTGTACTCTCTCATATTAAGGGAAATACCCTATATTTGGTTTTTGCCCATGGTCTGACTATTTCTGTCTCTGACTTGAGTCTTTCTGATCATTTTCTGTTACTTTTTAAGATTTCAGTTTCTACTGCTGAGTTAGCCGCCCGACCGATCTCCTACCGCTCCTGGAGGCGATTGGATCCGGCGGTTGTTCAACAGCTTTTCAAAATGTAATGCAGTCTCAAAAATTCTCTGCTACTTCTGATTTGGACAGGTGTGTAAATGCTTATAATCACTCTTTTTCTGAAATAATTGATGACCTTGCTCTGATTAAGACCTGTAAAGCTGTAGTTCCAAAAAAAATCACTTTGGTTCACAGATGAGCTAAGGGCTATGAAATCTCCAACTCATGAATTAGAAAAAGTGTGGAAGAAATCCCACTTAGCGATCCATGAGCAGATCTTGTGCGAGCATCTAAAGGGATACAGAAAGGCCTTAAGGGCTGAGAAAATTAGATATATTTCCAATATCATCAAGAAAAATCAAGGCAACTCCAGAGTCCCTTTTTCCACCAAAAGTACATTGTTGTCACCCCCTGTAAAATCCACTCTGAGAACAATAGTATTACCTTCTCTGAGAACCATAACATCACAGTCCTCAAACTTTTTACCTGTAACACCTGTTATGCTTACTAATGTGTTTGCGTCTGTGAAGGCTACCACATGTCTTCTGGCCCTGTTTTCTTTTGCTCTTTTGAAGATCCAATTCGACAAAATTGCTTTTATTTTATTAGATATTGTTAATTTATCCTTATCTTCTGGAAAAGTTCCAGAAACTTTGAAATTAACTATTATTACGCCATTACTTAAAAAACCTAATCTTGATAGTAATGTTTTTTTAGTTAAAATCCTTATTGTAGTATATTGTTTTCTCTCTGTTTTTGTTATTTTATTTTTTGCAGATTTTGTAAAGTGTTTGTTTTTTACTTTTTCCATTACTGACTATGTAAAGCGCCCTGAGAAGCTCCACACCTATATGGGGCACTATATTAAATGTAAAGTTAATTGATTAATTGATAAATAGTCCAATAGTGGTTCTGTGCTACAGCTGAATGTAAGTACAAATGAAACTATATCAGAAGGTACCAGAGTAGTACAGTTTTTCATATTTTAACATACAATGATATGACAATAATATTACTCAATACAGTGGTAATCCATTGCAGTACCATGGTGCCATATCAGTACCAGTAAAGTTTATAGCATACGTAATTATCTAAGTACCTTTTTTATTGCTCTTTAAAATTAGGTTGCCATAAACAATTCACCATCATAGACATTTCAGGATTGTGGCATTAAGATGCAAAAGCATATCTCTCATTAACATAATAATCTGATGCTTTCTAGCCAAACAGTTTGAAGAATCCTGGAGTAGCACTAGTGCTCCCTTTGTGACAGCAGCAAATGGTCTGATAAAATTAAAACCTTTGAAAGAAAATAGACTCCTTTTAGAGGCCTAATCAGTTAATACAAACCCTGTGTGATTGTAACCCCTCGTCGCTAGTCACATTAGCCCTATACTTCTTTTACATTTTCGCAATTCAGATGCTGCAGAAACTGTCTACAGCACAAGGTCAAGGCTGTTTATATGAATATAATATACCTGAATTTAAATAAAATTAGAGTGAAACCTTTAAATCCACTAAATTGATTTGTTCAAATAATCAAATCATCACTGTCAAGAAGATGAGTAGCTCTTTTTCTCCATGACCAGGGGGACAATGAAGAAATCAACACGTTACCATAAGGATGTTTAACCAGTGTTCATGAAATTATGGCAAGACAAATTATCATTTACAGATATCTCAAATTGCATTTTAATATATTTTGAAATATTTAGAGATCTCTGTAAAACATTTCGAGATATCTCAAACTGAATTCCACATATCTTTAATTGTGCAGTTTTTAAGAGATCTAAAATTATCAATTATCAATTTGAGATATCTAAAAATGAAATACAGATATCTTTAAATACTATGGAAACCATATGGATTGTACTAGCATGACACGCCAAACTGTCATTTAGAGATATCTGAAAAATATTTAAAGATATCTCAAAAACATGTAGAGATATCTTAAAACGATTTAAATATATCTAAAATGCATTTAAAGCTCCATTTAAAGATATCTGTAAATCATTTTGAGATATCTCTAAATGTATTTTAGATATCTTAAAATGATTTAGAGATATCTTCAAATATTTAGAGATATCTATAAATGAATGTGAGATATCTCTAAATAATAACTTGGCTTGCCATGATTTCCATTATATGAGAGTAGATGTTAAAACTTCAAGCTGATTTGAACTCGGCTCTCGACAAGACAAGCACCAACTAAGACGTAGCTGTACAGTGAACTAACGTGATCCATCTGCATCTGCATCCATTTGCGTTTCTTTCCATCTGATGATGTAGATATCCTTCTGCCTGGTATTGATGGCTGAAGTGTAATGCTGGCTCCAGGGATCAGCTTATTTTGCCTCTCCAGAGCATCAGCACACACAACAGCTGCGATGCTGGCTCCAGGGATCAACCACAGTATGGTCTCCCCAGCACATCGGCATGGCAACCGTCTGGATTGAGCTAAGTAGGATACATCTCTGGGGTCTTCAAGTGGGCACCTTCCATCCCTGCGTCTCGTCGACTAGCTCACGACACCTCAAGAGGGCTTAAAAGTGATTCTGGTGTCCCAGCATCACCCCCCTCCGTCCTCCACTCAACTCAGCCCAGTTTACTTACTCATACATCAGTGTTGCTTTCTTCCTATTGTGCTTGAGATCCCCAGCCAGAATCTTTCAGTCTCAACCACAGCCAGTTGCTTCTCCTTTCTGTTGCTTCAGATAAGTTGTTCACTGTGCGACACACCTCTTGGCCACTGAACCCAACATCTCTGAGAAACCAAGTTGTAGAGTGTGCCACAAATCCTCGACAACCCATCTCCACTGGGTAAACCCGGACTCTCCATCCTCGCTGTTCTGCTTCAGCAGTTAGTTGAGCACACCTAAGTTTCTTCCTCTCGTATGCCTCATCCACAGCATCCTCCCATGGCACTGTTAACTCAACCATATGAACAAAGAGTGCTGATCCAGAACACAAGAAAATGTCTGTTCAAAGGTTAGTGGTGGCAATCTCAGGTGGAAAAATAAGCCATTGAACAACATCTGCCAGCATTTTCCAGTCTCTATCAGCTTCCAGTTGTCCTGGAAGAGGCTTGGTTTTAACACCTTTTCTTGGTGGTTGGTCTCATGGATGGCGGAATATTGTCTTTTGTATGTAATGCTTTGATGGAACTGGTGACAACTTATTGGTCAGGTTACGCTTGTGTTCCAATGCTAAGGCCAAACATCGCAGCACTTAGTCATGGCACCAAGTAAACAGCCCCTGTTTAAGATCCACCTTACATCCTGTCAAAATGTGCCTTAATGTTGCAGGTGATGAACACAAAGGACACGAGGGATCCTCATCCACCCAGAGGTTAAGGTTCTGTGGTGATGGAAGAACATCATATGTTGATCTGATAAGGAAACTGATCTCGCTCTGTTCCATTGTCCATCAGTCTTGCCAGCCGATCTTGCATTGTTCCATACTCCTCCATCTTATCCATTCTCCCTGCTTGGCCTGGGAAACGGTCTTTACACACCTCATCCTCTCCTCCTGCTTTTGCACCTCGTTGACTACCAGCTTCCTCCGTTGAGCTGGGGTTGCCTTGTGCCATGTAGGAGGAGCTGAACTGAGACCAAGACCCCCTTTTCCATGCTGAACTTGCCCCATAATAGCACTGATTCGAAGGGCAACCTTAGCATCTTCCACAAGCTTTCTTTGCTGCCGATTTTCTTCCAGTTTTCAACACAGGTGCTGCCTCCATCTGTCGTGTGAATCTGTTAATGTCATTTCCAGTCAGACCTTGGCACACTTAAACTCTTCGGTTAGAACAGAGACTGGTAGCTGCATTATTCCTTTACCATAAAGTCCCACTCTGCTGAGGCAGCGTGGAACTCCCAACCATTTCCTGATGTATGTACTGATTAAAGCTTCCAGCTTCTCAACTGTTCTCAAGGAAACCTCATACACAGTCAGAGGCCACAGCAGTCTTGGCAGTAAACCAAACTGAAAGCACCAGAGTTTCAGTTTGCCTGGTAAAGCGCTGCTGTCTATGCTCTTCAACCCTTCCACTGCTTGTTGTCTAACTGCTCTTACACCAACTGTGTCCTTTAGATCCCCGTCGTACCATCTCTGAAGACTTTTCATTGGCTTCTCGGACACTGTTGGTATTGCCTCACCATTAATATAGAACCTTTTATCTACTACTTTACCTTTAATTATAAAGATGCTCCTTGATTTTGTGGGCTTGAATTGCATTCATGCCTATTCAATGTTATTGGTTAATTTGCCCAATAATCGATTAGTGCAGGCTACTGTTGTAGTCATTGTTGTCATGTCATCCATGTCTGCTCGAATTGGTGGTAGTTGCATTCCAGATGCCAAGCGCTCTCCTCCCACTACCCATTTTGATGCCCTTATAATTACTTCCATTGCCATGGTAAAAGCCAGTGGAGAAATGGTACATCCTGCCATTATTCCAACTTCTAGGCATTGCCATGTCGTGCTGAATTCTGAAGTTGAAAAACTAAACTGCAAATCTCCAAAGTAGGTTATGAAATCGGTTCAGTTAATCAAGTTTATACCATGTACCTCAATATCATAAGATTTGACATTCTATTCAGGAAATGAAAAAGAGCAGGGGACATTGATAACACTGACTCGTTGAAGACAATCATGAAAAATATCCACATCTCCATGGCTATGATATAAATCCAAACCATTATTTTCTTCAAACTCTGGGTTTTAATTTCTCAAAATGCAAAAAAACCCCCCAAAAAAACAAAAAAAACAACCCAGGCTCAAAGGATGGAAAATATACAGTATGTGTGGAGGCAGATTGCACCCATACAATAGGTTTAGTGGGTTATACATGAGACAAAACTAAACTATCACCATTTCATGTGAGGGGAGGAGGGGGGGAGGGGAGGAAAGGACATATGCATACATTCTCATTGATGATTTAATTAATTTAAATCCATTAGGTAATTGATTTTTTCCTGCCAAGTAAAGCATACATACAAATTGTTCAGTGCTTTCTGAGAGAAGCGCTAGCTCTCATTTTTTTCATGACTACACTTATGAATTAATTTTTCACCTGATAAAATTCCATATTCCTTATTAATAAAAAAAACCCTGCGTGTTGGGTCGCCTTGCTATAAGGTCACCTATCCTTTTATTTAATGTAAAATAACCACAATATAAAGGCCACCTGTCTAGTCTAGATATATATTTAGGAAGCTTGAAAGTGATCTCTAGAGACGTGTTGAACTATAGCATTGTATCTTTTTGCATAAATTCTCTTGGGCTTATTTCGATAAAGGAGGAAAGCAATGTAGTTTTATAAGAAATTTGATCATGCCTAGCTTTTAATTAGTTTAAGTCTAGTTGATAAAATATGTCACGAATCAGTCCATTCACCCATTCATGTATCAATCAGCTTTTTATGTATTCTCATAATACGTGCAACTCAAGAAAACTGAATGCTTTCAAATGGAAATCAATATCTCATTGGAGGCTGCTTAAAGTGAAATATATTATAAAATTATTTATGATATGTTGCATGTTATAAGACTATAACTGATGCAAAATTATTTGTTTGGAACCACAAATTATGATCATTCCAAAAAAACTACCTCCTATAACATACCAAATCAAATACAATTAAACCTTATTGTGTACTTATTTGTTCTTTCAATTATTTAAAAACGTTATTTTTGTTGTGTTTTTATTTTTTATATTGAAAAAAAATTAGGGTTCATAAAAGACCAATGCTCAGGTTTCAGAAGAAAGCATAACAAATATATAATAGGATGTACTCTTGTCAAAAACTCTTATTCTTATTTAGGGTTAGGGTTATGGTTAGGGTTAAGGTTAGGAGGTCAAACAGGAATAGTAATATTTTCTTGGTTCCTATTCGCTATTGTGCTCATGTCAGTTTTATTGCCTCAATAAAATAATGTTGATTAATAGACAGAAAATGTATTCCATTTAAATAATTTAATTTAATTTGAAGGACTGGGTTAACAGATGCGAATCCAAAAGGTTATTAGAGCAGTAGGGATAGAGAACATATACCAGTGTTACAGTTTCAAGTAGGAGCATCAAACAATATTGTGAACAGTGTCACATCCTCCGCATGACATTTTATATATATATATATATATATATATATATATATATATATATATATATATATATATATATATAAATCAATAAAACTCAGCCAGCAAAACTGACATGCAGTGCTCAAACCTTTAATTGCTTTATACTTTATTAAAAAAAAAAACTTGTGAATAAATCCTTAAATGTTGACTTTTGAAAGGCTGTAAACCAATATGCAACTGTGACTTGCAATTGTGAACTGAAAAAACATACATTCAACACTGCTGGTGAGCAACCAATATTTATGGGTGGGTGGGTAAATTGAAACCACAGAGATATGAAGAACCTTGACTAAAGCAAATCAATTTGAGCTAATCCGTATTAACTCAGTGAATCCAAAATGAATGCTGATATTGATTAAATATGGAAATCTCGTAAATGAGCTCAATGATATTAGAAGGTATATCATTCCAAACACAACAAGGCCAGATGGAAGTCCAACTAAGCATAATTTACAATAGACTGCAAACTGTAAAGATCTATTAATTTAAACAAATGATCCATCCCTGTCATTTTGAAATCCTTGCTGGCTGTCCTTCAAAGCATTTTTTTTCTGTGCAGAGGGAACAATTGAATTAAATGTGCCAATTTCGATGTATCACAATAACTGATATCCTATTGGTTGTTTTACTAGGACTTTGTAACTGTGAGATATTATTTCATGTGTGTACAGTAGCTGTAATAGTGTGCCCTACTGGTCAGTGTAAGCTATCATTATAGGTTCAAATTCTAAATCCTATTTGTTTAACCTTTTTCACGGTTGTTGATAAGAGACCTACGTACGCATATGATAATAAAAATAAAGGTTGCACTTTAGCTCTGCATAACAAACTATGTTGCTCTTTTGGCATTGGAATCTCCTAAGGCAGTATCAGGTTTAGAAAGGAGATCCAGTGATGGAAATGATAGATTCACTTGAATTCTAACAAAATAATTCCATAAATGCACACCATGCACAACCAAATGTGTTAGTTTTGAAATCTGTTTTTAGCAAATATGCATTTTCATGCATTCTACAATACAGTAGGTTTTTTTTATGTGTTTCAGGCCATGCATTCAGATAGTCTTGCATTGATTAATGATCATTTCACCTGGAGAGTGATATTGTCTCAACCCTTAGGGGTCATCTTCCAGGTCAGTAACCAAGCAGGTTCTTATACTGACTGACAGCTTTAGATCCAGTTAGACACGGCTTGACCCCAAAGACACTGTTGAGTTCAAATTACCAGAGAAGTGTAACACATTTCATGGAAGTCAAGGCAGAAAAACAGACCTTGTTATTTGTGTTATAGTTTGGAAAATAATTTCTTCAATCTGCTGAATAGGGTTCTTTCAGTTAAATGAAAATACTGATGTTATTTGGTTTAAAACCGGCTTCCACAATGACTTTGTTTTAAATCAATGTGATATATTTTACATTGCATACTGAAAAGACTAAAAGACAGGTGAAATCAATAAGGCTGAGGTGATGCATCATCGCATTGATCCATCGTATCATTTCATCACCATCGATGGTCAAGCATATGCATTGGTTTGTTTTTTTGTGTTACATTTGACACCGCACCACAACAGAACTCAATCAAAAGCTTGCTATTTCCCTGTTCTATGGCAGCATTTATAACTATTTCTCAGATGCCTGCTTTTTAATTTAAGTGTTAGAAATTCCATTGAGTTTCGCCATGGAACAGACTTTAAAGTTAAAGTTGTCAGGATGTTAACAATGAAAAGAAAAATGACAGGTACATTATTTTCAATGGGTCAGATATTGCTCCAATCAGGAATTTATTTAACGATAATTTGCATAAAATCCACACAAGTAATATACAAAATTTGCATTGATTGGCCCTAAAGGTAACTTGAGACTAGTTGACAGAGCAATGGAAATTAGTTTTGATTCTGGGGGGCAGATTTAGACTTGCTACTATTTTCCGTAGTGAACATAGAATTAATCAGGTTACTGTCCCAGGATATTCATCTTTTGAACTGCTAACATTAACACTAAATAGTGCACTACCTGTTCATATTGTAATTATCTATTGACCACCTAAGTCAAATCCATTATTTTTAGCTGAATTTAGTGACTTGCTATCTTTATTGACAGTCCATTATGAAAGGACTCTTCTACTAGGTGATTTTAACATACATGTTGATACAGAATCTGACTCCACTTCTGTGGAATTTATCAGGCTACTGGATTCCTTAGATTATATCTAGCATGTAAATGGTCTTACATACAATCGTGGCCATACTCTAGACCTGGTAATCTCTTGTGGTTTAATTGTTAAAGATATATTAACTACAGATCTCACCATTTCTAACCATCTTGCTATTCTTTTTGAGATCAGTATGCCAGTAACTACAAATTCCATGGAACATACACTTACATCTCAGGATAATAATTCCTTAACTGCTGGTAAATTTTCTGATGTATTGAGTTTGTTATCAATCCCGGAGGCCTTATCTGTAGATGAGATGGTGAATACTTACAACACCTCATTGACTGTATCTTAGATGTTGTAGCGCCAGTCAAAACTTGGAAGGTGTTTTTATAAAAAAGCTCACCGTGATTCAATGATGCTAATTGAAATATGAGGAGGGTTGGAAATTAGAATGGAGATGGCCGGTAATGAAACTGCATATTCACTACACTATATGGAAAGACCACCTGGCTAAATATAAGAAGCCAGATCTACTTATTACTCTAACTTAATTGAAACTAATAAAATAATTATGGATTTATTTTTGCTACAATTGATAAATTAATTAATCCTTCCCCAAATTGTTCCACCCTTGATACTGGTTCTATTCCTAGCTGTAATGACTCTTAAATCACTTTAAAAATAAAATACTACACATTAGAAATCAGATTCCACAAACATATTTTATTAAGCAGGCTTGTTGCTACATATTAGTACCTTTAAGGCTACTATGGAGGTCTTTGCTTTGATTATACTGTGTAACAGTTTTTTTTTTTTTTTGTTCCTGGGTAGTAAGTGTTATTTCCTAATTGCTTATGCCTCAAAAGTATAGAAAATGGCTATTATTCCCCACAAACTTTGCTTTTGTGACCAGGACAGTGATATTTCAAAATATCACTATTTCCAATGGGAAAACAAGCAAATGTGTGTCTTTTTGTTCACATAAAGTCAGAAAAAAACAACATATGAATCCAAATTAACATGTATTTATACTAAATACTAAAGTAGTTTTTCAAGATTTACGATTATATTGTAAATACAGTATAATCGTAAATCTCGAAAAACTACTCACTTCTAAATATTTTGTAGTCATTTTTGTATTACTTTAGTATAAATACATGTTAATTTGGATTCATATGACTTTATGTGAATGAAAAGACACACATTTGTTCGTTTTCCCATTGGAAATAGTGATATTTTGAAATATCAATGTCCTGGTCACAAAAGCAAAGTTTGTGGGGAATAATAGCCATGTTCTATACTTTTGAGGCATAAGCAATTAGGAAATAACACTTACTACCCAGGAACAAAAATTGTGTTACATAGTGTTACCCTTCAAGAGCTGACAACTCTGATTCTGCACATGAGAACTACATGTTCTCTTGACCCCATTCCTACAAAATTATTAAAAAATACTCTTGGAGTTATTATTACCCACATTTTAAAAATTATTAATCTGGTATTATTTCCTCAGCACTTAAGGTAGCTATAGTAAAGCCAATGCTCAAGAAACACAACTTGGATCCTAAACTCATTAATAACTACAGGCCCATCTCCAATCTTCCATTCTTTCAAGGTTTTAGAGAGGGTTGTTGCATTTCAAGTACAAAGTTGTTATTTTTTTTTAACTCTTAATGGTGTATCTGAGAAATTTCGTTCTGCACATAGTACAGTGGCAGCCCTTGTCAAAGTTGTAAATGACCTGCTGATAAGCTTTGACTTGGGCTTTCCATCAGTTCTAATTCTTCTTGATCTAAGTGCTGCTTTTGACACCATAGACCCCTCCATCTTATTAAATAGGCTCAAATACTTAGTGGGACTGTCTGGCCTCGTCTTATCCTGGTTTCAATCTTACCTATCTGATAGGTATCAATTTGTCTTTATTGGGGAGGAAAAATCAGCATTGACTGAAGTTGATTGCAGTGTTCCACAAGGTTCTATTCTGGGTCCATTGCTATTTTCATTATATTTGTTACCATTGGGTGATTTCATTAGGAAACATAGTGTGAACTTCCATTGCTATGCGGATGACACCCAGCTGTATTTGTCTTTAAAACCTGGTGATACTTTCTGTTGGGGTGTTATTTGCTGCTTGCCTTGCTGATATCAAGTGCTGGATGTCTCAAAACCTCTTAATGTTGAATTCAGATAAAACAGAGGTTATGTTTGTAGGTTCCCATAACCAATTGAAAAATATAAGACTGCAAGAGTTTTATCAAATCCTAACACTGAAATAAAAAATAAAAATGGGGACTCTCTGATCCTGATTTATCATGTGAGTCTCGTATTGGGGAAGTTTCTAAACTATCCTTCTATCACTTGAGAAACATATCCAAACTGAGACCTGTTATCTCCTTATCTGACGCCAAGAGACTGCCTTTGTTTCTTCAAGAATTGATTATTGTAATGCACTCCTCTGTCATCTCAAAACGTGCGGTGTCCCGTCTACAACTTGTTCAGAATACTGCTGCTAGAATTTTGACTAAAAAATTAGCATATCACCCCTGTTTTATCCTCCTTGCACTGGCTCCCTGCAGTATAGAACTGACTTTAAAATCTTATTATTGACCTATAAAGCCTTGAATGGAGCAGCACCTAGCTATTTGCAGGAGCTCCTGACCACGTATCTCCCAAATCACACTCTTAGATCGCACGAAGCGGGGCTGCTCATTGTTCTCAGGGTCAATAAAATCAATACGGGAGGGAGGGCTTTTTCTTTTAGAGACCCTAAACTATGGAATGCTCTACCACCCTGTGTTAGGGAAGATGGGTCTGTGGGTATTTTTAAGACTAAACTTAAAACACATTTTTATAAAGGTGTGTTTTTAGAGCAGAGACAATTGTGAGGCTTTACAATGTGTAGCTTTAAATCCAATAAATCCTGAAAATTTGGGTTCTGCGTTTAAGATCCCTTCTACATTTTGTTATTTCTTAAACAATATTATAATATTTGGATCACCAATAAACCTAGTGGTTTATGTAAATCAATATATTCGTTATAATAAAGTGTATATGTTTCACTTCGTCATGGCAGTTTGTACAAGATGACCGTAATAGTGTTCGTGGACCCAACAACAAAATAACCTTTTGGGTCCTGAAACAGGCAGTTAACACTTTGTGTCAATTTGGACACAGAAAACAAATTTTATTTGTTTTTTTTTTTTTATCCTCTACAGACGTCAAATCGTCTGGATCAAATTCTTATAAGAATACTAATATATATATATATATATATATATATATATATATATATATATATATATATATATATATATATATATATATATATATATAAAATTCTCAAAAACAAGGAGATCTAGTTAATACTGTATTAAGAATTGCAAACTGTGCTTAGGGGACCCAGATTATACATATAAATATCTCAGGATTTACTGTTTTTTCTCAGGATTTAGGAGTTAAATACTATGTCTTCTAGAACTGCTACAGTCACAAGTATGTAGGGTCCGCTAATCTGCCTCACCTGTAAAAAAGGTCACAACCATTCCAGCGATAAACTACAGAAGTAACTTTATAATAGATATACAAGCATTTTCCCAAATGGTTCCATTAGAATATTTGCTTTGTTGGACCTTTGTGAACAATTAGTGATAAAGTCTTTGATGATTTAAGTTCAATCAGTTTCATCATTTCATCATATACATCCCAATACATGTTCAATTTGCGCAGAAAAGCATCTGTTGAGGTATAAATAGGAAAAAGCCTGGACAAAACCTTAATTGATTTTGTTCCAATAAACCATTTCAGTCTAATAATTTATTGGCTGTATAGATTGTATCACCAGGCCTGACCAGCCCTCAAGGGTAAAGCACCTCCAAATATGATACAGGCTGATCAATAAAACAAAGCTTTGAGCCAAAGACCAATATATTTACTTCTCTATTTTAATTATTTATACGTAGACTAGACAGTGGATCACCCCACCTAAAAACATCAATGTATTAGGCAAAACTTGAAAATTCCTTCCAGAGAGAGCATTTGTCCATGAGCAGCAGTCACTTTAAGCAGCCTACAAATCTGAAGCATTTCCGATAACTTCTGAAAGAGCAGTTAAGGTAAGATTCAACTTAATGAATAGGAAAAAATGAAATATGTCTGAGGAATAAATGTGATTCCAGTACCACCCTGTGGACTCCATCAATTTCCTAGTTACTGTGTTGTGTTATCACCGTTTTTTGTCTAAAGGGGGAAAAAAAACCTGGTGATTTTGCAAAGCTTCATTAGGTATATTAGCTCAATTATAGTATCAATAGTACAGTAAGGATGCTTCAGTTACATTCATAATTGCCAGTGTGAATTATTTGCAAGGTGGAAAATATGGTGTTGCAGTTTGTTCAAGGCTTGTGGTCAAATCATAAACCTGTGATTTGACATTACTCCACATACCAGTACGATTCTAAATGGACATATCTGTATACAATAGGTTTCCATATTATTGTATCATTGGTGTAAAAACAGCCAACAGTGTACCATCCCAATCAAATATATTTGTTGGGGCACAACATTTGAAACACAGTGTGTTTGTATCTCTACAACTGTGTAGTTACTACTTACTACTACAACTGTGGTTAGTCTAACTCCCGCTTCAAAGGCTATATAAAAAGACAGTGTAGAGGGGTATTTTACATTAGTCACCGGGACTTCCTTTAGTCACCATTTCTCTGCTAATAGACTTGAGTTTTCAAATCTCTTTTGAAATGTGCTTCTGTGTTCTGAATACAGCCTTTATTCCTTTCCGTGGATGAGCCATGCTTTAGAAAAGAGAGCAAAGATTGAACAAATAGTACAGATGAAAAAGAAGTGATGAAAGAGAAACACACATGTTACATCAACAGTGCCACTTTATTGTTTTTCACTTCTGTGGCCCTGTAGTAGAAACCTCTTAACAAGTTCCTCAATTAAATGCTGAAACAAACACATTTCATATCAGCTCTTAATGTAGCTCTTAATGATAGAACTCAGTTCTAGTATTACATTAGCTAACCATTGTGTTTCATTAAGGTGGTCTTGATTTATTGCCATGCTCTATATTGGTTGTGCTTTGCCTTATCAGACTGACATTTATTTAGATGGCTGATTACTTCATCGGCCTCTTTGTTTAATTATCCATTTTCCCTCATTAAATACAGCAAATCATACAGTAGACCAAAATATTGAAAATGTGAACAATATTTTGTTAAACATTTATTCAGTTTATTGAGATAACTAATATACAGTATATAACCAGTTGAAAGTTACTGTAGATAGACAGAACACCAATCGAGCCTTAAAATTAATTAGTACATTCATTGCAAAGATTGCTTTTATTTTAGGGAAACACAATTTCGCTATATCTTTCTAAATGCATTTTTTTATTGCTTTCCTTAAGTGTATGTTTTTGTAATGGCCTATTTATTTGCAGCATTATATTACTACCCAGTACACAAAACAAAACAAGTAACAGCTGACTAATAGACAGTGAAGGGCCAGGTAAAGTAAGAATTCACACCACAATGTTTCACTTTGATAAAGCTGATAATGCAAGTGAAAGAAAAACAGAAACCCAAAATAGATATGCCTGTTATATGAAATACATTTTATGCACAGAGCAATATATATATATATATATATCAAATCAGAAGAAGGTCTCTTTGGGCTTACATCTTATTTCTCACATTGATCCACTAACCTTGATTTATAGATTGTAATCCAAAAGACCAATTGGTTGCATACTCAACATCAGGAGGAGATTTACTGTAGTCTTAAAAAAAAAATCATTTTATCAGTTAAAGCAGTTTTTACTAAATGGAGCAAACAAACAAAAAGGAACTACGTGTTTCGACACAACAGGTCTTCATCAGGTTCACAATTACGGGTTAAGCATTTCAGTGAACTTTGAACAGATGTTACATATATATATATATATATATATATATATATATATATATATATATATATATATATATACACACACACACACACACACACACACACACACACAGTACATGCTTTGGCAAATGAAGAGAAAGCATTTTGCAAATGACTAACTTTAGGTGACATACTAATGAGCAATACTGTAATGGGCTCTAAAATAGCTCTACCAATGACCTGCAGTGTGACCTTGGACAATGACCTAAAACTGGTAGCATGTATCAGGGTCAGTAATGCCCTGTTATCTTTCACAAATTTACTAGTCACTTGTAGATTTTATTTTTATAATTGTACATTTTGATTTGATTTGTAATTGATTTAGTACTATCTAGTAGCTTCTGCTTTCATTTCATTTGTATGCTTTATCGGGTATTGGAGAATTGAAAATTATTTTGTATTTTAAGCCTGGTAACAAAACATACAGTGGCTCTCAAAAGTATTCACCCCCCTTGGACTTTTCCACATTTTACTGTGTTACAACATGGAATCAAAATTGATTTAATTAGGAGTTTTTGCCACTGATCATCACAAAAAGTCCATAATGTCAAATAATATGAAAATAATGAAAAATAAAATCTACAAATTGTTCTAAATTAATTACAAATACAAAACAGAAAATAATTGATTGCATAAGTATTCACCCCCTTGAGTCAATATTTGGTAGAGGCACCTGTGGCAGCAATTACAGCCATGAGTCTATTTGGATAAGTCTCTACCAGCTTTGCACATCTGGACACTACAATTTTTGCCCATTCTTCTTTGCAAAATTGCTCAACCTCTTTCAAGTTGGATGGGGACCTTTGATGAACAGCAATTTTCAATTCTTTCCACATATTCTCAATTGGATTGAGATCCGGGCTTTGACTGGGCCACCCCAGGACATTGACCTTTTTGTTTTTAAGCCACTCCAGTGTGGCTTTGGCTGTATGTTTGGGGTCATTGTCCTGCTGGAAGATGAATCTTCTCCCAAGTCCCAGGTCTCTTGTAGATTTCAACAGGTTTTCCTCCAGGATACTCAGTTTTTGAGGACGGCCTGTTCTAGACAGGTTCACAGTTGTGCCATATTCTCTCCATTTCTTAATAATGGACTTTACTGTGCTCTGGGGGATAATCAATGCCTTGGAAATGTTCTTATATCCTTTTAAAGAACCGTATTCCGGATTTGCTTTGAATGTTCCTTCGTCTTCATGAGGTAGTTTTTGTTAGGAAATGTACTAACCAACTGTGGGACCTCCCAGAGACAGGTGTATTTAACCTGAAATCATGTGAAATACCTTAATTGCACACGGGTGGAGTCCATTCGACTCCCCCTCGGTGGAGACCTAGCTAACCCAGGGGGACAGAAAAGTACCTAGACCTGGAAAAGAAAAAGATCAAGACAGGTCCTGTCCTTAGAACCAACCTCCGTCAGACATGAGCCCCGACGTGAGGGCTGGTCACCCGCTGGATGCCCGCGGGACCTGGAGAAAAAGCGGAAGAGGATTAGGATAACAGAAAGGCGTATAGATTAGAGCTTTGCTGAGGCTAAAGAGCACAAGCTGTGAAGGAACAGATGTGGCCAGGGGTCCCCTCTGACCTATGAGGAACCTAATTGGAGTAGCCAGGCCTGGCTGGGGGAGCGAGACTCGATTTCCCCCCGAAGGATGGATCCCCGGCTCTCCGCAGAACCACACCCATGGGACAGGAAAGAAATTGCATGCCGCACACATAAATGCAAGATGGAAAACAAAAGGACATGGAGAGGTTAGTAGGGACAAGCTATGGATCGGAAGCCATCTGCACTGTGGAGAGGAAAACCCCCCTAGACGGAGGAAACCTCTGGTGGAGACGAAGCTCCCACTCCAGGCATGTTAACCAAGGATTGTTGGGCAGCTGCATTGACCAGTGAAGAAGTACTGATGTAGGACTCTATGGCAGAAGAAGACCAACGTTCCAGGTGTTAAATGTGTATTGATTACCCCTTGCTTGTGCAGCTGAGGTGGCACCTCCAATCCGGAAAGAATGAGGAGAATAGGACTGAGAAGGAAATCCGGCAAAGCCATTGCCAAAGATATTGATAGCCTGGAAGGCACCGCTACTGGAGAGCATTTCCAAGCCGTGGAGAGTCAGGCGGATAGCTGAGACGGACATGAGCTGTGGTGCAGGGATGGACAGAATGGAACTGATGTTGAATGTCAGAAACATAGCATCGGATAGATGAAGGGAGGAGGTCTAAGGAGACCTGCAGGTAGGTAGAGAGGAAGTGGTCCAGATTGAAGGGTGCAGAATAGGAGGAACGGTCACTAGGCAGTGGAGTGGGCGGA
Source organism: Polyodon spathula (assembly GCF_017654505.1). Taxonomy (NCBI): domain Eukaryota; kingdom Metazoa; phylum Chordata; class Actinopteri; order Acipenseriformes; family Polyodontidae; genus Polyodon; species Polyodon spathula. Next base: position 13,336,299 of record NC_054543.1, read on the forward strand.
CCGAGTGGAAGGAGTTGAAGTCTCCAACTTAAACTGTTGTGCTGTGCAGAGAAGACCAGAGAGGGTAGGGTTCAGACGAACTTTAGGTCCTTGAAAGGGAGAAACTGGGAGAAGAGTCCACGTTGGGAACCAGGCTCTGGACCTTGAGGACCAATTGCTCCTTTATTGTGGCTAACGTCACTTCCATGCGCTGCTCTAGAGTCATGAAGGCATATCTTGGTCCACTGCCAAAGCTTCTTGCACCAATTATGACTGCTTCATGTTCAGCAGATGTACTGTAACCGGGTTGTACTCTGGAATGGGTAGATGAGGGCAGGGCTGGAACTGTTTGGGCTGGAGCAAGCAATGGAGCCACTGAAACAGAAGGAGGGGTGGAGACTGGTATGAGAGGCTGAAGGAGGAATTGCAATGGTGCTCGAGCTATTATCTACACCATCTAAACGAGTGATTAATTGCTGACAAGGTGTTGCTGGTTCTGCTGAGTAAGCAGGGGCAGCAAGCAAAATTCGGCTTTGCTGGGGTAAAATCAAAACATGAAAATGTGTTTTGTTCAGTGAAAACTGAAAGTTCAGTAAAATAGCAGTGTGAAGCCTGCTTCCAAAAATTAAACTTAAAAACAATAACTCACCATGTGTCACAAGCAGTCTAAATTAGAACTGTACTTGAAATGTTCCTTTCCAGAAAATAAAATGAAATTAGCTTAGAAAATAGCTTTGAGAATCTAACCATCAATGTTGCATAAATATCTGGACTGGACTTGATTTCTGACTACAGGCTCTTGCTGTGGCCATTGAGAGCACTGATTCCCAGTTGCAGGTAGGAATGTTACCTGTGGAGCCCGGAAGTGCTGAGCCCAGAGATGGTGGCCATGATTGGAGTGGCAAATACTGATGAATGGAAAAGCGAACTGTTTGTTGCTGCGCTGTTGGTGTGGTGAGAAGTGCAGCTTGTCCTGCGACTGCGAGCAAGTTTGCTGAAGCGCGCTTGAGAGAAGGAGACAACGTGAATGTAGTTGATATAAAGGTACATTTATTATTTTTGGCGAGTGGTCGATTCTTATAAAATAGCTGCTCCGGAAGCTGAGCCTGCTGGCGGGGGCTTTTTCTTCTTCTTAGTGCCGGGGCAGCAGGTCTGGGTGCTGGGTAGAGGTCTGTATTAAAAGTAGACGATACATCAGAGAAATTAAAATATATTTTGAGGAGAAACCGACAGGGAGGTTCCTGCAGCGTATGTGAAAACCAAACACACAAACGCAAAACGAAAGACAAGAAGAGGAAGCAGTGCACAGCTTAAATAGAATAGAGAGAGATTGACAGATGGGACAGCCATTGGAAGCAGCTCAGAAGACAGAGAGCAGGCTGAGTCATCCCGCAGGTGAGTGCCTTCTGTGGCACCCCCCGAAATACGCTATAAAGGCTACATTTTTTAAAACAGGTTTAAAAGGCACTGCATAGCAAAAGGACACCAGTACTGCATCTCCTGCCAAACCCTACCCCTTGTTCGCTGTATATTATCATAGTCGTTGTGACAGATATATAATGAGTTCTGTTTGTAAATCTCCCTCCCAACCTTTGAGGGCGCTAAGTAGCGAAAGGGGAAGTCTTTGTACAGGCTGGTCTGAGAATTCATTTCCAGGGTCGGGAAGTCGGTTAGCTTTGGAAGGTGCAGGAACATATTGACCCAGAAGGTAAACGATGTAGCAGCTGCAGGCAATATAGACAGCTGCAATCATTTACCAAGGGATCATGCGTGATAGCGTAATGGGGATGGAGAATTGTAAATCTTTTCCTTCACTTGGTTCAAAATACGAGGAACTGGAAAGACAGGGTGAGTTCCCTAAAATATAAAAGAAAAAGAGCTTGAGTGTTTTGTTTGTTTTTGCTGCTGTTAGTAATTGTCTTTTGTTTTGTGAATTCACTAGACGGCTAACACGTCTCCAGAGCTGTCACGTTGGGCCAGCACTACCTACCTGGAACAACATTACGCCACTGTCACTGTTAAATTGTTATCACCCACCACGAGCACTACAGCACGCACCTGGACTGGTGACCGTGTACTATATTATTATTTGGTCTGCAAGTATTTCTTACCCTTTTCTTCTGTGTTTCACACATTGGTGTGTATTGCCGGAGGTTTATTGATTGGTCGCCAGACCTTGATTTAGAAAATAAAGCACCACTTTTCAAACTGGATTATAATTGTCTGCTTATGATTATTTCTGCTCTGCATCACCTCTGCACCTGTTCACTATCAGCAGCCACTTTGCCACAGTCATGCATACTGATAAATCTTCTCGATCACTCGTTTTATCACCAAACTCCACAATAATGCGATCCAAGTCATTGTTTTATTACTATAACATCTCAAAAAGCTCTGCAAATATCCTTGATATCCTTTGAGTGCTGGATGTGGAAGCAGCTATCTTCTTTGTCTGTGTCCATGTTATCGCTGTGGTGCAGGGGCTATGTGTATTGCTCAGATATTCCCCTTTTTAATAATTTTTTCGTCTTCTCTCGGCTCCTGTCGGTCTCACTCGCCGAAAGGTTATCTCAGCTTTTTCCAGATTAAAAACGACTAGAGAACTGTGATTGATGTCTTTTTGATGATGTAATCAGAAATCATTCAAACATAACATAATTACTATGTTATGTTTGAATGATTTCTGATTACATTTTAAAGCAGGAACTTTTTACATGAAGATAAGTGAACACTTTCATAAAGCGTTCTATTATTAGGACTAATTACAGGTCTACACGTCGTGTTTGTGTTTTTACATTATTTTCTCTAGTTTCTGACTATCTCAAATACCAGTGCACAGTGGGATAAGAATCTAGTGCCCATTACCCCATTTCCTCTTCTCGCAAGATTCACTGAGCGCACAGATAAATGAAATGAAGACAGCCAGATTGAACTCTAATGGCTTTGACCATAAATGTCGAGTGGTGATAGAGAAACATAAATCCAGAAATGCCCTTTGTATTGGAGCTCAGAGATACAGGGTTTGGCTGGGTGAGTGGCACTTGTGAGGGAAGGGAAATAAATTGTCGAATACTGGATCCAGTGTTAATTATATGGCTTCTAATAAATTAGAACACACTAGTCGTCTGTATGTTCCAAGGTGGTGGTACTAGAGGCATATGTGTGAATACAATTAGTTGCATTTGATTTGTATTTATTGATTAAATGGCTGAAATGTGTAGTCAAAGCATTTTAAATGTATATGCTGTGGTCTGTTCTCAATTCTGGCTGGTGGTGAACTTTAGGTGGTGTGGCTCCCCAGTGGAAGTATTATCGAACCTGTGTAAGCCTTTTCCTATTTAGTCAGTGCGCCCTGCTAAGGTTAAGAGGTATATTATTCTTTCTAGTTAACTGGATAACTCCTGTGCTGGCTTAGTCTGCACTACTTTGATATGGATTGGACGGCCGTGATATCTGCATACATAAAAAAAACTGTTTTGTAATCCTTGCCATAATGCAGCTGTATGAACTATTAATGGGCTGTACAAGTAATCATCGATTGTGATTGCAGTATCCTTTGGGATCAAAGATCATTCGGAGGAATGAGATTGCAAAGGCATTATTCATTTGTGATTACAGATAAGATATGCTGCTGAAGTGGGTAAGCAGCTTAGCAAGCCCGCTTTTGGAAATCAGTATTTTAGTTGGCTGCATTTGTTTTTCAGCTGCTGTTAGGACAGTTAAACAAAGTGCCATATACCTCTGGCATGCCTGCCACTTCAGAAGCTTATAAATATTGAACACTACCTAAAAGTGGTTGAAGTTATACAATCTGAAGAAGATCAATCAATTAATCTTTATTTTATATAGAGCCTTTCATAGTGCACCACCATCACAAAGCGCTTTACAAAATGCAGTAACAAAAAAGAGTATACAATATTTTTTTTTGAATGTAATGATTTCATTGTTTCATGGGTATGCTGAAGGTGAAATTAGCCAGAACGTTTCTTTATTTTTTAAGTTGTAACTTGTAAATTTTGAAAGACATTTGGAAGGCAGAACTGTTTCATACTGTATAAATGCAAAATATTCCTCATTCTCAACATTTTAGCCAAAGTGTTTGTATGAAAGTGAAGGTTGTCATAATAGAAGGTGTAATTTTCATGACAGTATTTCCATTTCATTTACTAATAGATTAATGTCACCTTGGCAATCTTTATGGAGGTATTTTGATGGATAAAAGCTTAGACTTTAATAGCTAAAAAACCTAGATATGCATTTCCATTTTTCTACTGACCTGTCATTTCCTATTGATGTATTTGCATACTAAAATACTATTTAAATAATATAAAAAAGAAATGGAAAATGTGCATTTATAAAAGGAACACAGTATTGGCTTATTTGCTAAACAAAACATCAGACCCAACAGTTTCTGGCATAATATCAGAGTGACCTGCAACCCCTGTCGAGACAGGGAGAGGAGACCTTGGATAGCTGCTACTCTGTGGTACAATCCAGCCAGAGCCCCAAATACATTGTCTTGTAAGTCCACGATAGTGAACCAGTCACCCGGTTGGACTGACTGGAGAATGTGACGGTGAGTCAGCATCTGGAACCTCCTGTCTTTTAAGAGCCTGTTGAGAAGCCTCAGATCTAGGATGGGGTGAAAGCTGGCATCTTTTTTGGGCACCAGAAAATATCTCAAGTAGTACCCCTCTCTGTGGGCCACTTCCTTCTGAAGTACTGAGGCCCTGAGAGGGTCTGTCACAAAAGTATTTGTGATTCCTCAAAAGGGAGGAGGTCCCAAGCGGAACTGAAGCTCATAACCGTTGTGCATGGTTGTGAACATCCAGGTGTCCGAGGTGCAAGCGTGCCAGTAATGCAGCTGGTGTGCCGAAAAAGGGGTCTGAGGCTGCAAACCTTCAGGCGGGTCAGTTTGGGGCAGCTGCCTAGGGCGATGGCCCTGGAACCACCTCCTGGTACACTGGAATGTCCATGTCCATGTCCTGTGTTCCCTCTCTGTTGCTCGCCGCTGCTGTGCCCTGTAGGTGCTGCCTCAGGTCACCCAGCGGAGCCGTGGGAACAGGAACAGGAGTCGGAGGGGTTTGCCAGCGGTTCAACCTACCTCCACTCAGGAGAGGCCCAAAAAAATGTCCTGGGGATATGGGCGCGTCTAGCAACACAGCCTTATTTGCATCAGGAACCCTTGCTTGCGACAGCCACAGCTGTCTGCGAGCCACTACAAGGCTATCCAAGCTCCAGTCTAGGGCTTGCCCTTGAAGACCGGAGATCTGGAGCAGCGTTCTGGACAGAAGGCGCAATTCAGTGGCCACCATCTCCGGGAGCGGTGTCTCATGCAGTACACCGTCCATATTGGCTGTCAACATACCTGCCGTGTTTACCAGGAGGGTTACCTGTGCCTCCGCTGCATATGCCCGCTTGAGGTGTGTCTCCGTAACCCTGCATTGCGTGTTAGGGCTCAGGGTCTTTGGCCAGTCCTCCCACTGGCGGAGCCTTGACCAAGGCCACAATGGTGGAATCTACTGGGGGAAAACCCGGCAGGCCCAGTTTCTCGGTGCCTTCCAAGGACGATCCCAGGAGGAGTGTACCTCCTCCATGAAGTCCGGGAATTTTTGCGGGCCGAGAAGCCATCGCCTGTGTCCGAAACATGGACAGGCATGGTTCTGCCTCTGGCGTCCAGGGGAAGTTGCACCTCGTCCCATCAGTGCTGAAGTCAAGCTTGATAGCGGTGGCACACTGGCTTCCGAGGCCACCTCGGAGCCAGATACCGCCTCAGCAAAGAGCTTGGGCTCCCCTCATACCTCCATCATAGAGAAGGAGGCCTCGGCCCAGGAGGCTGCTATAGAGAGTGTGTCATTCTGTGCCTGCTGGGACGCCTCTTCCCGTTCACCCTGATCTCCCCTGAGGGAGAGAGTGTACAGTACTTGGGGGCAGCAGCAGGGGGTCCAGGGACAGTCCGTGAAGGAGAGGTTCTGTGGCTCTGAGAGCCGCCGACGGTCCGACTGCAGGGGACGCGGAACTCATCCTTGTGGCCCTTTCCAGCCAGTTCTCTAGCAGCCAGGGCTGAAAAGCCATGTAGATGCTAAAGGCCACCTCACTCTCAGGGGCGAAGGCTGTGTGCTGGACACCCAAGCATTGCACATACAGGATATGTCTTGGATTTTAGCCCTACGGGACGTGCAAGCGTGAAACCCGGCCTTGCTCATCATCACGGTGGAGTGTTCAAAACCGATTGCACCGTGTGTTTTATGCACAGTGTGCACTGAACGCCAAGTACACTGAGTGCACTGAGCACTGCGTGCATCGGTTATGCTGAGCATCGTGCATATGATGCACCGAACATTGCGTACACCGAGCACCGTGCGTACCAGAAAGCTGAGGGTGATATAAGCACTGAGGCACTAGCACCAGGTGCACCAAGCACCGTGCATACCAGGCACCGTGCATACCAGGCACCGAGTGCACCAAGCACCGTGCATACCAGGCACCATGCATACCAGGCACCGGGTGCACCAAGCACTGTGCATACCAGGCACCGGGTGCACCAAGCACCGTGCATACCAGGCACCGGGTGCACCAAGCACAATGCATACCAGGCACCGGGTGCACCGACTACCATGCAGCAACGTATGAACTTGCATCGAGCGCTGTGAGCAAGTCGTGCACTGTACGCTGTTAGGACTGGGCACCGTGCGCACCTTGTACAAACCATGTGCAATGAGCACCGTGCTCACCGAGGTACCGAAGTACCGAGGGCTGAGTGTGCAGAGAAGTACTGAAGCACCGGGGGGAAGCTATGTAACAGTGCCTACCTGTTGTTAACAACTGCACTGCAGCTAATCCACAGCATGACCCAGACGAGCAGGGTTGTGCAGTCTATTATACAGATGGAAGACACGCAGTGGCAACAAAACAAACAAGGCCCAATCCAACTGCTTGACGAAGGCTGGTGGAATCACTCGACAGCGGGGATGCAGCAAGCCGGCTTTCAGCACAAATGCAGGGGAACTGCAATCGACTCAGGAAGCTCTTTTTACAGACAACACTCAGTTTAACAGAGGTACCGCACCATCTTGAGAAGCAAAAAGAGAAATGGCTTCCTCAGTATACCGGTTTTAATCCCTTGGTGGGCGCCATCCCAAGGAAGGGATCTATCGGCAGCTCTAAAGAGCTCAGTAATACCTACCCAATAGGCAGGCATATTGGTCAAAACACTGCCACCAAGGGAAGCTTTTCCACTGAGAAAATACAAACTCACAGTAATACCCTCAGTAAAAGTACTGTGTAGTGTTTGAAGATGTATGAAAACCTGAGGGACACTACACTTATGAAGGACTGGGTTCAAACAGAAGGATGCATGCCCAACTGATCTAAAAACATTATATCACATAAATAGTTCCTTTCAAATGACAAGTATTGAGATAATTGGAAAACTCTATACCAGTTGTCAATAAATGTACTATTTTAGCACAATATCTTCTATAGTTTTGTGCAGTTTGGTCCTCTAGATATTAGCAAGAAAAACAGTGGTTCATGTTCAGTTGTACAGTATAGACATAATTCCATACTAACTTTAAATTGCTTGTTCAGTTCTTACTACTTAGATCAATCAGATGCATACAGGTTAGAGACTGGGAATACTCAGGCTCTTACTTCTCTATAGTTACATATACTATATCTATGGCAGGCAACTGAAAATAAAGAGCAGCTCTTGAATTCCTATTCAAAGCACATTAACAAAAAATAAAATCAAAAATACAGTATTTTGAGTAATTACAATAATATTCCACTCAGAATGATGTTTGTGTTGTAGACTTTCTATTCTCCTGCCAGATGTTAATGCGTTTATTTTAAGCCACAGTTGCCAAGCAGCACCCAAATCGGTACTTCTCTTATTGGGTGAATGTAGCCTTTAAGAGTTCCATACTTGTTTCAAGAAAAATAACTTTGGTGGCATGGATACATAAAAAATTCACTAACTTTACTAGCTTGCATCAAAGTCCACCTCATTACCAGCCGCTACACCCTAAGATTTGATCACAGTACAAAGTTAGGAAATATTTATTTTTGTTTGGAAACTTTTAGATCAATCTAAATGAGGGAGCAGGCACCTCACGGGCTGGCAATTGAACCATAATGGTGCCCATAAACAATTCACTCCTAACCGCGACAGAACAAAAAAGCCTTGTGCCAGAATTAGACATTGCCATTGCCAGCCAATATGTAATAATGGTGACATAGAGACAGATGCCCACCCCCCCATGTATACAGTAGCAAAAGCTTGTATGAGGTTAGTGTGCTGGGCAGAGGCTGTGCTTGAGTTGGTCTTAACCGCTATGCAAAAAAGCCAGGCTCTCTACGTCCACATATATGTATATATTATATATATATATATATATATATATATATATATATATATATATGTGTGTGTGTGTGTGTGTATATATATATATATATATATATATATATATATATATATATATATATATATATATATATATATATATATATGTATAGTTTTTAAGCTTATCCTACTGACAGGGGTCAGAATCCGTAACCACAGTGCATCACACAGCACTGCTCATCACACTAGCCGTTAGAGGTAAAAAAAAAAAAAAAAAAAAAGTTGTCTATAGGCAGTGTGGGAAAATGATGGAAACATTCATGTTAGCAGTGTGTTTGGCAGCAATGTGCATATCCTCTTCAAAACCATCAAAAATTATGTGGAAAAAAAATAAAGGGCACAAACCAGTTTATTCCCAGCATATTCCAAATTCAATTTAGTTGTGTGAGCTGACTGATTGTTACTCATGAGAATGAAAATGCATACATATACGCATAATGAACTGCGAAAATAGGGACAAGACTAATGGCACTATATCAGTATGGATGGTCTCAGTCTGGAGACGGAAACAATGGCAGAGAATGGAAACAGTGGGCAGAAAAACATAGGACTGTCAGAAACATGGTGCAGGGTCAGCAAGTAAATGTGTTTGACAGCTCATTTGAATTCTTATATATGAGACGAATAAGTACACCTATCAACTACAGTCAAAGATACTATGAATATTTACAGCTGTCAGGTACAAGGTAGCACTGATCAATCATTCAAGTCAATGAAATCAGACAAAATGAAAAGTTTGATAAAGAAGAAACCCAAGCAGAACCCATAAGCAGACTTCAGAATTACCAGCACTGGCAGTGGAATCCGTAGATATAGAGCAGCTGTGCTAACATGTGCTAAAAGTGAGCTCTGTGTATGATACAGGGAGATTGAAACTAGAATTCCAATGTACAACTAAAGCTAAAAGCTTATTTGTCAACCTACCAGCATTTATCTGTGGATTGACCTGAAAGACATTTTAACACACTGTATTTGAAAAACAATACGCTTCAAGCACTTTGCTTTGCAATTGCTTTTTAAAATGTCAACCTTGCACACTGTGCTGAATTTATCTAAGCACAGATGTTCCTTTCTCAGCTAACAAAATAATAATAATAAAAAAAATTAAATAGAAACAAATGCCCTTGATTATCCAAACCACATTTTTTGTATTTAAAAAAACAACAAATAACTGGAAAATTAAATAGGAAAAAAACAGACCACGTCAGTTTTCACACTTTAAATTAGAATATTTCATTCTAGGACATCTGCTCTCAAAACTGCAACTGCAAATTTAATAATTGACATCCCTAATGGAATTAACTACCTGAATAATGTTAACTTCAACAATAAAGTGGGATATTTTTATTGATTCAAATGTGTTCTTACATGTATTTTAATGGGTTGTGGTGCTTTAACAACACACTATGGAATCAAACACTAGTACTATGCAATAGAATACTCGTTCTATGTAGGATTATGTAGTATTTTGGTTGAAAACTTTTAATGCACTTGTTATCTTAAACTTAATGGAGGCAGTGTGGTCCAGTGGTTAAAGTCTAGTGCTTGTAACTAGAAGGTCACCAGTTCAAATCCCACTGCTGCCACTGACTGACTCACTGTGTGACCCTGAGCAAATCGCTTACCCTCCTTGTGCTCCATCCTGTGGCCAAGATGTTAAATCAATATTCTATCGTAAGTGACTCTGCATATAATGCACTGTCACAGGCCTACCTCTGTAAAACACTTTGATTGTGGTTCACTATGAAAGGTGCTATATAAAGATTATTATTATAGTTTAATCACCAAAATACTATATAGTTCAAGAATAATGTATACTACTATATATAATTTGCCAGGGGAGTTCATTTTTCAGTCTATTTTAATGATTTAAAAAGCATTTAATTTTACATTGATCCTGATGAGAATTTATTGACCTCCTTATTTAACTTCACTAAATACCAGAACACAACATGGCTAAAAGATGCCTGTGTTAGAGCAGGATTTGGGGTGGGAGTATTAAGATCTAAAACCTTTCAAATCTTTAATAGCGACTCAAAATACAACCAATAACAATAAAACCTGGATTTGAGAATATAGAGCCTATAACGGTAATTGGATTCAAAGGCTCTGGTTCACTAGTGGCTAAACCTATCACATGTAAAATAAATTAGAAAATGAACACTTTTAAATAAGACCACTAGATGTCTCAATGAAATCACTTGGTGAAGCTTGAGATATTATTGCTGCAGTTGGAAGTAGACTGATAACATTACATTAGCAGCACAGTAATGAATATAGGTACTTTTTCAGATTTACAAAAGCAAATACATTGTTTCCCAAGAATATATTTTCTAGTTTAGAAAATTTCAGAGGACCATAAAAATGTGATGACAATGTAGCTGTCTAATCTGTGATTGGTTCCAAACCATTAAGATCTATTTAATTTCAGCTACTGCATGAGATGCTTAAAGAGAAAAGAGCTTAAACCATGTGTGCCTTCCTTTTTTGTGCGGCTACTCCAATATTGAGAATTTTAACATGACTGTGAGCTCAGCTCATTGTTGGCGCTGGGATGTAACTTACCATAATATGTTATTATAGGTGTGGACTTAAAGTCTCAATGGATTACAATGAAGGTGTCTCACTAAATTATGTGTATTACATTGTCTAAGCATTATATTTGAATTAATGCAGCACTGCAACTGGTTGTGGCAGTGTTGAACATTAGTTTTGTTATAAATATTTAAATTGCATGAATATAGTTTTGAGAAGCTGGCTCCCATTTCATATAGTTTCACTCAATTGAAATGAATGGGCTTATAACTTTTTTCAGAAGCATTACTTTCCACTGCACCAATAGGGAGTTTGATGGTGTGCAAGCTTTTAGGTGTTTGGACAGCATCAAATGAGGTCTATTCTAACCAGTGCAGACAGCTAAATCAAACACAGGGCCTATTACTGCAAAACCAATTACTCCTGCAACACAGACACAGTACACTGACCAAGTGGGTTATTTGTGAACATAGTGTACATGGTGAATCGGTAAGAGACTCTTGTTTAATGTTTTTTTTTTTTTTTTTTTTATTTGTAATCACAATATTCTATACCACAGTGAATTACATTGGAGTAAATATCATTCTGAAGTGACAAAGATTGACTTTTCTCTATAGAATGTGGGGATTGAGTTCCTCTGTATACATCTAAAAAAAAAAAAAAAAAAAAAGCTATGGCAAAATGGGTCAAATATAAAATACCTGCTATAATACTGTCACTATGGGTATGCAGGAGAGAAATGATTCAGTGACAAGTCTTTCTCAATAATTAGGTCTAATTACTTCAAGTGATTCTGCAGAATGGCCATAGTGTTCCTTTTTAGACTTTTCCTTGTGATATATGAGGAACTGAATAAGGAAGAACCATCCAACTTAACCATTAGTCTTCTATCAGTCTGTCTACTCTAAACACACCCTCTGCATTCATAATTCCAAACGCTCAATCGTCAAACTTAAAAGAAAATTAGTCAAATAGATGCCCTCAACACTGCTTTTAGTACAACACAAATTGGTACATGGATGTTATCGCAACAGTGCTACACATTATGGCTACTATGATGGAGGTATTTGTTACTTGGACTTGCCAGGAACTTTGCTGAGACCACTGGAACCCAGTTGGCACAGACCTGGAAAGAACAATCAGGTAGAATTGACAGACATGAAAATATACACCAGGATCTAAAGAACTCCACGCATTTCTTTTAAAAAAACAATAGTATAATAATAATGCAACTGTCTGTCTTAGTAGAATCATTTTATACAATTAAAGTCTGTATTTTAATGAAGAGATGGGGATGCACATTTCATCTGAATCTAGATACTGGATTATAGTTTTAATGCGATCTTAATGTGATTCCTCACAGAAAGCAGCAAATCGATGTTTTGAAACAAACAAAAAAACTACATTTTCTCGCATCACTGACATCAAGACCTTCAGACTCGAGAGAGAATAGCTTTGAGCCTGGTGACAGGGGTGTGCTATATTGAGAGATGCTTAGCTTGTGACAAAAGGAAGATGACAAACAGGGTAAGAGCAGTGGTTTGAGATTAACTTTATTCAACTATATTTAGGATTTCCTTTAAATATGTGTAAATGTGTTACTCCTGTATGTTAGTCTACGTACTTTGCCACACAATTGTATTTGATAAGCTATGTAAAACTGGAATAAATATAAAAATATGAATAATGTAATTGGAAAAATAAAGGATAAAGGGCCTACTGACAAAATGTTTAACTCACGCTCATATCTAACCACTTTGAAAGAGCTCTTCAAGTTATTTTAGTTTGAAACACTCAACTCAAGTTTGAACAGCCGCAAGCAGTTTTTAAATGTGGCAGTTACGGTTTTGTGAGAACATTATTATAGTGTCGCTTAAGATAATATGCATTATGCAAACAAACTTGATAAAATATTGAAAACAATAAAGAATTATTGTGTTCAGTAACTTAAAGTGTAAGATCAAATAACCATAATACCACAGAAATCTATTAGTTTATGAAGCAAATTAAATACGCTTTGTACTGGCTGAGGGAGGCTTAATAAGAATGACGTGTAGAGCTCTGTCATGCCATTTAAACAATGCTTCTCTGGCTGCTGTGTGAAGTATGTTTTTGGGGAGGGACATTGATTTGGGGAGGGCTCAGCAGCCCCATTGATAACACACTTTTCCTGACTGCTCCCCTTCTTATACAAGCTCATCCAGCCCAGTTTCTCACACTGCACTCCAGGGACAACCCATTTGACTCTGAATGGTAAGTTGAACAAAATAAACGTATCACCATATACTCAACAGTGCTGCTGCTGTTTCTATACCAGCACTTACCGAAACAACCAAAGCATTTGTAATTTAACATCTTTTAATATAAATTTGGCTTTGTCTGACAACAGCTGCTCCAAAGTTGCTCACTGTGAAGGGAGGAAAAAAAGTATTTGTTGAAGGACTAATTCTTGCCACTCAGGATAAACCTCCAATAACTAATTAGATACAGGAAAAAAATATTTTGAAACAGAATGCTGAAAACTGGTTAATGTTGTTAAATCTCTTGCATTGATAGACAAAGAGGACACCATTGCAGTTTTGAAAGTTTTTAGAAGCCCTGGTGCTGAGAAGAAATAGGATATTTTAATAAATGTGATTGCAATATTCCAGTAGTCCATATAGTTCCATTCAATTAAGCACTGCTAATATGTTCATAGTTCCATAATTGGAATAATTATCACAAATTTAAGAACAGCGCAACTATGCATTATGAAATTCAGAAATATAAAATCTATTAAGGCCATCTGCTGTTGTTTAAAAAATTTAACTATATTTGCAATGTTTAATTACAGACTTCTTTGTTTAGAGCAATTACAGTTATACTTGAATTTGTTATGCTTTGCATGAAATATGCATAGTATGCTAGGTCAGCGTGAACGGTTAAACTAACAACTGTATCTCTGCCTCTGCTCTTTCTTTCCAAGGTTCTTTGAATGCTGAGCTGTCTTCTTGTTTTCCCCCACGCTGGGACCAATTACTAAAGCTTGACCACACTTGACTACGGAATCCATAAACGACAGCCACCCTACGAGATGAGGCTACTTTGCATCTTGGTTTTAATACTTTGCCTTTATGGCCCACAAGAGGCAGAGGGCAAGAAGGAGAATGGAAACAAGCAGCAGGACAAGAAGGGCAAAATCAAATCCATCCCCAGCTCAGGAGAACTTATAACCAAGGACAACCACAGGTGTACCTGGGAGACCTCTGGAGAAGGGGAAGTCAGCCTCCTGCTTAACTGTATCGAGGAAGACAAGACCTACTGGTGCAGATTCACTGGCCAGCCAGAGCTTTGCTCCAATTACAACAGCAAGTCCAGCCTGTATTGGAAGCAGGTGGTGGGGAAGGTTAAGAAGAAGAAGAATGCCTGTGACGGGGACAGAGTCCTTAAAACACGTATCTGTAAAAAGGGCCCAGCAGAGTCCCACATGAAGCTCTCCGAAAAGAGTGGTCCAGCAGGGGAGGCTCCAGAAAAGGGTAAAGGGAAAGGCAGCAGAAAAAAGGACTCAGGCCCTGAGTCAAGCGACAAGAAGAAAGAGAAGAAACCCCAGGAACTGGAGAAGGATGATTTCGGGGAGGTGAATGATGGAAACTCAGAGTCTGAGGTGGAGCCAGTAGAAAACTACTGTGCCGATAACTGGCATTCAGTCTGTTCATTTTTTGTAAAATTCTTTGATGGCTAAAACAAACCTGAACACTTATACCAACTCTCCCAATTGTGCTATTTCTCTTTTCTTTGTCTTTGCTAAGTAAGAAATATTATTATTTTTTTTTTTAAATAATTACCAGAATTAGATGATTTATTTTTGTTCCGAATATTTCCTAATCAGCTGATATATTTACCTCATGTGAATTTTTAATTATTCTTTTGTTGTTTCTTCTCTCAGAATTGTGCCTAACCTTGCTTGTTTGTAAATAACTGATATTCAGAATTGTTGTCTGTACCAATAAACATAAATTTACAATAATATAGCATGTGTTTGGGCTCATTAATAATTTATATTGCACACCTGTATTGTTGCCTCACAGCCCTAGTACCCAAAACTGTACTAGAACAGTAACGGGACTGGAATTATTGGAGAGACGTGTAGACCTTTAATGTACATCTATTAAGCTCATACTTATTTTATTAACTTGACATTGTGCTTTACAGATACACACTTTCCACAACATCCACAATTGAGTTAAAATTATAATAATGCCTAATGCCTTCTTAACATTAAATTGTATCTCATAGTATGTCTTCAAACTATTTCTAGCTTTACTATAGGCGTGAAAACATGGTTATATACAGTGTATGTCTTTGTGGTATACTCTATAATAGGTAAAATATTGTGAAATACTGCAGAGAATGTACTATTCAAACCTACTGCTGGTACCCACCATGTTATATATATTATATATATATATATATATATATATATATATATATATAGATAGATAGATAGATAGATAGATAGATATATAGATATATAGATAGATATATATATATATATATATATATATATATATATATATATATATATATACATATACACACACACACACACACTTACACACACACTTAGAGATGCTCATCCAAAGTTTCGCACCAGTATACAAGATACCTCCTGAACTTTGCATAATGAGGGACATCTACTGAATAAGCTCCTGAGAATGCCCACGTGGTAAAGCAGAAATAAAAAGATTGAGGAATTGCAACACTTGTTTAATAATTTAGATATTGAAAACCAAAGGTAGTAATTCCCTGGGTGGGTGATATAAAGTGCAGTTAGAGTGCAGTCTCGTTTAGAATTAGAACTTTATGCAGTAGCAGTTTTTGTGTCCTCTGACTGCAGGATTACAAAGCCCCTTTGCAACAGATTGTATTCATTTATTTGAGCGTCGGGTTTGCAGATGAACTGTTATTAAATGTCTATAAAGCTGTGATGTAATGTAAAGTCACAAGCATTGCAAGATTATTGTTTTGAGCTGCTACCTCAATGACGGTTTCTGACAGTTTAAATAAGGTAGTAGATTAATATTACAATCAACCATAGCAATGCTACCTTTAGTTATATTCCAAATGTTTCAGCAAATTGCATCATGGGATGATTTTGCAGGTCCTGAAGTTGATTGTTGATTTTCAATTGCAGCTTTTATACTGAAATCAGTGTTAAGGCAAAGCCAGGGAAGCAGCACAGAAGATTGCGGGGCAAGATGTCAAGGTTGGTATGGTCACTTTACAGTTTCACTTTAAATCATAATTCAGCTGAGCAAACTGAGTGGTTGCATATTTTTCCTGGTAACCTACTTGTAGCACAACTTGATGCTTGATCTGGAGTCATAGATGTTCTAAACAGTATATACACAGGTTATGTACTGGATATTTGTAAGTTATTTGGTCCTTCTTCATTCATTGCATAAAGATAATAGAACACAAGATTCCAGACATTAACATATTTAAATTTAACATTCGTTGCATTTAAAATACAGGAAGACTATCCAGATAGTTACATAGTGTAGATACCAAAGAAAAATATTCCAATTAATTGGATATAATATCAAGAAAAAATGTCATCAACTACCGTACAAATCCTTTTTCCCATAATGTTAAACCAAACTTGTTTCACTTTTGAATTAGTACATTCCCAGCATGTCCTTATAAAGGGTTAGATGAGTTTTCATATCTTCAGTATAGGTCTTGCCTCATCAATCTAACCGAGAGAAGAGACTAGAAAATGATTGCATAAGATGGTCTTTGAGATTAGATGCATATTTTAAACAGGACATTTGTCTTATGTGAAACATACAGGCATACATCAGACATTATGATAAATTACATATCATGTAAATGTTATAAAGCACAGCATATCTTTGAAATGTTTTTCCAAAAATAAGAAATAAGTACAGAAATGCCTTTGTATTGGTCTTTATGCTAAGTGTATTTGTGTAAAAGTTAATCAAGAAGAAAAGTAATTGACAAACTAAAAACTATTTTTATAATTAGCTACAACGTTTCGGCATGATATCTACTGTATCTCAAGAAGGGGGAAACGTTGTAGCTAATTGTTAAAATAATGAGTTTTCAATTTATCAATTATTGTTCTTCTTCATTAAGTATTTCTAGGGATTGATGAGTATCATATTGGATCCTGATTCTCCTTGGATATAGAGCTGTTAGTTGTTTTTTAATTCTTTGTAGTAGTACATTAGTAATACAGTAGTAACAATATTAAGCACAACATAAAACCTGTAGTTTAATAAGTACATATAATTGTTTTGTTTCTTATCTTACCAATTATAACCTGCAGTTCTTGCAATGTCTGTACAGCATATCAATAAATCAAGTACTGTATCCAAAGTGTATTATTTATAATGTGTCTGGAATCCCGGGAGTGTGTTTCTTTAGTGTTTGAACGTAACCAGAATGAAATACAATATTTTACCAGAGAGGTTTGGAGACTGTGGGCAGTAACCTGTGAATCTGAAAATAAAAACAAATTGAAAATGTTACTGGCAAGGTTTGTGGACTGCTAACAACAAAATGTCACCAGCAGTGTTGACAATAGTAAACAGCCAAATAAACTGTGCATAATCACATCGTATAGGCTGGCAGCAAATGTGTTTAATCTTATTACTCTACATACAAATGCCCGAAGGTTGTGAAAGGTGACTTCATTCATCACACCTTCTTGTTTTTCTCATCTAAAAGGGTTAACTTTTCAGTTTTCACTTTCGTATTTAAAATTGTATTACAGCAGATGGGATTCTGACTCATAATTAACTGGATGGGTTGTAAACATAGACTTTAATAAACATAATAGCATACTAAAAGCACTTTATTTAAAACACATTGAAAAAAGCTCTATTTTCTTGTTACGCTCTAAGGAGAGTAATTGTATTTGTGACTGCGAAGAAGCCTTAACAAGGCGCAATGGTAAATGTATGATTACAATTCAGGAAACTGATTAAACTGTGCCATATAGTGCTAGTAAGCATTACTTAGTGTTTGTATTATGACCCAGACAGCTCCAGTATTTTTCTATATTTTTAATTTATTTTTTGCCAGAATATCCAGGACAGTAAAATATCACAATTGATGTGTTAGGTCTTTCACAATGAGAAAAAAACTTCCTGTATTCCAAAAACAACTGCACACAAATGATTTTGGGATCAATAAGCTACTAACAACCAAACGAGCAAGATGGGCTGAATGGCCTCCTCTCGTTTGTAAACTTTCTTATGTTCTTTCTTATGTTCTTATAACTCACACTAACACTGACAGCAATATTCTGCATGTTGTCATTTAGAATTTTGTGATACTATAGTAAGTGAACATTTCTACTTTGGTTTCAGATACAGTATAATAAGACTTCAAAAATACTTCAGTTACCTCAGAATTTATGAGTTTTTAAAGTCAAGAATTATCTGTTTTAGTTTAATTTGCAACTAGGCATTGTTTCATGTATTTATCAAATGTGTATTTGAGCAAGACTGCAGACCTGAAGAAAATACTTGTCTGTGGCTGCTAAATCTAATTATTATTGGTATGCTCATTTTTGCACCATTTAAAAGAGGCTAATGTTATATTTGAAAAGTACTGGCCACTTTCTGTATGGTATACAAATTCTTATACATTCATTAGCTGTCTTCCTCTATGGTTATTTATTGTTGAAATGTAATAAAAAATGGTTGTTTGTTAGGCCCATGCATCCCCAGAGTGGGTTTTGCTACACTGCCCAATGATATGCCTTATTGTCCAGAGGATCCTACAGTATATCACCAGAGAGGAGAGATATTTTGTCACATGGTCATAAGTTTCAGGGGAAAGGCTGAGCCACCCAGCCCCTACAAACCACAGACTTTATTTACAGAGTCGCCATGCCATCCCCCATTGTTCAAGAGATTCCCATATTTGAGGCCCCAGCAATCACACCATTGAGTCTCTCTATGACCAGTGCCGCCTACTAGTACTGCACGCCTTTCAAAGGCTCTTACATGATTGTTGTGGATGTCGACTGCATTTTTTTTTTCAATCTAGTCCTTTGATTTTCATGCTCACTGAGCTTTGTATCCACATCCTCTGGTATCTAAGGTTTGGGTGGCAACAACGCATGACAAGAATGCATCTCAGTCCCTGCTTTACTTTCTCATTATCAACGTGGTTTATATGAATAGAGATTGAAGACAGTAATTGTAAGATATTGTATAATTTGCCTCCCCAATAAAACTAACTAGCATACCGTAGCCATGAAAACATACATTAACATCCTTAACAGCAGCTATTTACACTAAAGTCTTTTGCAGATATTTAAAGTTGTTTAAGTTGTCAGTGTCTTCATGTTGGATTTGCATTTGAGCTAAACCCAAGTTTGGATTGTTTGTCATTTATGATGAGTCAAGAGATTGGTAAGGCTTTATTTTTAATGCTTTAATTTGGGATGTGCAGATATTTCAAATCCAATGCTACAGTTTGAACATTGCTGCTGCCACCTTATCTCTTCCTGGGCTTTGTGCTAACTTCAGGATTTGTGATGTGGCACCACTAAGCAGCAGTGTCTATACTCAATGGGCTACTAATAAGGTGCATTTTATATGAATCTAAAAGAACAGCTTGATACTGATAGCTCTAATTTTGTATTCACATCTATTGTGGAGGATATATTCACTTTGTTCCATGGCCAGAGTCCAACCAAGTCCAAGGTGAAGGCCAGTGTCCTAAGCAAGCACCTTGCCTTGTATCCTCATTCTTTAGAATTCTCCTGAAATCTATGATCAGACTATGACATTTACTAGTGTAGATTTATCTTATCCCATCAGTGCACTTATGTTGCATCAAAAAAAATTTTTATCAGCAAACCCCAGGTTTGTATAACTGAGAGTATCTTTTAACAAGTTATTTGTTGTATAGTAAAATCTAGCAATACTCCCAAATGCTTTGAAATACAAGGCCACTGTGTTAAAATGAATTGAAATTCATTTGGAAACCTTGACTGTTTGTCACAGTTTTCTATACAAAGCGGCATGTAGTGTTCCATAGGGATGCTAGTTGGGTGGGTTGAATCAGCAAAGTAAAGCCTTGGAGAATAGAAGGGAATTCAAAAATCAATCCATGGAAACAATCTCTCTCAATCCTATGTTCCCGGAACAGCCATTTTCCAGGTACTCGTCCTCCCCCCCCCCCAATCAAAACACATTGCCTGAGGCTGGATGATAGTGAGGCTGCTTTATCTAAAACTGTAAAACTGATAAAGTTTTATATATATATATATATATATATATATATATATATATATATATATATATATATATATATATATATATGTTGTTGCTTTACTGTATACTGTGTTCATGGGAATTGTCCCTATTTTCGGTTTAAAATGCACACTACATGTATGTTTGATCAATAATTCGCTGACAACATTATCAAAAGAAAGTAGTTATATTTATCAATACAAATAGGAATAGTGATTTATGGGAGACTAAATAGCCCTGTTTATTCAACAATACATAATAATAATAATTTGTTTACTGAACCATTAAATGATGAGTTGTTTGCATCTCATTATCTAATTTACTTATTTGTCTAAGTCTAAAGGAGTGAGGTTATCTGTAGGGTGTCTTTTATGTAATGCTTAAAAAAACATATAGAACAGAGATTTACAATATATCAAGAAAGGCCTAAATGTACACAAGCTTCTGAAAACTTGCTGTGTTTATTGCATATATTCGTATTTTCCTGAATTTTTTTTCCTAGCTGAATTAGGCCCATAGTTCACTGAAAAAGTTGGTCTGTTTTCTGTAATATTTGCTTTTGTCTGTAAGAAAGAAAAAGATACAGATCGTCTCAAGGATATAAATACTAAATAAAAAAAGACATTTAAACTATTAACTTAAACTGGAGAAAATATATCCTTGACAACACTATTTATCACAGATGCTTTTAATTCTGGCCCTGACAGGCTATTTCATTGCAGGCTTAATAGATTAAATGAAAAAATGATCTACTGTACTCCTTGATAGATATTTAATTGGTGCTACATTGTTGAAGCAAAGATTTGGCTTTGCTGGGACAACTTTTGCCTCCTTTGCAACTTTTATAAACTTATCAACCATTTTGAAGTGAATTCCAGTTTGTTTGATTTTTGGTTTGGTGCGTTTGAAAATTTAAGCAAAGCCCAGATGAGGGAATTATTTCCAATATAATCAATATTTTGAGACTCAAGGTCCTTTTCACAAAGTATTTGTTGCGAACAAATTGTAGCTAAACTAATTACCTTTACCTACTGTATTATGCACTTCCACCAGAAAGAAACACGTTATAACAAACATTGACTTAGAAAAAAGTGATTATTTACTGTGGATATGTTTATTGTTTTTTTTTTGTTTTGTTGTTGTCACAATTACATTTTTCATTTGAATTAGTTAAGTTAATAAAAAAAGGTCAAGTGATAGTTCCAGAATCAGTTTGAAATAAACATCAGTCTGAGCCTAAGAAAACAGCCCTAATCCCAAATATCTGTACACATCCATTTAGATTTACATTGCCTATTGTGATGCTAATGTTCCCTGAAGCACATTTACTCTAACAAGAAGGATTTGTATAAATAAAATAATAACAAAACATTTTTATAAAATGCCTTTTATAAAAAAATGATCAGACTAAGCCATGTTGATGTCAGGAGAGAGTCAGTTTCTAGGGAAAAAAATTGACAGCAGATAAACAAAGATTCAGGGCATGCCATACAGTATGTCCACATGAGGTCTGACTGGAATGAAATATACTTAATTATGCAAGTATGGCTCATAATGAATTGCAAAATAAAAAACTTTCTGGAAAACAGTATGAGTTTCCCTGTTATTCAGTATCTATTTGTTTCCTGATTATCACTTCCTCCAGCGATATGGGATCAAATGTTTCAAGATGGCATAGTAAAAACAAAAAATGCTAGGAGCATCTAAAAAAAAAAAAAAAAAAAAACGTATCTGGTCAACACGGTTAGAATTCGGAAAAAGCAAACCACTCAGAAGGCAAAAATATGTGATATATAATAGACTTTACGCTATCAGTTATTGGATTTAGAAAATATGCATGTTTGTGGGGTAACATCCTGTGTGGTACAACGAGCTAAAATAAAATTGTTTTAGATTTGTAAATTAAATCTGTATTTGGCACTGCTCAAGGCAACCACAGTGACTTAATGAGGAATACATAAACACTTTACATTCTGAGTACACTGATATGATAACTGTTCAGAATGCACTTGTTCTCAAGTCCTTCATAGACCCACTGGTGATACTTGTGGATTCCATAGTACTCTCCTCACTACTGATGACTGTGTGCAGTTCTCTTCACATCCTAATCAATCTAACTAAGCTTAGATAACTATAATGCCAAGTCTGCTTTACACACCACAAAAAACAAATCTTAGTCATATTTAGTTTCACTTTGCAGACAGGCACATTTAATTAAGCACACAACGTGTTATTAAAGCTAATAAAATTTCAAAGCATTGGTTGTTATGAGTAAACATACTTTAAGAGTGGACATAGTTAACCCAAATCATTGCTTTAAGCGCAATACATAAACTAGAACCAGAGGACACATTTGTAAAGTTTTTTATGCTCTTTTTTTCTTAAATAATGAGTTTCATTCATTATTGTGCAGATGAGTGGGTCTTTCTGGTTTAACCAGAAACAATTGGAACTAATGCTACTGATATTTTCAAATAAATAAACTCCCCTCACCATTGATTTCAGGGCTTCAGAAGAAAACATACTGTCAGGCTGAGTGCCAACTAACCATCTTTTTAGAAATGATGGGTAAAAATTTCTAAAGTTATCAATCATTTTGTATTGCATTTTCAACATTTGACAGTTCCTCTATTTCCCAGCCCAATGCCTGAAAACCGAGATGACAGTTTATTGCCAGAAAGTGTGATACAAAGAAGACATGCGGAATTGTCTCATTATTGAAACATTTGAACTATTCAAGTGACCCCACCAAACTCATCTTTTCTACTTTCCTGGAAGGCACACAACTGTAACTTGCAATGAGCACATGAAATTTTGACAAGTTGAGGAAAAACCGCACAAGAAAGATCATTTCTAAAGTAGAGAAGTTTTGTATGAAAATAATAACTTGTTCATTTGTTAATTTACTGATGGAGGAGGTGCTAGTAGTCTTCACTCTAGATCAGACCATCCAACTTGGTGAATGCAATGGCCTTACATGTGTCCAGCAACCCCTGCGTGTGGAAACATTCAACATTCTTTGTGTTTAAAATCTTCAACTCCCACAAATTGGGTATGTTCTAGGTTTGTGCACACCCCTAGCAGACTGTGTTTTGAGGTTTTGCAACAAAATTGTGCACTCAATAACCCCTGGACTTTTGTCCCTCTATATACTGACTATGGCTACATCTAACTGAAAAGAGAAGTCCTTCCTTCTATACCTCACCATTTTAGTGCACATTGCATTGACCTTCATTGTTCTTTTTCTTCTGTCCTTCAGGTAATCACCCTTATGGTTTCTTTGTTAACTGAAATCTCACTGCCAATTGCAAAGCTGATGCAAACATGATGTTCACCAAACATGACACCCTTGAATTACTTCTTGTGCAGCCACCTGAAGTCAGTAGTGTACAGCTATGGCCAAAATATTTCCATCACTATGTTAACGTAACATCATTCGACAGGTTTCATTCAACTTTATGAATAAAAAATTAGGTAATTCTATAGGGTGATGCATAACTTTGGCCCATAGCTGTACACAGAAAACCTCAGAAAGCACAGGGCATAATGGACAGAATGTATAACTAGCTAATTGGAATCATTATTTCCATGTTCTAGTGAAATGGCAGAGCTCAATGTTCTATATCATTTATAAATGATCTGTATATAGCAAGCTGGGCTGCTGTGAGTTAAGGATTTGGGCAGAGATTACTGTTTGTTTTTTATTCAACTTTCAGAGAAAAATAAGTCTTTGACAAGTTGTTAAGAGGCACTCCACATCTTCTTACTCAGCACATAATGGGCCCACGCTTGGAGTTATCCAGATCCCTAATCACATAGAGCCTCAAAATATAAACATTCAACCTCATAAAAGTGCAATTTGTACTGTACAGAGCAGTTTCTGAGGCAAATTAGATTTGATGTGTGTATTAAGGGAAATAGTAATCCTGTTCAAAATGTACATGTGCTAGGATAAGTGTTTATCTACCAACAACTATGTCACTGAATATTCTTTATTGACCTCAATAGAGCCTACAGTGGTTATTAAACAATCAATTAGACAGTGATTCCTGCAGATATCAAATTATTAGTCAGTCATATAGACAGGTTTGTGGTATGGTCTTATTAATGAACATGTTTTTTAAGACGACTTGTTAATAAAATCGTAATAAATAGTGCTTTACACATTCAATACATGTATTGCATACACTTATACTTGTCTAAAAATGGCTTTTTACAACTAAAAAGTTAGGACTTTGACAAAACTGATAACTTAATTTGACTTAGAGAATCGCAGCACATTTAGCATACACTAAAAAGCTGAAATGTTTATGAGATAGTGTGACAGGGTCTTCCTCGTGTCACGCGTGTGGGTAGCCACTGTTCAAGCACACAGAGAGACAGACGTGGTGTTGAAACACTGGCATGGGCGCGCAGGATTTATTAACAAACAGAAAACGAAAGTAAAATAAATTAGAAGTAAATTATATGATTAGTGACTTCCATAGCACTTAGCTTCTTGGGGTCTGCTGCCTGTGAAAAATCTTTAGAATAACAATCATTAATAGCAAAAATCTTTCAGAAAGCTTTTTTGTGTGGACAATTTAAAATGGTTAAAGATTACAATACATTGTCAAAAATAACCAAGGAAGCAACAGAACCATACCAAATGTCAAAAATGCTCCAGAATATATCATAATATTTGGGACTTTTATATTGCCTGCAAGTCATCATTATCCAGTCTAAATTAGAACAGAACTGATACCTGTCTAACTAAAAAGGGCTTTAGAAAAACATTTCTAATATAAATGTAACTTTATTTCCTTTACATTCTATGTTTTCTCTGTTTGAATTTGCATGATTCAGTTGTTTGATGAGGCATGTATTTCTTTGAGTGAGGGGGGCCCGAATGGAATCTGAACCTGCCCACTTGAGTTTTGTTCTGAATAGAGAGAATCGCCTGATATTTGTGGTGTGATTTTACACGTCAGGCTCCACCTCTCCGTTCTACTCCCACCCCCTCCCCCCACAACTGTTGAGTCCCACTAGCATAATAAAGATGCAAACTAGAATCCTTCTGTGTCTTTAACATATTCTTCCATATAGATGTCTCAATGTGTTACCAGAGGCCTTGTTTAAAATACAGTTTGTTTACAGTTCTCATTTGGTTTTATTTTACATATTGGACAGGAATTTATCATCGCTTATTAAAAATTGGTGCACATCATTAATTATTTTCCATGTAAATATGTCACAGGATTTTGAGTTGGATATGGTTTTTACATTTTTTGATCCAATTTCTTGAACTTGAAAAGCAGCTTAGTTACTTCTCTATGGATGCTAACTGTGTGTGAGTGACAGAGGTAACTCAGGTCAACCTGTATGAGGTGGGAAAGGGTGAGGAATGATACTCTGCTTGTCTCCTGATATACAGTACCAATAGTACACAGCCTTGCATTGAATTCAAACCAATAATAAATATCTGCCTAAGTTAAAGATTTTAGCAGTACAGAATTGGATTTTCACTGGCCAAATTTCCATTGAAACACTGTAAATGATTTGGGGTTTCATATAAATAATTTGCCTGTTTAAATCTGTCAGAACCAAAAATAAAGAGCCTTGCTTTTGAGGCAAGACCATTAAAAAGGAAATTGGCGTATATCCTACGCTAATAAGAACCTTTCTAGACCCTCGCAACATGTTTTGATTTATAATATGATATATCATATAAAACTGTGTCAAAGCTGTCAAGGATAATACATTGTGTATCACTTATAAAAAGCTAAGCAAGACTAAGCAGTCTATCAAATAAAAAGAAGAAATACAGAACCTATGATGTCTTTTTAACAACTGGTATCTATAAACCATGCAATTATAATAGGAAACGATAATGAAAATATGTTATTGATCTAAAAAGTAAATAAACGCCTCATTAATACACTGGGAATGGGTTGTTGATTGCATCGACAACTATTTGAGCCTTCTGTGTAGTAATGCTTGTAAAAACAAAAATATACAGTATTCAGCACATTTTTTCTCAACATTGACCTTGAATACAAGGGAGTACAGATTGACTGGCATAGTGAATTATTCAATGGTATTGACACTAACTTGATGTTCAGATTGACATACAATATTATTAAGGGCCTTTGCTGGCAAAGCTTCAGCATCTAAATGAGAAAAGAAGACAGGTAATTTACACTATAAAATAGAAAACACTGTTTCATGAGTTTTATATTTGAAAAAAAAGCACTTATACTGTGTGTGTATAGAGAAAGAAAATAAAATATGACAAAACAAATTCTCTTCCTGATATTTTTTATGTGATGTATCAAATACATTTTAGTTGTAGTTAAATAGTCTATTTTCTAAGCTTTGAAGTGAGTGCAAAGTTTGCTGTTTGCTGTATAAAGTAAATAAAAATATAATAAAACATTGATGGGTTTTCAAATTTCAAGAAGAGTGGGGGTGGGGAGTTGGAGGGCAGGGGGAATACTAAACGAATACCAATGAAGGCTACACAGTTGAGTATTCCTGTTCACTTTGACAGACAAGATTCAGGATTCAGAGCTAATCCTTTGTTTCTGCCTGCTGACTGACAAACAGTAAGAAATTTATATGCATGTTTGTGTCCTGAGAGCTGGGATGCCCCTATGAATCAGTGGTGGAGGGTTAACAGCTTTTAGAGATTCTACTCGTCCAGGCTTTGCAAGGCTAACTAGCACATTGGCATGAAATGGTCCCTTAACAATTCATCAGCTTCTCTCCAATTTGCAAGAAAAAGGCGAGCAGACCTTTAAAAGAAAGGCGCTCCCTTTTCTGTGCCTCTTCAAAGCAGCCTGTATTGCAGTGGTGCCTAGGACCACATAGCGTGAACAAGCTCTTTGGTTCTATTCTTTGACATAATCAGCAGATACTTAAGCCAGTCGGGGAGCATATTGAATTCAGGCCATGATGTCATGCCACCCATAGTGGGGCACTAGTAACAGGGAGACTACTAGCCTCAACCGATAGCAGTAACACTTGTATCAGTAACCAATACAGACTCGGACACAATGCCCTTGTTTAATGTGAAACAGGAAAACATGTTGTTAAAAATATTTACTGTAGCACAAATCACCAAAAAATGCAGGGGATGGGGGCTTGATTAGGGCAGGATTTGATAATTCAGCAACAGTAGGCTCTCTTCAAAACAATTTGCACCCTTGTGTATAGCAATTGTGAAGCCCTTAAACACTTGTAGGTTTTACTTGTAAAGCTTGGATGAGATTTAACAGTTTCATTAAGACTGCAGGAGAAATACATATACATTATTGCTGTAGCCATGCACAAATAATATAACATAAAGGTGGCAAAGATTTCAGGTTTAAACATTTGTCCAAGCTTATAACCTTTTAGCCATGTATATCTTATGATTGAGTACATATAGCTGAACAACCTAGGATGTGACTGCATGTTCCAGTTATATGTAAGCAAGAGACTGAACATGTTTCTCTGCTTGGCTTCCTTAATAGATTTAATTTAAAAGCAAAAATTTCTAAACAAATTATAACTGCTGTCTGGTAACGATGGTTGGTCTGGTTAATGGCCTTAGACAAAGTGCTATTTTTTATCAGAACACGATGTGCTGGAAGACTAATGGACAGCAATGGCTTACTGAAGCTCCTACACTATAAATGAGCAGCCCTGGAGACAATAGGAGTTTCATGGGCTGTGAAAATAGCTCCAGTCTGGAAAGGCTCAAGCATCATATGCAAATGGATTCACGTTTCAGAAGCTTTAATCCCATGAAGAATCTGTAGGATGTTAACTTGGCCACCATCCACTGCTCATAAATCTAACCCTCTGTATAGCTCCACTGCCAGATGCCATTGGGCAGTTTCTTTCAGACAACGAGAAGCCTCCTGGATCACACCGCTCTTCAGATAGGAAAAAAAAAATCTAATAGAAGGTTTTGTTTTTACAGGCTTTAAGGTCTTCCCACATTCTGTTACAAAGGGGGGAGGGGGGCAACAACACTACAGCATTTTGGACTGGTGGTCCCCCTGGTGTTTCCATCAGCCAACTGACCCATTGATTTCAAATTCATCCTAATTAACAGGAGACAGATAATTATTTGATTTGTATCCTGCAGATTAGTGTTCTCTAGATACTTTTGTGCTCTGGGTTTTACCTTTTAAATTTACATAACATCTCAGAAAGATTGTTCTTGTCATTTTAGCTGCATTTAAATTAGCACTTTAAATGGCAACTGATTCTGCAGTGTACTGTATTTAGGTCCAATTTTAAGTTTCTTGACTGTCCAATTGTATAAAGCTGTTGAGAGGGCTTATTTTTGTTCATTCAGCTCTTGTTGTACATCCAGATGTATCTATTATGTCACAGCTTTGGTGTCCATCTCAAGGTGTATTATTTGAAGTGGCAACTTGATCAATCACTGTAGGACTCGCAGCACTAAAATCTACAGTCCTGACCCAAAATTCCTTTGCGATCAGAGCTATCTGAACTTCTTGAACTGGAGAAATTGGGGTCATAAATGTATCCTACACCAGACCACACCAACCAGCAGGACAGACATCAAAAGGTAAATTGTGTCTTTGGGTTGTGGACTCAATCTGAAACAAGTTTCTGTGTTCACTACTACAACGGAGCAATGGATACTGCAGCTTTCAAGCTCAGGTTATAACCACATAAACAGGCTTTTGACCTGAACGTAACACAAATATTCAGGAACATTTTTTGACTTAAAAAACCTTCTCACGACTGTGAAATACTTGAGTATCACCACCAACTAGAAACAACATAACTTCTTTATTCAGAATCACCCATGTATTAAATTAATTGAAATACTTTTGTAAATACATCTTGACATTCATTTTTGTTATCCTACCTTTACAAAACAATTGTTGAGCATTTAATTTAGTAACAAACAGTGCATTTACATTTAAAGCTCTGAGCTGGTTTAGGGTCGATTAGATTAGAAGATTGATATCATTTGAGCCACCTGTTTACACTTGAGCTGTGCTCTAAGCTGCCTCCAAGTCTGTGTGTGTGCGCATAGCCCCTGAACTAAAGTGTGTGACTTCAGAAGCCACATCTCCATGGCAACATTACTATACACAGGACAAAAAGCTAATACAAACATGCATTGTGGTTTCCTGAGTTTACAGATAATTGAAATCCCTGTTTATTTTATAGATAACACAAACCTGATTTGATGACTAACAAACATATGATACCCTATTACACAAGTGCTTTCTTTCTGATAAGCTGCAACCTGAGGGCTTACAAAAAGAAGACCATGCAGGAGTATTTTTATCTGTATAAATCTGCATAAAGTTAGCAATATGTTACAAATGTGCAGATATTGATTAAAAAATAAAAGCATTAAATAAAACAAGCATCTCCACTTGCGTGCTACCATTTATATTACATGCATATGTAAAACAAATCTAAAATGTGGACGTTACAACTACTGAATTTGTTTTCATAACTAATAGTACAGCTATGGTCAATAGTTTTGCATCATCTAGATTTATAGGTTTGAGACCATTAAAATAAATAAATAAAAATAAATAAATACATAAACAAACTATATGAAC
This sequence comes from Polyodon spathula, assembly GCF_017654505.1. Lineage (NCBI taxonomy): Eukaryota > Metazoa > Chordata > Actinopteri > Acipenseriformes > Polyodontidae > Polyodon > Polyodon spathula. The sequence goes on from NC_054543.1 coordinate 13,366,073, forward strand.
ACAATTTACTTGTATTTATTTTATTCTGTTTTATTTAAGAATAATGCAATCAAATAAACTACAAAATGATATTGCAAAAGTCTACAGGGAGCCATACTAGTATTCCAGTGTTTCGTGTTAGATTTCAAAATGTACATTATTCAATTTCTGGCAGGTTTTTTTTTTTAAATTTTTTTAAGTATATGGAAACTTTTTTTTTTTTTTTTTAAGTATATGGAAAACTACAAACGGTATGTAATGTAATATTTTAACGTAACATTATTCGACAGGTTTCATTCGACTTTATGAAACAAAATGTGTTAATTATATAGGGTGAGGTAAAACTTTTGGCCATAGCAGTAATGCGCCAAGAAGCAGACACAAAAATACATTCCAATAGCCCCACCAGCTGGAAGATGCGTGAAAATACAAATAGACCTTTTACCCCATCCAACTTTTAAACTCGTTAAAACTTATGCGAGTAAGAAATGCGACTAACACTATGAAAGACGGTTTAAATCGACTTTTGAGAAGTTTTTTTACTCGCATGACGAGCTCGCTCGCTAGTGGTGGTTTTATTTTTTAATCACAGCGACATTTTATTCGACACTTGCATGGAAAAAACATAACGAGCGTACATCTCATTGAACCGTATTTTTTCATTCTAGTGACGTCTAATTGTTTAATGTGCATGCGCTGATGATAAAAACAAGTTGGACGTATAGCAAAGAAACACAATTATTTTTACAATTACTGAACGAATATGCCTCTGCACTTGATTTGTTTACTTTTTAAAGTTCAAAGTTTCTACACATTCATTATTCAGAAAAAACTGTATTAAAAAATGATATTTTGTTTAAGAAAATACTGCAAAAAACAAACAAACAAAAAATAAAGCTAACATAAAAGCAAGAAACGTTTTAGCACTAATATATAAAATAAATTGACCTTTTTATTTTTGTTAGAGAACTGAAAGTGGTGGAAACTTAATTCCCTAGTGTGCGCGAGTTGTTTGAATGTGTATTATGTTATTAAACTGTACTTTTGAAATCATTAATTTGTTTTCTACAAACAAGCAGTCTGCTCCCTGATTATTTTAGGGAATCCTTCAGAATCATAGCATAGGTTAATTTAAATCATGTGATGAATACTATATGGGCTGTATCGGGGTTTTCCCCAAATATAAACCAATCAGAAGTATTATCTATTTATTTATTTA